>NC_059108.1:17664138-17964138 GCF_020740685.1 Jaculus jaculus
CCCACAGAGACACACCTCCTCCAGCACCACCCCACCTCCTGAATGGACTCCAGCTGGGGACTGAGTATGAAAGGCCGACTTGCAAACACATGTGACCATGGGGACATTTCACGCTCATTTTTGGTACTTAAGCAATTTGTGGCATTTTCTTGGTATTTTAGGAAGTTACATATTTTAATATAAAAAGGCAAATAATTGTAAACTATCCTAAACCATTATTAACAACTTCATATTATTTAAGGTATAGGAATTTAAATAAATTGTTAAAGAAAACTAATACTATAAAACGTCATTTCTAGAGATCTCTATTCAACAGGGCTTATTACCTTTTCAAAGTAAATATTCATCTGAATTGCAGACTCATGAGCTGTCATGCTGTTGTGAAAGACAAAAGTATTTATAAATCACTGCAGGCACTGGTGCATGTGATAGGAAGCAAGCCCTTTCATCATCCCAGCCTCAAGGTCAAGTCTAGAGGGTTGAGGGTTGCTTATTCTCCCCTATCTGGTGGGAACATTTGGAAAGTTAAACTAGCAAAAGACAACTGGAAATGCTCTGCAAAGATGATGAACTGTGTACAAGGGACAGTGCTTCACCTTGAGATTAATGTGCGTTCATCTTTGATCTGGGAGAAAGGATGCTCCTTGGCTATCTGTTAGTTACTTCTCATCATGAGAGCATCACATATTTTGCAGAGGATACAAGATTTAGGGCTACCGATTTTTGGGGGGAGGGTGTTGTTTTTTGAGATAGGGTTTCACTCTTGTCCAGCCTGACCTGGAATTCACTATGTTATCTCAGGGTGGCATCAAACTCATGGTGATCCTCTTGCCTCTGCCTCTCAAGTGCTGGGATTAAAGGCGTGCGCCACCACACCTGGCTATGAATATTTTAAGAGCCCAGCCTAGCCAGTCCTCTGTCCAACAGATATTGACAGTGCCGAGCGTATGACCAAGGAAAAGTTAACAGTTCTGTGCTAATCAAGCAAGCACCAATTCTACCATTTTCTAGTGACATAGGACCTTTGGTTTACTTTTCCCTCAACTGTGGTTTTTGAAATGTAATTTTTAAACTAAATATAATTTTTCATTCATTGCTTACCTTCCCTACTAGTTATTTTTATGATTTTTAGGAGATATCTCCAAAAAATATTTAGATTGAGTTGGTGTGCGTGCATGGTGGTGGTGACCTTCTACATCTGCATTTCCTGTTTAAGAATTCAGCAAAGAGACTTTGCCTGAAAGGGATGGCACAGCATCAGGGACAGGCTGGCATCTAGACAGGCACTGGGGAAATCAGGCGCATCACTGAGTTCTTGGCTGCATTCACATTCCCTCCCAGGGCCACCTATGGGTACTTTGCTCGTCTCTCTCCTCCTGATCTCCCCCTTCTCGCTTTCTCTCCTCCTCCCCCACCAGCCACGCGGCCAGGCCTTCTGTCTGTTAACAACGCAGGTCTTTGCAGCTGCTGACCTGAAGCTCCCTGTGGGGGCCTCCCACACACCACCACCACTCACCCCAGTCTTCACCTTCTTCTCTTCACATCAGTTGTAAACGCCACTGAAAAGTGACAGACTGGGGCAGATATTAAGACATATTTTTATGTACCTCATTTCATATGTTATTCAGAATTCACTTGGTCTTTATTAGAGTTGAATGAACTTGAACATGGTAAGTGTGTATAAAATCAAATGCATTTAAATATTTTTAATATGATTTAAATTGATTGTCTTGGATTCCTCATATTGCTCATATTATAGGTGGAGGAAGAACTTAGGTTTCTGGTATAGTTTTAACATATATAATATAGCTCATGAATAATCACTGCTACTAAAGAGATTTCCTCAAGGAAAAATGTTAAATCTTTGTAATCTTGTAGCTTGCTTTAAAGGCTTATTGCTAGATAAATGATGCATGAACATTATTTCCTTCTGTGAAGACTTGGTAAAACTCTTGGCATCTTTCTTCAAATTCTTCTTTATTTTCAGCCAATAACTCAGGTGTGAACAAACGTCAGATCACAGACCTTGTGGACCAGAGCATACAAATCAATGCCCATTGTTTTGTGGTCACAGCAGATAATCGCTATATTCTTATATGTGGATTCTGGGACAAGAGCTTCAGAGTTTATTCTACAGAAACAGGTAATCTTTACTATGAAAGAGGTCATGCTTTTTAAACCTACCCTTGTTTAAAAAAAAATCACATCTTAACATGAGATCGTGACAGTATAGGTGTTTCCACTGTAACTTTGAATCGATGGTCAAGATTCAACGCTCACATTGTAAGCTTAGCAGCTAATTTTACCTTCATCTATTCTGAACTTTAGTATGATCTGCAATTCAGAGGCCACATGGGGCTGTAATGACCTGAAGCCTTCTTTTAGTTTGGCCCAAACTCTGATGGAAGAAGTCATGATTATCTTATTTTATACGACCTTCCTTTAAAAATTACAAGGGACCTTCCATGTCCATTGTCAGAGGCAAGAACACAGTGTGACTGGATTTGAATTACCTTAAACACTTGATGTTCTATAGATTCACTTTTCACAAATTTACTAAAATAAAGTTAAACCAGTTTCCATCCAAAAACAATGAGTTTGTCAAGTGAGCCTGTCGTTTCTGTGCTGCAGGAAAACTGACACAGATTGTGTTTGGCCACTGGGATGTGGTCACGTGCCTGGCCAGGTCTGAGTCCTACATCGGTGGGGACTGCTACATCGTGTCTGGCTCTCGAGACGCCACCCTGCTTCTCTGGTACTGGAGTGGGCGACACCACATCATAGGAGACAACCCCAACAGCAGTGAGTGTCCTTTCAACAAGCCTCTCTAAAACTATAAGTTCACTTCAATGTATTTTACCTTCTTGGTTTAATAGTCTTTCCTGAAACTCTTAAGGATTTTTTGTTTGTTTGTTTCTTTTGTTTTTTGAGGTAGGGTCTCACTCTAGCTCAGACTGACCTGGAACTCACTATGTAGTCTTAGGGTGGCCTCAAACTCACGGTGACCCTCCTGCCTCTGCCTCCCAAATGCTGGGATTAAAGGTGCGCCACACCACGCCCGGCTCTTAAGGATTTTAAAACATGAGAGTTTAGATAACAAAACTCTTTATTTGAATGTAGCTAGGTTCAACACATTAAGAGGAGCAATTATTATCACCATCACTTTGGGTCTGGAGAAGAGTCTCGGGTCCCCGCACGTGGACCCTGGCTCAGCCGTCTGCCTCAACGCCCTACTCCCCCCATAGTTCAGCAATGTCAGCAGGCCTGTACCTTCCCTTCTCTGAATTCCCAAAGGTTTTTCTTTGTGCCTCAGTCTAGTGATGTCAGTATTTTTACCATGTCATACAGTAATCTCTCCATCTGTTTGTTTACAACCTGTGACTACATACTTCCTGCTCAGTGGGCATTGCTGGTGTAAAACCCAATTAAAATTGTTTCCTTGCTGTGGATAACTCAAGTATATCTTATTCATTACTGCTTCTGAAGAAATCTTATAGG
The DNA here is from genome assembly GCF_020740685.1 of Jaculus jaculus. NCBI lineage: Eukaryota > Metazoa > Chordata > Mammalia > Rodentia > Dipodidae > Jaculus > Jaculus jaculus. The sequence goes on from NC_059108.1 coordinate 17,667,637, forward strand.
AAAAAGGGACAGGTCTGCCTAGTAAAATAAATTAGGGACCAGTGCATGTAGTCCAACTCTATGGAAAGACTGTGAAAGCACTATGCCAATGTACCAACTGACATGCTCTAAACCCACAGCCTCTCAGACGTACTCCATAGAACACTTCTTATAGCAATCCAGGTGCCATTGTCTTGAGGAAACACTGAACAAAAGCATGAATAACTCCCAGTCCTGGCATAGTGCCACATTTAAGAGATTTCCAGTAAATATTATTAAATGATTGAAAGACAGATAAGAGGTTGCAAGGAAATAATTACCACAATCGTTTCACATAGTTCAAATATCTATATTTCCTGTGCAGTGCAGAATCTTTTCTGTATACACATTCATACCTTATTACACAGCAGCTAGACAAGTTTAGGGAATATTTATGATAACAGAAATAAGCTTCATACATTCACAAGGCATAGAGACAGCTAGGGGTGGAGGTGCCTAGGGATGTGAACTGCAAATCTGCCCTTCAAATCCTACTGCTCCCCAACTCACATACATTTTAACCAGAATCCTACAAAAAATACTTCTTGTACCAGTGTGACAGAGTATGTGTGCATAGGTGTACAGCTCCCATAGCCCTTAAGAGAAACAGTGGACCGCATGAGCACCTCTAGTATGGGCCAAGCAGCAAGTACATCCCACACGCTGGCTGTGTGCCTGCTCCTGGTAAGCAGCTGGGACCGGATCATCCAAATCCCTGGCCTCCAGCAGTTACACAAGGACGTGTATACCATGCTTGTCATGAAACTGTTTTTCCTGTTTGAATTAGTGAGTGCACTGAGTAGTATTTTCCAGAATTATCACTTGTGTCAAGCACTATTTTGTACCATGAGCACTCCATATCTTAGGTATAAATTCATGGATTATATAGAAAACTCATTTCAGCTTTTTGCTGTGCATATCACTGAAATCTCAGATATGTTCACATGATTTTAATATATTTGTTTCTTTGCATTGCCATTATTGTGTCATGGATATCTCTACTACTCCACAAAGAAAAATATAAGTAATGTTTGTAGAGTTTTTAGGTAGGTGTAAAAAGATGTTTTTATTGTCAAATAAATTGTGACAAATTCAGGTATCTCAAAATATTAGGTTATCTGTTTCTAATTGTTGCTGCTATTTTAATGGATGTGTCACAAAGTCAGTGAAAATTTGCAAACACATCATGACACAGAGTTCCAGCTCATAAAAGAAACAAGTAAAGGCTCTCTAGCACATGTCATGGTTGAATGAGTTGTTTTATTAATGTGTTTTATACTAATAATGCTCACCGTTATTCTTTCAAACTTGTGACTTTGAACATAGAAAATTACCTTGGAGATTTAAAATAGGCATCTAACTAGATAACAAAATTGCAAAGATGTGAGGAACAGATGCTTTCGTCTGAAGCATTCTTACACAAATTCTAAAACTAATTTGGAAGTGATAAAAATTAATTTGCGCACTTTAATTGGAAGCAGCCTCCTGCATGAAAGAAAGCAGGGTTGAGCAGGCAGTTCGTGGTAAAAGCTGATTGAATTCTTTGTCAGGTAGGTGTCTTGGACTTGGCCGCTTATTCTCTTGAGCCCCTCTTTGCAATATATTACAACCCATCTCTGACTGGTGTTCTTTAACAGGATCAATGCTATCCTGTTGAATCCCCAGAGTCCAAAATTTCATTGATCTTAGGACTTGACATTTCTCATTACATGCAGCAGCTTTGAACAAGATAGTCACAGGAGGGGCAAGTTAACATTGTTGTGTCCTCAATAGACACTGAAAAATGCATTGGGATCTCAGCTCAAAAGCCAATCTGCCTTGAAAGTATGTAAATTAAATGTCTATACCAAATATAAGGTGAGAGATACATATATATGAAAAAATTTAAATCATAGCAATATGAAGCTTTAAAAAGGGATTACTGTTCATCTTTTCAAATCAAATATACTGGCATTCACTGAGTAATATGCAAGATGGTGTTAGATGCTGCTCTGTGTTTTAAACACAGGTCTTTTTACTCATGCACAAGCATTATGCAGACCGAGTGAAGTTCATTGTAAAGGAGCACCCGTCCGTGCATGCATACCTTCCCTGGGCACCTATTGTGTCAGCCTCAACCCAGGACGCCCACCCTTCCTACCAGCTGCAGCCTGTCCCCAAACATCTACCAGCCACATCCCTGTCTTTGTTTGTATATAGCCTGTTTCCAAAAGACTACCCTCGTGCCTAGCTCCACAGCCTCCACTAACCAATGCTATTGTAAGAGATGAGCATGGACAAAGACAGGCCCATAACACTATCTAGTGGATAGTAAGTGGCAGGCTAGTCTCATCTGCCTGTTGGTCTGTCTATCTAGCTGTTCATGTATTTTTAACTATCAGAGGAACCATAGTCATCTTATAGTAATTCTCGGTCACAGGATTTCTTTTTTGTTTTTGTTTGTTTGTTTGTTTGTTTTGTGAGGGAGGGTCTTATGGTCATGTGTGTAATAGAACATTCTAGCACAGGCCAGGGGTAAAGTAGACTGCTCAACATATCATCCCCTGTCTCACATCTAGAAACACTTTAGGGTTTCTAACTGGAGAAGTTTAGGGTTTATAACCTCTTTCCCTTTGCTTTTCTTTTCCCACTGGGGACCTGACACTTCATAAAAGGTGTTTTGTCTGGGTTGGTAGTAATATAAAAATCAAGGTTGATTAATTTGTTCTCTGATCTGACAATTTTGGCTCACGGACCATGGGGTCTGGAAGCAGAGCTCAGTTTCCTTGAATGAGGGTTGTGAGGGGCATGATGAGAATGTTCCTGTGGTTGTTTGGAAGCAGAGGGCAGGACCAGCACGGTCCTGTATCGGAGATCCAGGTTCAAGACTTCATGCACAGGCTTGCCACACAGAGACAGAGCTCAGAGGAACACATAGTAACATCTGGGAAGAGATAAAAAACTCAGAATAAATGAATAGGTCTTCTATTTTTCAAAGGAAGCCACATCATGGGCTATTGACACTTGCTAATACAAGTGCTATTTTTTTGTGCATTTCCTTGAGGCCTTAGTAAGTGTAGACCCAGGCACAGTCAGGAGTGGTCCTGATCTCTGGTAGCCTCACATGTGGTTACCAGCATCTTCTCATAAGGGGCTCATCACTGGCCTTGTTCTTAGCCATCACAGTACATTTCCTGTAAATATTCCAAATGAATCAAAATCACAGCATCAGGGAAACTGACCATATCCTTTGTCCACATCTCTTATCCTAGAACTTTAACTAAAATCCATTATATTTTATGGAAGTGTGAGAATGAAAATGGTTTGTACTTCAATTCTGCAGTGACTTCACCAAGGCCAGAAATGAAATGGGGTCCTATTTCAGAGGTCTGGCCTCTGCAGTAGAACCACTGGGAGGCTCTGCTGTCCCTGATTAGCTGACTCAAATAACCAGCTTCCCTGCACAGGTGGAGTTTCTATAAGAAAAGAATCATCTTTGCTTGACAATCACAGAGAGAGGGCTCTTGTCAGTTCTGCAGTAAAAGCAACACCAAATGCCTTGGTAAATTTTTCTCATCCATCTTAAGGATATTGAGATGAGTTTTGGTTTTTAAAAAAAGGCACTCTGTTTAATTAAGCCTTTTACGTGAGAGTTCCAAATGCTTGCCCATGAGGAGCAGATGTCTGGTCTTTACCAATCATAGTAATTCCAGCACAGAGCGCTCCTCCTCGAGGGAAGGAGTGGGCATGGGCAGTGGTGCTGTGGTCCGTGAAGAGGAGGTCTCACCTGCACCTCCCTCTGCACTGGCCCTTTAACCCTGAGCTACATCCATCAACTGTGATGTGGCACTGACAGAATGTCCCAGTATTGTGGGTGATTGTCGGGGTGTGTGACATCCTCTGCCAGTGAAATATAAGAAATACATCTTCTCCTTGCTGCAGACTTCCCAACTCAAAGTCCAGAATAGAGTTTGTATATTTTCTTCAGCTGAAGATGGAGCTATTTAGGGAAAACAGTGCTTCCAGGGCCCCAAACAAAGTCACCTAATGTTTAGCTTCCACATTTTCATGATCTAAGGAAAGTAAATCGAAAACGAAAACATCTTAAATTCTAAACCAGACATAAGCCTTTAAAGAAGTTATTTTCTCATACAAAATATTTAACATAAGGATTTTTAAATATTTTTCTTCATTTTTCTCAGTTCCCTAAATAAGTATTAGATTGCTTTTTTAATTTTTTCCCATAGCATATAAGGGAAAGAACCCCCAAATTTATTTTATATGAATTTATTAGAGATATAATTTCAAAATTTTTCAGTATGCCAGTCTCACTAAAATAAAATAATAAGTTAAAATGATTTAAAATAAAGGCTGGGCATGGTAGCACATACTTTTAATCCTAGCCCTAGGGAGGCAGAGGTAGGAAGATCACCATGAGTTCAAGGCCACCCTGAAACTACATAGTGAATTCTAGGTGAGCCTGAGCTAGATTGAGACCCTACCTCAAAAAAAAAAAAAAAGAAAGAAAGAAAGAAAGAAAAGAAAAGAAAAAAATCGGCAACCCTGGGGATAGAGAGAAGGCTAAGGTTAATAAGGTTAAGGAACTTGCCTGCAAAGACTAAAGACACAGGTTTGATTTCCCAGAACCCACATAAGACAGATGCACATGGTGGTGCATGCATCTTGACTTTGTTTGCAGTGGCACGCCCATTCTCACTCTCTCTCTCTCATAATAAAATAGATATGAAATTATATTATGCATAAAATATTATCAACACTTAATTCTCACTTTAACAGGAGACCTGAGGTATCTTATAAACTTTTTTTTTTCTTTTCAAGGTAGGGTTTCACTCTTGCCCAGGCTGACCTGGAATTTACTATGGAGTCTTAGGGCGGCCTCAAACTCACGGCGATCCTCCTACCTCTGCCTCCCGAGTGCTGGGATTAAAGGCGTGTGTCACCACACCCGGCATAAACTTAATTGTTTAAGTTGTACAAGTTTCACACAAATCCAAGACTATTAGAAATATAGAAGCCTACTTTACCAATATTCAAAACCCATTACGACAGTCTGCAGAGACTTACGCTAAGTGGCACAGTGACGTGCCCCCTTCACTCTACGTTTCAGAGGCCTCGAACGTGGAATGGAGGTTGAAGTATACACGCAGACTCACCCCAAACCATGAGGAATCTATAGAGAGACAGAAGTTGGTGTGTCCTCACAGTCATATCATTTTCAAGGGAGGGACATCCAAGCAACAGGCACAGCTGCCAGCCCTTGAGCCAGCACATCTTCACATCTGCCCCTGTGCAGCAAGTGCCAAGGGTTTCAAGGCAAGACCTAAGGCCAAAGCAAAGTGAGGTTCCCCAAAGACAGGCTAAGGACTAGGAAATTGCCCCAGTGAGTACAAGGGACTCACAAAAGATCCCAAACTGGACATTCATTTCTTTTATTGAATATTTTTATTTTTATTTTTATTTTGCAAGCAGAGAAAGAGAAAGAGAGTGCCAGGCCAGGGCCTCCAGCCACTGCAAAGGAACTCCAGATGTGTACCCCACTTTGTGCTTCTGGCTTTACATGGGCAGTGGGGAATCAAACCTGGGTCATTAGGCTTTGCAGGCAAGTGCCGTAACTACTGAGCTATGTCTCCTGCCCTGAACATCCCATTTCTGAATGAATCAGAATGTACAGAAGAGCAGGCAATGTACAGTAAAAAAGACAAACTGTTCTTCAAGATATGAGGTATTAGGGTTGCTGGAAATGTTCTATAGTTCTTAAGTAAGATTGGCTACAAAAGAATTCATCTTAGCTGGGTGTGGTGGCACATGCCTTTAATCCCAGCACTCAAGAAGTAGGAGGATCACCAAGAGTTCAAGGCCACCCTGAGACTACATAGTGAATTCCAGGTCAGCCTGGACCACAGTGAGACCCTACCTCGAGAAACAAAAAAAATAAAGAGAAGAAGAATTCATCTTGTTCCTTTAATTCTTAAACATATAGATACTTAATATGTAATCAACATTCTAAAAAATTCGTTGATTCTAGGAACAAAAGAAAATCTAGTAGCTGTGTGAAAGTAGCTAACATGATTGTGTGTGTGTGTGTGTGCGCGCGCGCGTGTGCACACGCATGCATGTACGTGTGTGTCGAAGCCAGAGGTCAGTGTCAGCTGTCTTCCTCAATCACTGTGTAACTGTTTTGAGACAAGAGTCTCTTACTGAACCTGGAGTTCACCAGCGTGGTTAGATAATCTATCAAACAAAAGCCTGAGAGGTCCTCCCGTCTCCACTTTGCCGGTACTGGGGTTATATGCACACACCACCACACCTGGCCTTTACAGAAGTGTCGGGGTCCCACAACAGATGGTCGTGCTCAGGCCGCAAGCATTTTATTCGTTGACCCATCTCTCCAGCCTGATTACTTTGTTTGTAAAGGAGAGGACAAAATTGTCATCATCACCACACACACACAACAAAAAAGTATTGATATCAAGCCCAATAAGTGAGTCATCTGTCTCCGGAAGCATAGTGTGAAAAATATTGACTTTAATTACAATTAATTCATCTTAAAGCAAATTTTCTCATCCAAAAAGATTCGTGGCACAATTATGATAGCAAAGGGAGATCTGAAATGGCTTAAAAATATTTATAGAGTTTCATCAGAATATAAATTTATCATAAAATTTAGTATGGCCCAGTAAGTAAAACGCTTGCTACACAAGCATAAGGGCCTGAGGTTTGAACTCCAGCACCCTCATACAATCCAGCATGGTGGTATTTTCCCACAAGCCCAGTACCGGGAGGCAGAGAGACAGGATGATCTCTGGGACTTGCTGGCTAGCTTGTCTAACAGAATCGGTGAGCTCCCAGTTCAGTGCAAGGCCTCAAAAAATAAGGTGGAGAGCACTTGAAAAGGCATGCTTTGTCAACCTCTGGCCCTGTACACATCTCAAAATATATATTCAAAATTTTAAAAAAGAAAATAGCCACAGGTTTCATATTACATAGATTCTCTAGATTGAGAAATACTGAGAATTCATAAATAATTGCAGCTTTAAGACCCAAGTGATAGCATGACTGTTCAAGGAGCAAGAGTCAAATAGTTTGTGAAAATGGTAACTGAGGGCTTGGTGTTAAGGCACTTTCCTGCAAAGCCAAAGGACCTTGGTTTGATTCCCCAGGACCCACATAAGCCAGGTGTACAAGGTGGCACATGCGTTTGGAATTCGTTTGCAGTGGCTGGAGGCCCTGGCATGCCCATTCTCTCTCCCTTTCTCCTCTCTCTCTCTCCCTCTCAGTTTCCCTCTCTCAAATAAGTAAATAAAAATAAAATATTTTTAAAAATAAAATGGTAACTGAAAAATAATTATGGGAATGTAAATGCACAAAGTAATACTCATGCATACTTGATTTTGCTAAGATAGTATAGACTCAGCTAAAAGTAATACATCTAAGAGCTGGGGCCGTGGCTCAGCCAGTGAAGTGCAAGGGTGAGGCCCTAGCATGCATACCCAGAACCCACACAAAGTCCACGCGCGGAGGTGTGCCCCCGATGCTCAGGTGACAGGGATAGGAAGATCCCTAGGGCAAGATGGCTAGCTATGCTAGCTAGCTAATCAGTGAGCTCTGTCTCAATAATACAGAGGAGAGGGCTGGAGAGATGGTTTATTGGTTAAGCACTTGCCTGTGAAGCCTAAGGACCCCAGTTCGAGGCTCGATTCCCCAGGACCCATGTTAGCCAGATGCACAAGGGGGCACACACATCTGGAGTTTGTTTGCAGTGGCTGGAGGCCCTGGCGCGCCCATTCTCCCTCCCTCTCTCTATCTGCCTCTTTTTCTCTCTGTCTGTTGCTGTCAAATAAATAAAAATAAAATAAATTAAAAATAATAATAATACAGAGGAGAGCAATTGAGGAAGACACCCATGTTGACCTCTGGCCTCCATGCACACGTGGACATATGTGCAGGCAGAGCTGCACACAGCACACATGCCCATGCAAACATAAAACAATGCCTCCCGGATTAATTAGTGAAACGTGCAGGATGAGTTTGACATAATTATTTTAAAGCTAAAGAGAAAAAGGGGAGGGCAATAAGCAATGTGAGATATTAACAGGTGTGATGTTGTTCACGGGAATAATGAATAGCGCAAGGCATAGACATCCGTTCATTAAATGAGTGGCGGAGTTCCAAATCGTGTTGTTTTGAAGTGCTCCATGTCCTTCCTGTGACCACCTGACCCTCAGCAGCAGTCCACTTCCACAACTTGGGTGTTCATACTCTGTCTCATATGGAGCCAATACTGATATTCTTTATTTCTTTTACTTGCACAGTAGGGCAAGGAGTGAGATTAATGACAATTTTGTTCTCTTTAATAGAGATCAGTATATCAAACTTATACAAGTTCCAAAACATAATTTTCAGCTATAGCCCCCCCCCATGAATTTAGATTAGTAAGCTTTCCTTACAAATTGATAGTTTCCATATAGCTACCCAATTTTCCTGTTGTTGACCAATATTTTGATTGCATAATCATCAGTGCTAAGAATTCACTTCATATAAATGCATCATACAAAATGCCACCAGTAAATTTATGGCCATTTATGAAGTTGTTGGAAACTCTGCCTTAATCCCAAGCCAAATTTTATTTTCTTTAAATTAAATTCATGTGACCAACTCAAATATCAATTTTTAAAATCAGACATCCGACACACTACAATCCAAAATATACAAATTTGATACTTAAAATGAAGAACGATGGTAGGTATGTATTAAAAACATTAGTTTTTTCATAACTAGACCACTATTCTATGAAAGCAGAAAAGCAGTACGTCATCACACACAGTCATCTGAAAACCTAGCCACGGCGTCCCAGCAGCGTTCTTTGGGATGGCATGGATGGCACAGCGGCGCATGCAGTGTACAGTGTTTGTGTTGTGGTCTAGAACCAAGGCCACAGTGACGTCACATGATGCCACATGGGCTTTTATGGTGCTTTGATTTTGAGTTAAATTTTGGTTACCAGATTTTTGGCAACCTCCAAATTCAGTTAAACAACCACAGATTTAGGAAGCTGAGAAAGAGGGATAATCCTAGTACCTAACCTCGTGCGAGTATCACCGTGAGTAAATGAAATACCACAGGCAAACGTGCCTGTTTCATAACAGTGTCGGGGCGGGCGTCCCTGCGAACACTGTGTTTACACGTCCACATGTGCTTACTTGCCTGCTGTCCCGACCCCTCTGCAGTAGGGAGCGGTGCCCACGTTGCACACGAGGGTCGAGCAGGGGTCTCAGTGAGCAGCTGTGGCCACACAGGCAGTAAGTGCTCTCCATAACTACTGGCTGCTCTTTTGTAAGAGGTCGGATGTTGCAGCCTCACTCTTCTGTCTGCCATTGGTCTTTAGTGACTCCTTACTCCAATTTCTCGTAGGTGACTATCCTGCACCCAGAGCTGTCCTCACAGGCCACGACCATGAAGTTGTCTGTGTTTCTGTCTGTGCAGAACTTGGACTTGTTATCAGTGGTGCTAAAGGTCAGAAATTGTTTCTTTTATATTAAATCTTCAGATAATCCCTGTCTAGCTTATCTGTGACTTGTAATGTGTATCTTCCAAGAGACACAGCACAAACAGATCTTATCCCTAGGTTCTTTATGGCTGTTTACTTTTACTAGTAACATTTTTATACTCTTTGTTGTTAATTTATTTAAAAGGCGAAAAGTACTTCTATAGTCTGGATAATTGATGAGTTTCTTTCTTGTGTGTACCTGTGCATGTGTGGTATACATGTGTGCGTTTGTGTGAGAGTGCACCTGTGTTCATGCATGTGGAGGTCTGAGGTCAATGGTTTCTTTAGTCACTCTCTGCTTCACATCTTTCACTTGAACCCAAGACACACTTTTTCTAGAATTCCCCTGTCTCTGCCACCCTAGTTCTCAGATCATCAGGACACTACACCCACCCAGAATTTACACAGGTCCCAGGGACCCAAACTCAAGTCATCATACATGCATAGTGTGGTGCCTTGAATCAGATGTGCCCCCACCCGCTCCTGCCAGAATCTCCTGCGTTCTGCACGTTTGCTGCCCAGCTGATGGTCATTTGGGAGGTGGAGACTTGCTGGAGCAGGTGTGCTGTTTGGGGCAGAGTTAGGGGTGCTAGAGCCCGCTTCCCCTTGTGAGAGTTCGGCTCACTGTCCTGTCGCTGTGTTCCACCTGCTGTGGCAGAGGTGATGTCCAGCCTCTGGTCATGCCATGCTGTGCCCCACCATCATCAACTCCCCCCCTTGAGACTGTGAGCCACAAGAGGAGGTGATTCTCCTGCCCACTGCCTTTGGCTGGGTGTTTGTCCCCGGCCGGAGAAGAGAGTCACCGCAACGACAAGCACTTTGCGAACTATGCCATCACCTTGGTCCCGGGTCACACTCATAATGGTGCTGTTACATCTTACGTGCAATCTACGAGGAAAGGTGAAATTTACTCAGCAATTTATGTACGGCAATAGTAAAACATTCGTGCAACTAGAGGAAATTAGCCACTGTTCTGCTAATTCTTCTGAAGTTCTAAAAAAAGTCTTCAAAAGCTAAGTTGTGAGGCACTATAGTGTATGTCAATATGGTACACTGTAGGGGTGTGTGTGTGTGTGTGTGTAATATAGGTGTGTCTTTGTAGAGCATTGGAGATGTGCGTGGGTTTGTCTGTGCATGCTCATGCACGTATGTGTGTGTACATGGGTATGTATTTCATGGTTGATAATTCCTCAGTTGAAACAAGCTCGAGTGTTTGGTTCAAGACAGCACAACTCTTCTTCTTTGTCTCCTTTAACAAATCTGCATGCCCAGTCAGGGAAGATTTTGGGATTGGCAAGGGCTGGTTTGTATTTGTCCTCACCATCTTCCCTGAGCATTGGTGTTCCCCACTCCGCAGAGGGCCCTTGTCTTGTGCACACCATCACTGGAGACCTGCTGAGAGCCCTTGAAGGCCCAGAAAACTGCTTGTTCCCACGCCTGATTTCCGTATCCAGTGAAGGCCACTGCATCATCTACTATGAGCGAGGACGGTTCAGCAATTTCAGCATCAATGGGAAACTTTTGGCTCAAATGGAGATCAGTGATTCAACACGGGTAAGTCTGCACACATGTTGAAAGTACAGAAGCCACAGAGCAGCAGTGCTTTACAGTAAGTGACTGAAGTAAGTGACTGAAGGTCGGTCCTCTCTAGTCCATATAAACGTTTATAAATGTGTACTGTGCTTGAGAGTAAACTCATGGAGATTGATACTCTGAACAAATTTAAAATTCCTTTAGTCCTGAATAATTAACACAGTGAATTAGAGAACTCAGTTGTTATTCAGTTAGAGGGAACTTGTTAAGCCCCTTTCACAAACAGTTGTTTAAAGGCTGTACTAAAAGTGAGTTTACTGTGAAGAAACCTGATCTTCAGAAACCTTAACCAAAATTACATGTCCCCCACCAACCTCCATTAACACTGAATTATAATTGCTGGCCTGTGGGTACTGAAAGCGCCTTTGAAATATGCCTCTGCTGTTTATTCTAAAAGCTTGACAATTGTTAATATTCAGAATGTCACTAAACAGCATGATACTGGCTCCTTCTGTTCTTCCTACATTACACTTGTAACATTCTCTTCGTGACTTTAACAATTTTAAAACTTACAGTGGTTTTAATAACACCCTATGTCAACGTAAGAACGTTGATGGATTCCACATTGGAGATTCTGTAAACTGGACTTGGAAAACTTGGACAACTAGCTAAATAGGAAGTGATAATTGTAAGGGGATGAACTGTGCTTCCCAGGCTGTGGGGGTTTGCTTTGTGCTGGTGCCTGAGGCCCAAGCCAGAGCCTTGCACACGCTAGGGGAAAGTGCTTGGCCACTGAACTCCAGCCCCAGCCCAGCTGAGTGCTGCTCAGATTAAAACAACTGGGGTGGCTGGAGAAATGGCTTAGTGGTTAAGCACTTGCCTGTGAAGCCTAAGGTTCAAGGCTCAATTCCTCAGGACCCACATAAGCCAGATTTACAAGGTGGCACATGCATCTAGAGGTCATTTGCAGTGGCTGAAGGCCCTGGCACACCCATTCTCTCTCTGTCTGCCTCTTTCTCTCTCTGCCTGTCACTCTCAAATAAATAAAAACTTAACAAACAAATGGAAGAACTGGTTGGTTTTCTCTCTCCGAAGGCCATTCTCCTGAGCAGTGATGGACAGAACCTGGTGACTGGAGGGGACAATGGTGTGGTGGAAGTATGGCAGGCCTGTGACTTCAAACAGCTGTACATTTACCCCGGCTGCGACGCTGGCATCAGAGCAATGGACTTATCCCATGACCAGAGGTGAGCCGCGTCCAGGACCGACGTGATGGCTGCAAATGGTCCCAAAGCTCTGGGCCTCCCCTGAGGCGGAAAGCAGAGACTAGGAGCCCGTCGTCCAGGCAGGAGAAAGCTAGCGTGGAAAGGACACATGGGGGTGGGGGGCGGGGGGGCGGCTCTCTCAGACAGGATCCAGCAAGAGTGCGCAGGACTGGAAGACAAATTCAGAAGTAGGTCTGATGCAGAGCGAGTGCCAGCCCAGCATGCGGGCTCACACCTGTAGGCCCAGCACCTGGGAGACTGAGGCAGGATTGTCACAAGTTTCAGGCCAAACTGACTACAAAATGAGAGAGAGTTTTTAAAAAGAACACGTTCATCCAGACCCATTTGAAAAGGCCACAGTGTAGCTCGTCGACCTCATTCCCCCCAATGTCTGTTCACAGCCCCCCGCCCACCCTACTGTTTGTCTCAAGACAGGACTGCTCTGGCAGAGTTCACACCGAGGGCTCTGCAGCAGAGGTTGCTTCCAGAGTGAGATCACCCCTAACTAAGCAAACTCCAGCCAATCTCCACTTCAGAAAGCATAGCGAACTCACAGTCAGACTGTTTTGAAAGAAAGTTTGGGGCTTTCCTTTGAGTATAGCAAAATACTACAGTCTTTATTTAGGTATAAATAGGATGCTTTATTGTGTAATTACCTGTTTATACACGTTTGAAATAATTTGTGTGAAGTAGGTGAAATGTTTGCTAAAACTCATTCACCTATTTTTTGCAAACATTTATGGCCACTATCGTAGACGGAAATAATTTGCAAAGAGCTAAGGCTACATAGCAAGACCACCGGCCCCAGAGGGTGGCAGTAACCCTCATCTAGAGGTATGCAAGGGAGACAGAAACAGAATTACAGAAGAAGGAACTAATTACTGCTTTAGGGGAGGAAAGAAGCATAAGATGTTCCTCCAGTCCTGCAGTGATCAAAGAACACATTCAGTCACAGGGGTGTCACAGCTCTAAGTAAAGTTAGGAAAAATACCAATTAACGCTCTACCTCTGTGTTACTCTCATTCTGAAATTTGATGATGCGTGCTGTTTCATAACGCCCCTGGTGATACTCAAGATGTACGTAACTGACGAGAGGTTGCATTAGCACCCAAGCACGCGGGGTCTGCGCAGCACGTCATGAGCCCTGAGCTCAGTTCGTGCCAGTGAACGTGAGAAGGACCCATCCCAGAGGAAGGGGCCGGCTGGTTGGCCAGGCGACACATGAGAGGGAGAGTACAGGGCTGACGCAAGCAGCGGGCTAAGCAGGTGGACGTGCTGACTGCAAGGTCTTCGTGAACCCAGCCTGTTGCCGTCTAGTAGGCAGAGCTCTCCAGTAGGCACAGGAGAACTGGCACCTACATGAGCACCTGGCAAGTAGGTGGAGTGAGAGTGTAAGGGGTGGGGCGCTTGCAGGAGACTGACGAAGGCCAGAGAGACAGAGGGGAAGCCAGCAGTCCCCCCAGAGAAGCCTGCAGTTGTCCCAGAGGACATGGATACGTGCAAACCTGACAGTTGAGAGTGGGGGTGCCCAGTGACACTAGAACCAGTGATTTCAAGGAGGTGGCCCAGGTCCTCCACAAGCCTCAGCCATGCCAACGGGCCAAGCCAGCTGGGCTCCCCAGAGCAGGCCAGGGAGGCGTGGAAGGCTCTCTCGTGAGGGGCAGCCGCTGTCGAGTGTGGCATGGCCGGCACCGAAGGTGTTGGCGTCCCTCTTAACTACTGCTTCTGCTTTTTCCAGGACTCTGATCACTGGCATGGCTTCGGGCAGCATTGTAGCTTTTAATATAGATTTTAATCGATGGCATTATGAGCATCAGAACAGATACTGAGGAGGAGAGCACCAGACGCCCAGGCCCAGCGAGAGCACAGGCGCTGCGTGGGAAGGCACTGCCCCTGGTGGAGCGCTCGTCTGCATCGGCCTCTGTTTGTACATCCATTACACCCAGCACACCAGTGCATCGTAGTCAGCAGCCATTTCACTTTGTGTGTTTTTCAGGACTGAAGACCAGCTGCTCTCAAGCCAGCTTATATCATGTAAATTATATGAATTAGGAGATGTTTTGGTAATTATTTCATATATCGTTGTTTATCGAGAAAAGGTTGTAGGAAGCGTCACAAGAGACTTTTGACAATTCTGAGGAACCTTGTGTCCAGTTGTTACAAAGTTTAAGCTTTGAACCTAACCTGCATCCCATTTCCAGCCTTTTCAAGCTGAGAAAAAAAACCACGTTTGATACTTTGTACATCAGATGCATCTTGTTTAAAGGGATACTTTTGTAAAAGTAAAACCTTGTATAAAGAACAAAGCAGTTTCTTAATTTCATTGTGGAGTCACAACTTGCATGTTCTTTACTCCTGACGTCTTGTTGGAACAGGTGCGTTCATGCCATGAAAAAGAAAGATCTGTCTGAGGAAACAGCGTGTTCGAAAGGGTTGAATTTGGGCTCAATCAGTAATTTTTGACATTTTCTCCAAAATATGGTTTGCACTTTTTAATCTAAATTCACCCCTTCTAAGTGAAATTCGCTCATAAAACATTTGGATACTAAGCCATTATTTGCCATTTTTGGGTACTTTATACAAAGAAAATTCAGCCCTACCCTTTATAATTTGAAGATACACAGAAAGGGGGCTTAGGGATGAGGTCCGGGTTTTAACTGTATAAACAGGAGTCATGCTCATTAGTTCCATAGTAATGACTTCCCAGCACCTGGACATCTATCTCTTCCAGACTCATCCCACTGGCTTAGTGTGTTCACGTTAGGGGAGGAGAATGATGCTAACTTTGTTTTTCTCTTTGGTTCTTGAATAGCTTAGTTTGTTTAATAACAAGTTGGACTTTATTACAACAATAACTGAATTTATTCTTTTAGATTCTTGTGAAATTCTCACCTAAAGCCACATTCTTAGCCTAAGGCACTTCATCTTTTACCATATGAAATAATGGCTATCAAATGATTTTCCATACGTTGTCCTGATCCAGTTATCACCCAGGGGTGTATACACTTTATCCTTGTTTCTTCTTTGTATATTTGGTGACCGTATTGTCATAGATGTACATAGTGTGTCGGTAGGGCTATGAGGCATGTTGCAGGAATGTAATTTTCTCAAAATTTACGCTCACTCGCAGTCATTTATTTAAACAGATAAAACAAGACAATGGGTTCTTTGTACTGGCGCTTTGCACCAGAAGCGCATCATTATTTACTGATGTGATTACTCCTTTGTTCTTCACCTTGTAATAGTAAGTTTTAGCACTGAATTATTCCTTCTTCATTGTATTTATGAAATTCTGAAATTATGGGGACTCAGTGTAATGATTAAGTTCTTCATCACCAGGCTGTAAGCAATATCTTGAGTTTGTAGCTTAGAATTGGGAAAATACTGAACATCTGGAAGACAAGTTCATTTCATCTTAAGATCATGGTGAAATATTTTGGATATATAAATTCCTTAAGCTATTGTAACCATGTTTTATTGCAAAGATGTAAAATATGCCAGATGTGTGTGAGTTGGAAATCAAAAAAAGAAAAATAAAATATGCAAAGAATTCATCAATTGCTTAACATTTCATTGGCCACATCACTAGCCTGCATCTGGCATGTTGTCATGCAAGTTTAAGAAACCAGCATCTTGTCATACAAAGACCCAGCATCCCAAACCATGAAAGGGAACCCTAATGAGGCGCTGTAATTTGCTGGAACATGAGCAACTCTGTTTGACCATCTGGCAGGGAGTTGGGGCCACAGTGACCAGAAACAGTGCCAGGTTTGGTTTCTTCCAAATACTCCATTTGTGAGGGTTTTATTATTATTATTATTATTATTATTATTATTATTATTATTATTTAAAAGTAACTAAATGATAATGACTCCCTATGTGAGTAGTATCAAATAATGCCATTTTCATTTGAAGTCACACTTTGAAGAATTCATCACTAACCAGGGATGGTGCAGGCAGGGGCTGAAACCTGGGGGAGCCAAGCAAGTGGGTAGCATGTGAGTGACATCTCTGTCTCTAGTCCAAGACTGGAAAGAACAGAGCCAGCAGTACTTGAGAAGGACTGGTTACCGTCTCCATCCTGTCCTGACACCGGGTATCTATCAGTCATCACAAACCCCCACGGGTCCCTCAGCCTTCATGCACCTGTCAGCCACTCCAGCAGGCTGACCATGGCTACAGATCTCTGCAAACTGCTCCATCCTGGCACCATCATCCGACGATCTACAGACTTGCTAACCGGGAGCTGGTCTTTAACCTGGTCTCTTCCCCGCCAGCCTAAGGGGAAATAGCCGAAATGTGGAATCTAGAATCCCACCCCCCGCAGAATCTGATGTGTTGGCTATTGACATTTCATTCAGTACAGAAGTCCTCCAGGGGGACACATTGACCTCTACCACATCCCAGGCTGTTCTACCCATTCTTCCTGGGCATGGCCCTAGGTCCTCATCCTGTCCCTACAGGTCTTCCTCCTTGAAGGCCTCCTCACACGTCACTGTGATGAATTTGCTGCACATTACTGTTAGTTCACTTGGTCACCCACATCTTGTTTGGCAGGCAAGGAACCCTCCAACCCCACTTCCTCGCCATGGTGTAACGAAAATGGCTTTCAGCAGTGAGAACTGCCATGTGTGAAGACTTTGATTGAACACTTTTGTGTGTGTGTGGTTTTTCAAGGTAGGGTCTCACTCTAGCTCAGGCTGACCTGGAATTCACTATGCAGTCTCAGGGTGGCCTCAAACTCACAGCCATCCTCCTACCTCTGCCTCCCAAGTGCTGGGATTAAAGTATGCACCAGCCAACTGAACACATTTTAACAGACACAAGACCAGTTCCATAGCTCTTCCGTGAGCTCAATGAACCCCAGGGCTTTGCCTATTTTTTTTAATAGCTAATCACAGCCATTTGCATCAAAGGTACACAAGAGTAGATGCACCAATATTCAGTAAACTGGATCCCATAAACCTTGACACATAGTCAGTGGCCAAAATCATGTCACCCATTTATTTAGATGTCCCATCTTAGGCACTATCCTAAGAGAACAGGCCAGAGAAGTTCTTATGTCCAGTTGGAGAAACATAGGACAGGAATCAATATATCCTGAATTCCTGTATTTTAACACCACTAATTTCATTCATTGAAAGCTCATTTCTATAATATTTTATGCTAATTTAGAAACCAATAATTTCCATCCTTAGCTTTTACTATACCTTATTAGTGAAGTTTCTGGGTTTCTCTAGGAACCAGGAGTGAGATATGGTTTTGGGATGACAGCTTTCTTACCTAAATGACCTGGAGTATAAATATCTACTGTCCCTAAATTATAATGTAAATGAGCACATCACATGTCTATACTATAAACTTTAAATCCCAACATCGTAATGCTGCCTCTCCTGCTTATATACTAAGCTTAGGGGGTCCCTTGTGAAACCTTCCCTGACCACTGGGTTAGTATCCCCACACATTATATATCTCTGTCACAGCACTGAGCAAAATACTGTAATAAAATATCTGTCTCTCCTCCCCCTTGCCATGAACTTCTCCACCACTGTGACTCTTCAATTGTATGTGCTCAGGACAGTGTTGGACTCAGGGTAGATTTTTCAACAAATGTGATTTCTATATATACAAATAAGCAGATGAATCAGATCCCTGAGTAAAATAACATATTGGCCTGGGACCATAAGGGACCCATAAAGCTTCCCATTGTCCCAGCACCTTAAGCTCTCATAAAGATGCATGTTCCAATCAACATCTAATTATGGGTACTTCTGTCAAGGTTCAAAGAAACACTACTTGCAGAAATTCCCAACAAGCAGCAGAGTGGGGGATGTGTAGTAAGTTAATTTTCTCACTGCTGTGACCAAACACATGACGGAAAGCAGCTTAAGGGAGGAAGGGTTTGCTTCATCTTAAGAGGTCCTGGAGATACATTCCATCATTGCAAAAAGATGTGGATTGGGTTGGAGAGATGGCTTAGCGGTTAAGCGCTTGCCTGTGAAGCCTAAGGACCCCGGTTCGAGGCTTGGTTCCCCAGGTCCCACGTTAGCCAGATGCACAAGGGGGCACACGCGTCTGGAGTTCGTTTGCAGAGGCTGGAAGCCCTGGCGCGCCTATTCTCTCTTTCTCCCTCTATCTCTCTTTCTGTCTGTGTCTGTCTCTCTCAAATAAATAAATAAAAAATGAACAAAAAATTTTTTAAAAAAAGGACTTGCATTAAAAAAAAAAAAGATGTGGAGCAAATGCAGGAGCAGTTGGTCACATTACACCCACAGTCAGGAAAAAGAAACCGTGAACAGGAAGTGGTGATCTCTCAAATCCTAGCAAGGCTCTGTCTCCTAAAGGTTCCATAACCTCCAAAACAGCACCACCAGCTGGAGACCAAGTGTTCAAACACATGAACCTGTTGGGGACACTTCATACTAAACCCCAGAAGGGGTATTTATACTTCATAACTGTGGCTTTTAGCCCGTATTCATCCAGTTGGAAGAAGAGCAATGACTTGGGCCAATAGCTTCTAGCATTATGATATGAGTCCTCATAACATAGAGCCTGTGGCAAGCCCCTGGCAGAGAACCTGGATCTCAGTAGAGCACCACAGATGGTCGCGGCCATCTCAGACCAGGGAGTATGTGTTACTTCAGTCTGACTGGCACCCATTCCTGATGTACCACTGTGTTTTCTTTGAGGAACCCTCTCCATGTCCTACCGCATGATCTCCTGGGACTGCCCCTTGTAGACCATGTTCCCTGGGACCTCATGCTGAGTCTTTGCCTCTGGAAATGACCCCTAGTTATTTCCATGAAAATGGGCAAATATGCTCTTGTCAACTTCGCTTCTAATCACCAAATATAGAGGTTGAATTTAAAAATCTAGGCACAAGTGTATTCCATAAAATGCTATTTACAGAAAGGATAAAATCCAGTGAAACTGCCTGGCGTGGTGGCGCCCTCCTCTAATCCCAGCACCTGGGAGGCAGAGGTAGGAGAATCACTTGTGAGCCACCCTGAGACTACATAGTGAATTCCAGGTCAGCCTGGGCTAGAGTGAGACCCTACCTCGGAAAGCCAAAAAAAAAAAAAAAAAAAAAAAAAAAAAAAAAAAGCCAGTGAAACTGACATGTGCTATCTGACCTCAGAAGGATTACTCTGGGCCCAAGGTAGTGGATGCTAATGGCTATGGGAGAATTGTGGAGGCACTAGAATTCTATTCTGGCTGCTGGGCTCTATCTAAGAGCTGGCTGTGTTACCAAAGAGGGTTAACTTTAGAAATATTTCCTGAGCTGGCTAGTGATTTGTAGGGTTTTGTGCGGTTAAGGCATTTGCCTGCAAAGCCAAAGGTCCCAGGTTTGATTCCCAGGACCCACATACACCAGATACACAAGATGGCACATGTTTCTACAGTTTGTTCGTAGTAGCTGGAGTCCCTGGAGCACCCATTCTCACTTGCTCACGCTCTCTCTCTCTCTCTCTCTCTCTCTCTCTCTCTCTCTCTCTCTGCCTCTTTCTCCCTTAAGTATAATTTTTTTTTTAAATTTTGAAGATGTATGAGGATAGAGAAGAAAGCAAAAATAAAATAAATGAATAAAAGGAGACCCAGAAAAAGTGCTGAGGATCAATGTACAAATAGAAAAAGAAAGTAGTTGCTCCCATTGGATTTTGAGGAGAAAACTATCACAAAATGTCTTTAATTGTTTTGTTTCTTTGAATAAATTAAATGGGTTCCTGGTCAGAAAAAAAAAAAAAAGTCCTCAAACGTCCCCAATTGTGGCCAGCCCTGTCTAGTCCTGAGAAGCAAGGACATGCCTAGAGGAGCCCAGGGAGGGGTGGTGGACAACCATGCCATGGCTGTGCCCCTTAGGTCCAATACTCACTTCCCTCGCAGGGGTCACATAGATGAGAGGGACATCTGCAGTCCTGTTTCAAAGGGTCACATAGACAAGAAGGGCATCTGCAGTCCTGTTTCAAAGAGTGGTGCCAGGAATGGCCAGAGTTCAAGGCTCCGGGTATGGCTGGAGGGGCAGAAATCAGGAAGAACTCAAATCTTCAGGTGTCCTCATGAGCTGAGCTCAAGAGCAGTGCCACCAAGTAGAGGTATCAGGAACCCTCAGTGCTCTTGATGACTTAGAGGACTTCACCTTGGAGGAGAAGGGACCTACAGTCAGCTGGGCTTCTTGCTTAGAAGCCAAAAATGCCAGTTAAATGAAGCAGAGAACTGACTGATCTGATGAGCCTCCTCAACTTTAGACTTTATGCCCAGCGCTGCTTGAACTGTGCACAGTGGTACACACCTGTAATCCCAGCGCATGGGAGGTGGTAGCAGGGGAATCAAGAGTTCAAGGCGGGCTGGAGGGATGGTTTAGCGTTTAGGCACTTTCCTATGAAGCCTAAGGAACCCCATTCCAGGCTCAATTCCCCAAGACCCACATTAGCCAGATGCACAAGGGGCGCATGCGTCTGGAGTTCGTTTGCAGTGGCTGGAGGCCCTGGCGCGCTCATTCTCTCTCTCCCTCTCTCTCTCTTTCTCCCTCCATCTTTCTCTCTTTCTGCCTGTGGCTCTCAAATAAATAAATAAAAATAAACAATTTTTTTTTAAAAAAGAGTTCAAGGCCATTCTTGGCTACATAGTGATTGTGTTTGGGGGTACATGAAACCAGGACAGGGCTACATGAGGCCAAGAAAGAAAAAACAAGTCTCCACAGACAAAGCAGTGGTAATCAGAGGCTAGTCCCATTCTGTATTCTGGAGACTAAACAAGGCAGTGCATCCAGTCTACCCAGAGGCCTGGGAGCTCTGAGCAAGTGTTAGCCTACATTGTGAGCAAGGCTGTGTGTCTTTGGGCGCAGGTGTTGGTTTGTTTTTGTTTGATTTAGTTTGGAGAAAATAGCACACCATTGGCTCCTTTAGTATATAAATGGAGTAATTAAAACATGAGGCCTGATGACTCCCTCCTTCTCCCCTTCCCCTCTTTCCTCTTTGCCTGAGTCCCCTGCTACCCGTCCTTGGTCCTGAATGATTTTCCAGCTAATGGACCTTAGTTGGAATTGAAAACAGCTTTGAGGAGACATGTAAAACAACAACAACAACAAAAAAAATGGAATTACCAGAAGAAAATATGTTATTTAAAAATTAAAGAGAGAACTTTTGGGAAGTATTTGGAAGTGGGAAAGGATGTCATTGGAGCACTTTCTACTGATTTATTTTGCGGAATTGCCTATCGAGATATAAATGAATATGACTTCAGACTGAAATGCTGAAAACTCAGCATTACACTTACAAAAGTACAACAAAGCTTAGAACCGCCCCTTTCTTGTTTGTTTCTTTCTTTTTCCTTTGGTTTTTGAGAAAGGATCTCATTGTAAACCAAGCTGCCCTCAACCTTGAGACCTTTCTACCTCAGCCCCTGAATGCTGTGCACCAATCGGGACCTTAACTAACTCACATAAGATAGAATTCTGTAAGCTGATTGCTATGGGTACCACCACCTCAGCACAATTGGTGGGAGATCTCCGAGGCACAAAGGGGAGACCTAGGACAGGGGCTGCTGCAGCCAGAAGCGGAGATCTGAAGAATGGGAAGACAGCATAGGGAAAGATGTGAAAAGAGGAGAGTGGTGGCCTTACCGTCATGGGGCACCGCTGTCATTCCTCTCTGCCCTATGTCGTGTGGTGGCTACAGAGGGAATGTCATAAGCCAATCTGGCAACTCCCAAGGAAGAAGTTCTGCACACATCTGTGAGATTCCAGTCTAGACAGTCCAAAAATCAAACACTGTGTGGTACCCACCCTGGCTCCTCAGAACGTTGGCAGCACCCACATCACATCTAATTCACAGCAGCAACTCTCGGAAGGTGCGGGTTTGCCTCAGGGACTTGAAAATGAACAATAGAGAACGAACGCGGCTTCCTGTGTTGGGGTAGGGATTTGTTTGCCTCTTGTTAAACCTCATGAATATGTTCTCATCAAGATCAAAGCAGGACCTGCCCCTCCACCCGGCCTGTGATGGAAATCCCTAGTCCTCCTTATTTTCATCACAGACTTTAAGCGCTTCCTAGCAGAGATCTCCTCCCAGGACCTCACACACCTGCAGAGCACAAAGCTTGCGGTCTGCTTCGTGGTTGGATAGACCCAAAAGATGGCACTCCTTTCTAAAATAAATAAATAAAAATAAAAATAGCTATTTTACTGTAAAGTCCAATCATCTCTTTAGTTCTCACCCTGGAAGCAGAAAAAAACTGGTACTAGGAAAAATGAACTGGTGCCCTACTGGTTCAAAGATTCCCAGTATTCCTAAAAAGCATCTGTTGCTCACAGCTGCTGCTCAGCCCTGACATGGGGCCTTGAGGTTACCTCCAAGTGAGACCAGCCAGACAGGTCTTTATTATTTTTTAATATTTTTTATTTATTTATAAGAGAGGGAAAGAGGCAGAGAATGAGTGCACCAGGGCCTCCAGCCACTGCAAACAAACTCCAGGCACACGTAACCACCTTGTGCATCTGGCTTTTACACAGATGTGGGGCAATGGAACCAGGCCCTTAATCTTTGCAGGCAAGCACCTTAACCATTGAGCAATTTCTGTAGCTCTTATTTTATTTTTGAAATCTGCTTCATAGAACTTCAAACACCAGCTACAGTATCAAAAGATCAAAACATCTACACTGCCTTTGTTAGTAGCAGATTTTATAAAGGTGACTGATGTTTGGTCTAGGGATAGAGCAAGGAAAACCACAAATGGTTGTTGCATGACCCTTGGCAGAATTCTACATAAGGAAGTCACCAGGGTTTGTGAATGAACTTCAGTTGATCTTCTAAAATGCTGCAATGAGAAATCCAGGCCTGTACAGTTCTAAGGAGAAGATGGACCAAGTTGAGAGGCAAAAGCTACTGAAGTGAATCAACAGGCATATGGGATATTGGCCTGAAGGAATAACTACAGTCAAAATTTGGCAAGATGGGCTGGATAGATGGTGTAGCGGTTAAGCGGTTGCCTGTGAAGCCTAAGGAGAAGCCGGTTGGAGGCTCTATTCCCCAGGACCCACGTTAGCCAGATGCACAAGGAGGCACACGCATCTAGAGTTCGTTTGCAGTGGCTGGAAGCCCTGGCGCGCCCATTCTCTCTCTCGCTCTCTGTCTGCCTCTTTCTATCTCTGTCACTTTCAAACAAATAAATAAATAAATAAATATCTTTTTTAAAAAATTGGCAAGAGTCTGAACTACTTAAGAATCTATTGTGGAAATATGGAGGCTAAGCTTTTTTAAAAACACATTGCACTATAAAAGCAGCTAAAATACTGCAGATGATTGATAGAATGTTGGGAGGTAAACAAAGGCCAAGATCAAGACTGACTTATATGGGTACTTATGGATCCACCGAAGTAAATTGTAGAAAATATACAGTTACCTCAAAACGGTTTGCCAGTCCCAATTCCACCACTCTGAGAATGACAGATAAAGCATGTGCCAATTAAAGTGCAGGGTCAGCACAGAACCATGCCCCCCGATAAAGCCAGAACTCCTAGAATGCCATTCTCAAAGTGAAAGAGTGAGCTAGAGGAAAAATAAAAAGCAAAGGTATTTCTCTGCTTCGATTTACTTTTCCATGAAGAGGAAGAAAAGTCCTAGAATAGCCCTATTCCCCACTTGTGAGATATTGAAACACCAAACAAGGGCTTCAATTTAAAGTGGCCCTTGTTTAGTACTTCCCTGGGCACCTGAAAAACAAACATTACAGATCTGTACCTGGAGAAATGGTCTCTAAATCTTAAGCAATTTCCCATGGTTAAATGTGTATGAAATATGATTCTCTCTCTCTCTCCTTCCAGTAAGAACAGCAAAAATTTATAGAAACATTTACCTGCTAAATTAGACTGCTAAACACTACAGATATTGGAACAACCAAAACCAAAATGTCTTAAAATGATGTAGAATATGTTTGAGATTTTAATATATACTTTTGTATTTTGAAGTTCTGTTAGTTGTTATTACTATTGGCTTTTCAAGGTAGGGTCTTGCTCTAGCCCAGACTGACCTGGAATTCACTATGTAGTCTCAGGGTGGCCTTGAATTCACAGAGATCCTCCTATCTCTGCCTCTAGAGGGCTGGGATTAAAGGTGTGCGCCACCACGCCCGACTCTGTTAGTTATTTTTAAGTAAATTGAAAGGGGGGAAGAGATGAAAGAAGGCCAACTGTGGTGTGAACATTGGTTGCCTCAGATAGGCCACACCAGACAGATTAGATTTCACCAAAGTTAACCCCGAGAGCAGCTATAGAGTGTGTTCTCAGCTGCATAAGTGGAGCATCTCTCCTGTCCCTTGATCTTTGATTCCACAGTCTGTGCGCTTTCTACCCTGAGGTTATGAGGCCTGTGCGTTTGTTTGCTGCACATGGTTGGCACAGGAGGGGCAACTGGAATCTCAGGTGAGGGTCTGGTGATGCTCCTTCACACCTCTCCTTCTCTGAAAGTGACTTGGCGGGCGTCTCTCCTGCTCAGTTGTAGTCACTTCTGATAAAGACAGAGGACATAAGCACCGCTCAGCACAGACACGTCATTCAGAAAGACAAAGTAAAATTCAAAAATAGGAACATCTGCCAGGTATGGTGGCACACGCCTTTAATCCCAGCACTCGGGAGGCAGAGGCAGGAGGATGGCCGTGAGTTCAAAGCCACCCTGAGACAACATAGTGAATTCCAGGTCAGCCTGGGCTACAGTGAGACCATACCTCACAAAACCAAAGAAAGAAAGAAAGAGAATCAAATCCTAAACTAATTTCTTTAAGAAGCTTGTAGTAAGACATGAAGCTTAACAGACTGTTAGACTCAGCTGAAGGTCATGAGCTGAAATTTAAATTTCAGAACATTGTCAGGAACATGAAGGATAAGAGAGTACCGTACATGCTTAGTTGCAGTGTCAAAAAAAAAGAGAGAGAGAGAGAGAGAGGGCGGGGCGTGGTGGCACACGCCTTTACCCCCAGCACTCGGGAGGCAGAGGTAGGAGGATCACCAAGAGTTGGAGGCCACCCTGAGACCACATAGTGAATTCCATGTCAGCCTGAGCTACTGTGAGACCCTACTTCAGAAAAAAAAAAAAAAAAAAGGAGGGAGGGAGGGAAAAGAGTGTACCAACATATGATGTATCCATATGAAACCTGTTGTTAATAATAAACATTTAAAGTAGAAAAGCATGAAAAGGTAGGGAAAGCAGTAAGACATAATTGGTTGATAATTTCCAAAATGGATTAAGAAATATGAGTCTTCAAATGCAGCAAGCACAATGATTTGTAAGCAGGATATGTAATGTATTTGTATATACATTGTAACAATATACACCACTCAAGACAAAATTTTCAGAGAAAATACAAATTATCCTATAATATCCTATCAGACAGCTAAGTGTCTTTTTAATTTTTAAAAATATTTTACTTTATTTATTTATGAGAGAGAAAGAATAGGCACACCAGAGCCTCTAGCCACTGCAAATGAAACCCAGACCCATGCACCACCATATGCATCTGGTTTACATGGGTCCAAGGGAATCAAACCTGGGTACTTAGGCTTTGCAGGCAAGTGCCTGAACTGCTAAGCCATGTCTGCGGCCCTCTTTTTATTTTTAATGTTTGTGCTGTGAGTGTGTGGGGGCATGCATGCTTGAGCTGGTGTGTGGTGTCCTCCTCTCTATTTGCACTCCACTTTATTTATGGAGGCAAGATCTCTCAGTTGAACCCAGAGCTTGCTGATTCGTCTAGTCAAGCCGTCAGCTGGCCCCTGGGGTCCATGTCTCCACCTCCCAAGTGCTGGTAGACAGTTGTCATGACTACCAGGCATTTATGTGGATCTAAACCCCAGTGTTAATGCTTGCAGAGCAAGCACTTTTCCCATCGAGCCATCTTCCCAGCCCTAGCTAACTGTTTAATACTGGTGAAACTAAAAGGCAAATAAAAGCCAGAGAAATGATGGCTCCGTGGTCAAGCGCACTTCCTGAGGGCCTGAGACGGTCGGAGTGGGAGTCACATGAGCAGCTGCTTATGGCCACATATGTCTGCCACCCCAGTCCTGCGGGGAGACCGGGGAATCAGTGTGGCTTGAAAAAAGCAAGCTGTGGAATCAGTAAGACTGTTGCAAGGGGAAAAAAAGTAGGCAGGTGGATAATGGAGGGGTTGCCTGATGTTCTCTCCAGCACGGCAGGTGTGCAACGGAGTACTGGCTCAGCACAAACACACGCCTATACCACAACCCCCCCCCCACACACATACACACCACTGTATATACTGTGTACTTGCAAAATAAAACAAAAGACAAAGGAACAGCATTTTCCCGGGCACTTGTAAAGAAAATATCATCAACAAATGTCCTCTATTCCATGACGAGCAAGACACTTCAAAGAACGCAACGCAGACAGATGATCAGAAGCTGAGATTCCACCCCAAACAGCTCTTCATAGAGGGCCTCGATCCTCGTGAAGCAGGGGAATAGAGCGCAGGCCAAGAGGCAGGGGATGTAAGACCGAGTCTGCACAAGACCCTGGCCGGCAGGCAAGTGAGCAATCTCCCATCCAAGTACAGCCAGGCCCGATCCTGCCTAGCTCTCGAGAGCCGACAAGGTCGGGTGCATTCGGCGTGGTGTGCTGATAGACCTCAACCCCAAACAATAGTCTTTCAAGTCACCACTGTGGTCAGTGAACAAAAAAGTGAACATTAGTCCTGGGCAATGGCACCATGTAATAGGTAGATGGAGGGCTCGTGACAAAGCAGTCTGTGGTCTTTGTGTCACCTTCTGGAAGGCTATTAAGGGAGACAAAGGAAGTCAGATTTCTTTCTTTGCATGTGTTCATCTGTGTAGTATGTGTGCGGGTATGTGCATGCATATGCATCTCTGTAGTATGGAGGGGTGCATGTGCACGCGTGTATGTGTTTGTGTGTGGAGGCCAGAGCTTGGTGTCTGGAGTCTTCCTTCATGGCTCTCCACCTGATTTATTGAGGCCGAGTCTGTCACTTGCACCCAGGGCTTAGGAATCTGGCTAGTCCAGCTAGCTCCAGCTCTCCCCTGTCTCAGTCAACTGAATACTAGAATTCTAGGCAAGTCACCACAACCCTCAGGCATCTATCCGGATGCTGTGAATCTGAACTCCTATCTTCCCATTTACTGTTCAAGTACCTTATCCACTAAGCCATCGACTCAGCCCTGGGGTCAGCTTTGTACCATTTTGTCACTGTGATAAAATACCCGAGATAATTTATAAAGAGGAAAGTTTGATGTGACTCAGGGCTTCGAGGCTCCATTCCAGGATGCACGAGCCCTGTAGCACTAAGCCTTTGGATTCACACAGAATGTCATGGTGGCGCACTTGGTAGAGAAAGCCATGTGTGAAAGAGAGGGGAAAGAGACCAGTGCGCCATATCCCCTTTAAGGGCACACCCTGAGACTTCACACTAGGGCCCACCCCATCCTAAAGTCTCCATCTTCTCCCAGAAGCACCATGGTGTGTGAACATGGGCTTTTCTGGGACATTTCAGATCCGAACTATATCTGGGACTTGGCATCTTGGTGATCCAAAGGTGGCCACCACCTCTCCCTGCCTTGTCAGGAGGCCACTTCCTATCTGGAGCCAGAAGAAATCTTAATTCCTTTTTGTCCCCTTGGCGCCGGCACCTCTTTTCCTCCTAGAGCAATAACAAGAATGGCATGAAAGCTTGTTTTTGTCTTAGTCATTTAAAAGAAAATAAACAGTTAAAATAAGAGGTTTCACCTACCCTGGGACTTTTTTCAGTACAAGGTTGATAATAAAATGAGGAAAAGTGAGAGGTCCCAGACTGCTCCTGGGAGTAACAAAACTTTCCGATGGTCAGTAATGTCAGAAACGAGCCTAGGGGTTGACCGCACAATCCCAAGGACGTTGGCAAGGGTGCATAGCTTTTTAAAGCTCTCTGGCAATGAAAGCTCAAAAGCAGGGGTCTGCTTGCATTTTTATATTCTCTAGTACAGTCAGGGTCCTGGGCATTACTCTGAGTCAAAATTTGGCCTCACAGGGCTGGAGAGATGGCTTAGCGGTTAAGTGCTTGCCTGTGAAGAAGCCTAAGGACCCCAGTTCGAGGCTCAGTTCCCCAGGACCCACGTTAGTCAGATGCACAAGCGGGTGCACGCGTCTGGAGTTCATTTGCAGTGGCTGGAGGCCCTGGTGCGCCCATTCTCTCTGTTTTCTCCCTGTCTGCCTCTCTCTCTCAAATAAATAAATAAAAATAAACAAAAAAATTAAAAAAAAAATTGACCTCACAATCTCATGTGATCAGCTAAAGTATAAAAATGACAACACAGTTTCTAGCGTAAAAGTAAAAGAAGGGAGATTTAGAAACCTTTTCCCAGGTACAGACAGAAATAGAAGCTTTGGTTTCCAGGACAATTAACTCTTTTTGTCTCAAGGATGGTTGACTCAAGAAAGGGGCTTCCTACAGAATGGCATCTTTCCAGAATTGAGTTTCTCTATCATTGTAACCCCCAAAAGACAGTAAGTCTCTCTATTTCTTACAGTAAAGAATTCACTTATTCAACCTCTACCGTGTGTGTGATGTGCATATGTGTGTTTTCATACATGTGTGGGTTCATGTGTATGCACACATGTGTGTACATGTATGTATGTGATTAGAGGCCAGAGGTCCATGACAAGTATCCACTTCAGTCCTCTCCACCTTATTTTTTTGTGACAGTCACTCACTGAATCTGGAGCTCCCTGATTCAGCTACATTAGTTGGTCAGCAAACCCTGGGAATCCACCTGTCTCCACCTCCCCAGTACAGGATTACAGGCCCGCACCACACTGCAAACACCTTACCAGCTAAGCCACATCCCCGGTTTTAGCTCCTATTCTTTCTATTATAATTATTAATGCTAATTAGTAGCATATATTGATGAGTTTGACGTTGGCATTTTCAAGCATGCATATAATGTGTTTTGATCCTATCAACCCTCCCAACTATGTTTTCTTATCTTCTCTCTTCCCCTCTCCCTATCCCCTTACCATTTTTCATCTCTCTCCACTTACTTTTACTTTTAAATCTTCCTTCATCATCATCATCATCATCACAGCTTCCACATAGGAGAGAACACATGATATTTCTCTTTGTGCATCTGGTTTATTTTACTTCATATGATGACCACTGTTTCAATCCATTTTCCTTTTTTTTTTTTTTTCATGTTTCAAGAAGGTAGGGTTTACTCTAGTCCAGGCTGACCTGGAAATCACTATGGAGTCTCAGGGTGGCCATGAACTCATGGTGATCCTCCTACTTCTGCCTCCCAAGTGCTGGGATTAAAGGCAGGCGCCACCACGCCCAAATCTACAATCTCTATTCTTAAAACCATGCCGCAGATCCCAGAACCCAAATTCCAGCTTGTTTACTAACCAAAATTAACTTCAATGTCTAGGCCTCCTTTGACCTGCCTACACTTAGTTTCGTGCCTCATTGTAAGCAAACCATCATGTAGAGAATGAAGGCCAAGTTCTCCACAAGAGCTTCTCACAGGACAGTGGAAGGAAAGTGCTTGATGGCTACATGTCAATGGAGACAGCTTATATTTTCTGCAGCAAGCGCAATTACTAATGACTAGCTGTGTTTCTAGGCATCATTGGGTGGCAGCCCTTGTAAGAAAGAACAGGCACAAGGTGGTTTAAAAGGAAATAGCGTCCCTGGATGCCGGCAGCTGGAGGGTTTGTGTAACATGGCATCGCTCTGGCCTGCCACCATGCTGGTGGGGGAGTGGGGACAGAGTACCATGTTCCTGGTGGACTCCATAAATTATCATGTTCTGCTGAGAAGGAAAGCAGAGAATGAGCTGAGCAGACCAGAAACTCATCAAGCTCACTGGGAAAAACACATAACAAATAACCAAATTCAGAGTCCAGAGTGCTAACCATTATACCATGGAACCTATAACAAATAACCAATGTAGGGCTGGAGAGATGGCTTATCGGTTAAGCGCTTGCCTGTGAAGCCTAAGAACCCCAGTTCGAGGCTCGATTCCCCAGGACCCATGTTAGCCAGATGCACAAGGGGGCACACGCGTCTGGAGTTCGTTTGCAGTGGCTGGAGGCCCTGACGTGCCCATTTTCCCTCTCTCTCTCTCTCTCTCTGCCTTTCTCTCTGTGTCTGTCTCTCTCAAATAGATAAATTTAAAAAAAAAGAACAAATAAAAAAAATAACCAATGTCACTTAGTTCAGGAGTCTCTATAGAATTCATATGAATATGATGATAGTCTGAAAATGAATCTTTACAATTATACAACCACAGAACAAATACATTAAAAAAATTGCAATGTACAAAATTTACAATAGCAGGATTGCTAAGGCTTGGATCTGAAGTGTCCCCGAGCCACGGTCTTGGTCCACGGTCCGTGGCTCCATTTGGAGGTGGCGGGACTCACAGGAGGCGGGGCCTCATTTGAAGAGGCGATTAGGCCCCCTCCACCCTTCCCGTTCTTTTCCCTCTCTCTCTCCTTCCCACTTCCCTTCTCTCATTTGCTTTCTGGTCACCATGAGGTGAGCTGCTCTGCGGGCCACACATTCCTGCACCTTAACCATTGGGTCATCTCTCCAACACCCCCTCAACATATTTTTAAGTCAAGTAAGAAACAGAATTTAAATTTAAAATTTTTTTCTCAGGTTTTTTTTTTTTTTTTTTTGCATTTCATTATGGCTTTTGTGTTCGAGTTTGGTTCGAGACAGCTAATTATTTGTCTCCATAAAATCATTCATCCATAAAACCATAGCTCAAAACTCAAAGGTGTGGCTCAGTGAAAATCACCTGCCTAGCATGCAAGAAAGCCCCTGAGTTTGATGTCCAGCCCTGAAAATAGAAAACAGACAAAGAAGAACTTCTCTTCGCTTTGTCATCAAGCTGTCTGCGTGGAACAAAAGGTATGATGTTATTGAAGACAGGAGCCAGCTGTGAAGGCTACATTGTTTTGTCAACTTGATCCAGTTAGGAAATCAAATAAGAGACATGCCTTTTGGGTGGGTCAATGAGGGTGTTCCCAGGAAGAACTCATGGACAGAGGAAGATCTTCCTCTAGAGTGGGCACACTTAAAGAAGCCCCAAACAAGCACAAGGCCTTTTGCCTGGCTGCCTGTGCCACTTGCTAGTGGGCACACATCCTCTGTTGCTGTCAGCCTTCATGAACACTGGGACCCAGCTCCCTCAACGGTCCCTCATGGCTGCTATTGAGGCATCCTCCAGGACATTAGCGGCATAATCGGACTGATGAGGCATCCAGCCAGTGCACTAAGCAGCTGCCCAAGACCTTTGACTCTCCAAGCTAAAGACAGCTACTGTGGGACTTCCCAGCCTGTATCGTGTAAGATGATCTAATACCCCCCTTTTGTTTTCTTTATTAGGTATGTACATACTCTACTCAGTGTATATACAGCCATGTTGGTACCATCCTTATCCTCATCCCTGACCCCCCAAAGAGACCCTCCTCATTAGGGATGCCAGTTATCCCCATGGGGTTTGTGGGTTGTGCATTGTGGAGGTAGCCATCAGTTATGGGTAGGAGGCAATGTCTCTGTGCATAATGTCCCAACTTGTGGCTCAAACAGTCTTTCCACCCCCTCTTCCACAAATTTCCCTGAGCCGTGTTGGGTTCATTTTAGGTCTACTTCAGTGATAAGGTCTGGGAAGCCTCCGTGTCTCTGGATCTCTGGTTTGGTAGGAG
Organism: Jaculus jaculus; assembly: GCF_020740685.1. Taxonomy (NCBI): domain Eukaryota; kingdom Metazoa; phylum Chordata; class Mammalia; order Rodentia; family Dipodidae; genus Jaculus; species Jaculus jaculus. The sequence continues at coordinate 17,699,703 of NC_059108.1, forward strand.
TTGAGTGTTCTCTGTGTCGATCTCCTTCACCCTTGTGCTGGTACCAGGTTCACCAAGAAAGCAACACTCTTACTTGTTTCCACAATTACTCTGTGGTTTCAGCTGGGGCCCTGGTGACATGCGATGGGCTGATTCTCTCCTCCGGTTCTGCGTCCATCTGAAAAAGAGAAGCAGATTCTCCTACGGAGAATGAAATTTAAAAAAAAAATTATTTGCAAGCAGAAAGAGAGAAGAGAAACAGAGAGAATAGGCACACCAGGGCCTCCAGCCACTACAAATGAACTCCAGATGCATGTGCTACTTTGTGCATTAAGTTTTATGTGGGTACTGGGGAATCAAATTCAGTTCATTAGGCTTTGCAGGCAAGTACCTTAACCACTAAGCTGTCTCTCCAGCCCCACCCCATTTATAATACGTACTTATTCTCTCCGTTCTTTTTCTCTAGAGAACCTGGATGGCTGTCCTGGTTCAGAAGACAGGACCAAAATGAGAGAAGCAACTCATGGCCAAATACCACAGATGGGAAGGAACAGAAAGAACTCTGGCCTCTCCTCCTCAAAGCATAAGGCCATGGTCCTATCGGATTAGGGTTCCACGTGGTGACCTCATTTGCCTTCTTTTGAAAGGCCCTACCTCTACTCAGAGTCAGCGTGGAGTCCTAGGGGATACAAGTCTTTCCCTAAGAAGAATATTGCTTAATGGGGGCTTATCAGCAATATGCAAGAATATAATGAAACCTACACTCACATACACTTCCTGCACAAGAGGACGAGCCTCTGCCTTCACAGATGTAGTTTTGAATTTTCCATCATTTATCTGCTAATATGATCTTGGGCAATGTCACTATGTCAAATTATCTGAAAAAGAAAACAGCTTAAAGATGGAAAGATACACTTTGGTAATAAAGAAGTCATGGCAGAGGATGTGGTGGAGAAGATTCTCTTTTGGCAGCCAAGAGGCAGAGAAAGAAAGATAGAGGGAGACTCAGACAAGATGTACTGCCCCTCCCTTGTATCAAGACGTACCTTCAGTGACCTGCTTCCTCCAATTAGGTCTCACCTGTCAAAGTTTGTATTCCTTCTAATAATGCCATCAAATTGAGAATATATGAGTGGATCAATCCACTGATTAGGTCAGAGCCCTCGTGATCCATTAGTTGTCATTGATTGAATCTTGCAGCTGGGGGCCAAACTTCAACACATTGGCCTTTTGGGGGGGGGATCACTTCATATCCAAGCCATAACATAAAAATTCTTACCAAGGTTTTCAGAGCACGATCACATCAAATGCTGTGTATTCCTACACGCAGGAAACTAATGTTGCATAGGTCAACACGATGCTTCATGGATCCTTCTGTGAACTGCAGGAATGTGAAATCCAAGTGGTGCGGCTGGGTGATTTCGGAGGCTGAACTCAAGTGGCGAGGATGCTGTTTGATTTAGGATAAAAGAATTTGAACGGAATCCCAGTGTTCCAGGGTTAGCTCATTTTCCCATTTTGGTTCTGTTGTACCCAAATACGAATAGCTGGACTGCCAGCAATACGTCTTCTATCCTACGTTATGAAGCTGCCTGCCTTCCTTTGACTTCCAAAATAACAAAAAAAGGATTAAGGTTAACCAAAAAACAAAAAATCCTAATGTAATGGTGGTGTTCATGGTGAGAAAGCAGAATCTACTCATTCAGTCATTTTTCTAACAAACCCTTTCAACTGAGATTGGATTGAACCATGTCACTAATTTTAACTGACAGTTTACTGGAAGTCACCTCTTTGAAACTCTCTTTTTGTTCCAGTCCTGTTTATTCTGTCACAGAATTAGAAATCAAGACCTTCCAGAAAGAAAACATGTGTGTGCATGCATGTGTGTGTGTGTGCGCGCACACACACACACACACACACACACACACACACACATTTTTATGTTCTGGCTTTTATTCTAGGAAAGTCATTTGCAAGACAGTGAAAAAAAAAAATGAAACAAGTAGAAATGAAATTAGACCTCTGTTTATACAGTTCTCCTCGTTGGCCCAGGACGTGTTTTTTGAAAGTTTGTAAACTAGCCTTCCAGTTTAAATTGAATAAGTAGGCACAGCTGAGTAAATGGAGAGGCCTGAGTTTGTGGCCATGTGTTTTCACTTTAAAATTACATTGAAGAGGACCAGAGGGGGCTAAGAAAGAGATATAAGACAGGCAATGTTTAAAGGGAAAATGTGAGAAACCTAAGAGTCAAAACAGAAGTCCTCTTTGCTGGGCCCTAAGGGGCCAGCAGCCAGTCCAGCCCTGACAGGGGAGAGAGCTGCTTCCTCAGAGCTGTGCCCATGATCTGAGGGCAGAGGGAAGAGCCATCCTCAGGGGACAGGACTCCGCACACCAAAGGCCACATGCCGGGACAGGACCTTAAGCGTCAGGGGATTTTCCTGGATGGCTTGGAATTAAGGCAACTCCATCCTTGAGTCTTTCCACGGGTCCCTTCAGAAACCAAACAAACTGCCTGCCTGGTTCTCAGTAAGAACAGTTATTTCCTCTGTAGCTGTTTGTTCTTAGCTAAACCCACTTTCAACATCCATGTGTAGAAGGAATTCCTAATCTCGAATACTCCAGAAGGCAACTGATTTTTGGTTTTTGGAGATCCAGTCTTTTAAAAAGTTATTGGGAACGAATGAGGTCACTGGAGTTGGGTCCTCACCCATCTGGCTGGTGTCCTCAAAGGAAGACACCAGGGCTCCAGGAGAAGCTCAGCAAAGTCCTTAGGAGAGAATGCGCCTATCGACACATTAATGCTGATTTTCTAGCCTACTGAATCATAACAATAAATTTCAATAAAAAAGTATTTGCCAGCAGAAAGAAAAGGAGAGAGTGGGATAATGGGTGCACCAAGGTATCTTGCTACTGCTAACAAACTCCAGATGCACATGCCACTTGGTGCATCTGGCTTTGTGTGGGTACTGGGAATTTGCAAGCAAGCGCCTTTAACTGCTGAGCTCTAAATTTCGATTTCTTTAGCTACCGGGCTTGTGGTATTTTGTTGTTGGCACCTGAAACAAATGAATACACGACAGAAGAAAGCCAACATAGGGTGAGTGAGGTGACTTCTCCCTTTCACTGGCGAAATGGTTTAGTTCCCATGCCCTTGACTCCACAGAGCAAGTTGCCAAGGTCATCTGGAGACTGATGATTCTAAAAGATCTCCCTCAATCTAATCTATTCATGTGATGTGCCTTTTATAAAGAAGACATTACCTTGGTGTCCCAACGGCCAATCTGAAAACAAGTGTCTTTGCAGAGGTGGTCACATTACAAAGAGATCATTAGGACAGGCCCTCATCAAACCAGAGAGGTATTCCCTCAACAAGGAAGACACACTGAGAGAACCCCATGGGACCCAGGCAGAGCCCAGTGAGGGAGACACCGAAACCAAGAGCAGAGCCAGAAGAAGCCAGGAGAGAGGACCCCCAGGCAGCCTCAGAATGCTCCAACACCATCACACCTTGATCTTGGACCTCAGCTTTGAGAAAGATGAGATGATGCACTTCTGCTGCTCAAGTGACCATTTATTCTGGTGGCCTCGGGAAAGGAATGCAAGTCCCCCTCAGTGCTCACCCACAGGAGAGCAATGAGGAGAATCTCCTGCACGGCCTCACTGAGCATCTGTGGTTCCAGGAGGGCAAGGAGTCCGATGACGTCACATACTTTGGCCGCAGGAGTCTAGCAGTTCCGTACTTCTTCACACCCATGTGTCCTCCCCCCCACCCACCTCCCATTCTGGTTCCTCTCTCCAGAATGCGCCCCCCCCTTCCTCACTGAGCATGTGTGCACCATCTAGTGGGCATGTGTGACATTGCGCACTTGCATCACCTTGTGCGCCTGGCTTATGTGGGATCTTGAGAGTTGAACATGAGTCCTTAGGCTTCACAGGCAAGCACTTTAACCGCTAAGCCATCTCTCCAGGCCTGAGCCTTTATTTCTGCAGAGATCTGTCTCCTTGTGATGTGCTAAACTAGCTGGGACTTCAAGCTCCCTCGGGATTTTTCTTCTTTGGATTCCCTTCACTCACAGCTCTTCATGTGTTAGGTGCTTGGTAAATATTTGTTTGAAAGAGTAAACCAAATTATATCTATGTATCAAAGGGTGAGGGTCTGAAGACAAATGTGTCTGTAGCTGTGTTAGATTGCTCCAGGCTTAGCTGTTTAGTCAGTGTTTCTGTGAGGTGGCGGTGGAGAGCGCTTCAGCTGGATTTGGAGAAGCTGGGGGTGAGCTGGGCTAGGATGTGAAAGCTTCAGCTCCTGGGAATGAGGAGAGACCTGGGTTCCTCACTTGGGGGCCTCCTGGTGGGCTGCCCAGAGGTCTCCAGGACACGGTGATGGCTACCCCTAGAGTGAATGGCCCAATGAAAGAGAGAGAGCCCAAGATGTCAGCCCTGGATTCTTTAAACTGTCACTTCTGCTGTATCTAAGGACAATGTGAGTGTGCATTTGTGTCTGTGTGTGCACATGCACATGTGCCAGGAAATTATACAGAATATGAATTTTGGAATGAAGGGACCATATCAAAAGCTACTGACAAGAATATGCATAAGGTTCGAATCTCAGCCTCTCAGCCGACTGACTCTGGGCTGCGCTGTGAGCTCTGTGGATTTCCTTTTTTTTTTTTTAATTTTTAATTTTTTTTTTTTTTATTTTAAGGCAGGGTCTCACTCTCGACCAGGCTGACTTGGAATTCACTATGTAGTCTCAAGGTGGCCTCAAACTCACGGCAATCATCCTACCTCTGCCTCCCCAGTGCTGGGATTAAAGGCTAGCCTGGCAAGCTGTTATTATTATTATTATTATTTAATCTGGATAACAGCAACTGATCATTGCAAGGTCAAGTGGCTGCAGAAGCCATCTTCCTCCTTGCATTGCTCCCAGAGGCACAGTGTGAGCCTCATCTCCAGAAAGGGAGAGCCTTTGGCACTTCCCTGAGGAGGATGGTGACAGCTGCAGGCTAGCCCTGCATCCAGTGTGCTATTGGCTTCTGGGATCCGGGCTCCCGTGGCACTGCTGGGCCCCCACCTTGACGGCTTGGTGCTTTCCTCCCTGCCCTGCCCTGCCCCACGACCTGCTCTCCTCTGCCTGGAACTGTCTGCAGATGACATGACTAGGTCCTTAGGGGACACTAGTTCCTCTGAAGAGAGGAGCAGGGAGTGTGTTTCTGCAGAAAATTCTTCGGAGGTCACCCTGAACCCCTACTGTGGCTGGGCCCATGTGTGGACTGCAGCTGGGTTGCGAGCTGTTGGTCCTATCTCACTTTGGTTTCGAAACAGTTATTTCTGCTCCTTGGGGTGATGTGGGCTCCTGAGTCAAACCTTGTGGCTTGGGGCCACTCACTGGAGGCTTAAGCACCCCCGAGAGCTGTAGGGATGTGGCAGGAAAGACAAGGACAGCATGTTTGCTGCCATAGCTTCAGCTGGGAAGGACCACGTACCTCCAACTTCCAATCCCCAGGGCCTCATTTCCCCTGTCTCTGTTGGTGATCACATTGCACAGATTTCTTGATTTCTTTTCAAATTCTGCCCAGGCACTCCTCAGGTCACCAGAGCCACCATCTTGGCAGACGCGGAACTGACCAAGGGGTGTGAGGGGGGAGGGGGTGGGATTTGCTACTCCTGAGGAAGCCACCCAAGCCTGACTACTTTCTACCTTTGCCCCTCCAACAGAGGAGCCCATGCTGCGATCCCCCACCATGGCTGCCCCCCTTCAGAGGCAGGGCTGGTATCACGTTACTCATGACCACTGCCCACACTCCCTCCTCTTTCCCTGTCTATCTTCCTCTCTCTTCACCACATTTATCATTACTAGGGAAAAAAACAATAGGGCAGCGTTTAACTTCAAAGAGCGGCAAGGGACTCCTGTTTCCAAACTGCAGAGTCCTCAGCTCTGGAGAGCTGTGTGTCTCTTGCTCCCTTCAGCTATGGGGGATACGTGGCCATCTCTCCACCATCCCCCCCCCCACCCCGACCTGCACTCAGGGTCAAGGTGAAGTGACACCTGGGTTGTCAGAGGACTGGAAGAAAGTTCACAAGCGTCACCGGCTCTGGGGAGAAACCAGAGCTAACATATCTGTACTAGGGCGTGGGGTCGGTTTCCACCGTGAGTTTTGACCCCAAGGGAAGGGCCTTGGGGGGGAGGGGCTGACCCAGCCCCAGGCAACCAGAGAAGCCTCAGGGCTTTCCACACAGGTAGGCTCAGAAACTGGCAAAGAACTGACCAGTGCAGCAGAGGTCACCAGAAGGGGCTTCTCTGGGTTAAAACACACCAGTAGATGGGTGGGCAATGATTACCTTCCTGGACCCTGGATCTGAATCGACTGGCCCCATTCTGCTTCTCCCCGCAATGACTGGACGACGCAGTTCCTCTTCCCCAGATGAGCCCGGGTGCATGGTTCTCACCCCTCCCCTTTGAAGCGCGTTCACCTTCACCGTCCCTATTAACTTCCCTTGTCAACAGCACCCGCCCACAGAGGCCTTCATCCTAGGTTCTAAAAGGACACACTAAACTGGGCGTGGTGGCGCACGCCTTTCATCCCAGCACTCGGGAGGCAGAGGTAGGAGGATCACTGTGAGTTCGAGGCCACCCTGAGACTCCATAGTGAATTCGAGGTCAGCCGGGGCTAGAGTGAGACCCTACCTCAAAAAACCAAAAAACAAAAAAGAGTAAAAGAACACACTAACCTCCAGCTCATGCAGCAGGAACACCTGTGGAGAGGGCATGGTGGGTGGAATCAACTGAAAGAGCCCCCTGTTGATACTTCCATCACAGGCAGTGCCACTCTCAAGAAAGCCCATAAGATACGTAGAGCCTTTTTGTTGTTGTTGTTGTTGTTAATATCTGGCATTAAGTGGGACAATCATACCTACTTTGCAGATGAGTTAGGGGATTGTGTGTACCTAAAATGATTGGACATGTAACCAGACGTTCAATGGAATGGTTTAATTATTCCTCGTTCCCCTCTAATCGATCCGCACAGGTGGGGTGAGGCGGGCTCTTGGTCACAGAGGGCATGGGAGAGATGACAACCAGAGACATCCGTGCAACTTCTGTTCTTGAACTCCTGCTGGTTTCAAATTCCAATGCCACAGCCTGCACCAAGGGAGGCTAGGGACTCCCTAGAGGGGGTGTCTATGAGAAATACCGTCGTGCCTCCCAGCTACCCCAGGTTGCCCTGGACTGCCACATCATGAAATGATTTTCCTTCCCTCTTTTATTTCCTTTTTTTTTCCCCCCTTTCCTTCTGAGACAAATGGAAAAATAATTTGATCTCCTTGAATCTTTTCACCCTTGGTATTTTCCCCTTTCACACCCGAGCACCGCCCCTTGATAAATGAGAACACATGTGTTGAAATCATGGCCTTCGCGCCCCGCCTGACTCGGGGTCCTCCTTCTGGGAGGGGGAGACATGTTTCTTTTCAAATCTCCTGAATATATTCATCACAGCAGGAAGAACATTGTTTTTCCTCAAAACTTGGCGGGAAAAAAACGTTAAATCTCCTATCACAATTATTCCAGTTCTGAGGGAAAGTACTGCCTTGCCCTTTAATCTGGAAGTTTCTTCTCTCTGGCGCTGAAGTCTCGATGGTGGCAGTTGCGCGGACTCAGCGCAGCTGCTTTGGAGATGTTCACATTGATTCATCACTGTGGGAGCCAAAGGGTGACACATGCGGATTTGGAATATTAGCCTGTATGTAGATTTCATCGAGGCCTGACCCAGGCGCTTTACGTCCTGATATCGTCACGTGTGGATACTTCGGATGGAGTTTTTCTGTTTTAATCTTCAATCCAGTTCTTTCATTAGAAGGCCATACTCGCTAAAAAGAAAGGAAGGAAGGAAGAAAAAAAGAAAGAAAAGAACTTGCTGTGACTAAATCCTCTTATGCCTTTACTATCTGAGTTGCTAGACAAATATACCCATTTCTTTAACAACCCTTGCGGACAGTTCTTTCAGTTTGAACTTCTCCTTTGGTAGATAGCAGAGAAGCAGGATGTCTTGACCTGGAAAACTCAATCAAAAATTCTTAAAACCATCTGTCAAGGGACACTGCCCTGGCTGCCCAGGCGTCAGCTGTTTATATGGCCTTTTGTTTACACGCGCCCTCTGTTAGTAAAAAATATCTCCACTTAACAGACGCACTCAAGCACCTTGGAAACTAATTTTCTTTCTAAGGCAAGTGCTGTCTGGGAAGGAATAAAAAGAGAGTAGACAGGGTTGGCAGCCCTCCATCGTGTGGTCATTTATTGTCATGGAATGTAGCAGAAGACGGCTCCCGCTATTTCCTTTTGATTTCAGTGTGTAAATCTGCTGTCACCTACAGCTTGACCACATGATGGTGCAGACACACATTAAACTGATTATTTCTGTCTGAGCTGTGTGTAGAATGTGTGCTCTAAATTGCACATAAAAATGTTTTCCAAAACTGTACCACCTGCCTGCCCGAGTATCGTTTTCTTTCATAAAGACAGACTCAAATGTGTTTCTGGGATTCGGTAACCTCCAGGCTCCTGGGGACTGTCACTTGGGCTGGGTCGGGTGCCAGCTTGTGGCTCTCTCAGCCTCATGGCTTCTTTTGCAGAAGGAAGGGAGGGAGGTTGTCTCATCTCCTCCCAATTAGGATGAGGAACCTCAGGGTGGGCACGTGAAAGGGCTGCAATGAAGACAGGGTGGTAAAGGAGCAGAGGATCCCAGCCCAGGGGAGAGAGCTCTTAAAGACCAGGGGAGATAAACAAACCCAGGCAAGAAGAAAGAGGTGGCCATATAAAACTAATAATACAGAGAATGCTTTCATTTTTTTTTTTTTTTTTTTTTTTTTTTGTCAAAGGCAGCATGAAAACTAAACCCAGGAAGGCATGACCAAGCTATTGTGATTTCACCTGACTAAGGAAAGAAGTTGCGTATAACTCATGCTCGTTCAAACATCTGCCATGTCCTGGCCAAGTGAGAGAAGAAAGATTTCAGGAGAGTGGAAGTGGTTTTGCCCATATAGGGTCATGGTGTGGGATTCCATTCTTGAAATACTTTCTGACTCCCTAAGCTACACTGGCCAGAGGAAAGGGGAGGGGACGCTGCTCCCATGTTAGGGTGCGGGGATGATATATCCAACTTTTGTCATTTGGGGGCTATAAAAGCATAAACTATGTGAAGACCTGAATGTCTCACAGTTTTATCAGTCCTCTTAGGACTTGGACCTACTTGTTTTTGTTTTTTTCTTTTTCTTTCTTTTTTAAAGAGGAAGTACTGTTTATAAAGAAATCATCTTGGGAATCGGGGTATTGCTAACAGGCTTGCCTACCATGCACAAAATACCATTACTGAAGAGACTTTATTATACAAATAACACTTATTCAATGAACTTTTGGTTGTAGTTATTTTCACATTAATAACAGTATTTATTAATAATCCTGAGAAATTAATCCTGAAAAGAAACCCTGAAAATTGTCTACAATGCTGACTGTTCCTGTAAAACAATGTGCTGAACATTCCTCTGTAACTCAGTCCCTCCGTGCAGATGTAAAATTATGTAAGAAAATCAAGATTTTCATGTTCTCTTCATTCCATATGAAAGACAAGGCGTACCTAGGTTTTAAAATGAAGGGAAACGTCCAGGCACCGTAACTGAGGCTTGTGCGTTGTGCGTTCTAAGTGGCATCTGGAGTCACCACGTCTGCTGCCCGGCGCTTCCTGCTCCATGTCACAGTCTCTTCACCCTGAAGGGCACCATCTCACCTCTGGAACTGCTGGTTCTCCCACAATGGGTACCTGACGGATGCTTGGGGTCCCCTGGAGAGAAGTGAGATGCCTACAGCAGGCAGAGTGGGTCACAGAAGGCCTGGCTGTCTACTGGCAGTTAGTTACTTAGGGTAAAATAATTTATGACCCTAACTTGTCTGACGCTGTCCTAGGGACTCAGGGCACAGTGGCTGAGGCCAGACTTCTTTCTTACAAGATTGCTTTCCTCTCTGCACCTTAATCATCTGAGCTCTCTTATCTTTATTTGCAGACTCCCCGCCCCCACCTTTGCTCTATTTTTCAGTTGAGCCAAACTCCTCAAAAATAATCCAAACCAGGGCTGGAGAGATGGCTTAGCGGTTAAGCGCTTGCCTGTGAAGCCTAAGGACCCCGGTTCGAGGCTCGGTTCCCCAGGTCCCACGTTAGCCAGATGCACAAGGGGGCGCATGCGTCTGGAGTTCGTTTGCAGAGGCTGGAAGCCCTGGCGCGCCCATTCTCTCTCTCTCCCTCTATCTGTCTTTCTTTCTGTGCCTGTCGCTCTCAAATAAATAAATAAAAATTAAAAAAAAAAATAATCCAAACCACTGTCTTTGCACCTACAGTTCTCGCCCTGTATCAGGCGGCTATAAACTGGCTTCCCACCTCTATGCCCTGCTATTCCCTGCCAAGGCAAGCCCATCAATGACCACTGCTTGCCAAAGGCAGAGGATACATTTCAGCCAGGCTCTTTTCTGTGGATTTAAGGATTTTGACCTTGACAACCTCTCTCCCTCGCCCCTCTCTCTCTTTCTTTCTCTGAATCTTCCTAACCTGTCAGCTCTCCAATACTGTTCTCTCCTACTCTCCCCTGCCTTTTCAATTCATTTTCCATCTTCCTTATATACTCCCTTATAGACTCCTGTTCTTCAGGTCTGACTGGACCACAGGGTGCCTAGACATTTGGTCAAAATTCCTCTGTGTGTGTGTATGAGGGGCTTTTGCACAAAACGAACATCATTATCAGTAGACCAAGGTCAGCAGATGACCCTGCCCATTGTGGTTGGGTATTACTCAGTCCACTGAAGAGCTGAACTCTGTTCTGCCTGACGGTCTTCAAACAGTTCTCGTGCCCTTGCCCTTTGATTGGAACTTACATTATGGGCTACCTCATACCTCAGGCTATTAGACTAAAGATTTTCAGATTTCCTGGTTTGCAAAATCCTGTTTTTTTTTTTTTTTTTTTTTTGTGGTAGGGACTGAACATAGGGCCTCATATAAGCTAAGATGTACTCTATGCCCTATACAGAGCCAATGCTTTGTAGTTAGTTACGTGTCTGCCTCCTGGTTTTTCTGCTTCTCTGAAAACTCTAATTCAAGCTCATTCTCATTGGCTGGTGTTTCCTGCCCTTAACATTCCCCTCAGTGTCAAATGAGTCGGCTCACGCAGGTCTCAGCCACATCTGAGCTCTCTGCGTTCTGCTGTTACGCCTCAACTGTTCTCCCCTCAAGATCTCTTTAGTGGCCCCTAAAGATATTCATAGCTCAACTCCTGAAGCCTGCGAATATTGCTTTCAGTGGAAAACTGAGCTTTAGAGATGTGATTAAGTTACATGATAAGGAGAGATGATCGTCAACTGCCTGAGTGGACCCTGGGCGTTATCACTGGAATCCTTGTGATAAGAGAGAGAGAGAGAGAGAGAGAGAGAGAGAGAGAGAGAGAGAGAGAGAGAGAGAGAGAGAGAGAGAAGAGAGAAAACTTGACCCAGGTGCTAGATAAGCCTTCCATTGCTGTGACAGAAAACATGAAACAAACACTTAAAAAGAGAAAAGGGTTATCTAGGCGTGGCGGTGCACACCTTTAATCCCAGCACTCGGGAGGCAGAGGTAGGAGGAGCGCTGTGAGTTCAAGGCCACCCTGAGACTACATGGTGAATTCCAGGTCAGCCTGGGCTAGTGCGAGACCCTACCTCGAAAACAAACGAATGAACAAAAAGGTTTATTTAGGTTCATGGTTTTAGATGGTATGGTATACGGCTTCATTGTTCTGGGAGCTGTGGTCGGAGCACGTTGGTGGGAGAGGAAGTTGCTTACCGGTTTATAGCTGCCAGGAAGGCTCCTAATATCTCCCCTAGGACAGAGCCACAGTGACCTAACTTCCAAGCAAAAGGCCCTACCCCTTACTGTTTCTATTGTCCCCCAAGAACACTGCAGACTGGGGACCAAACCTTTAGCACTTGACACTTTGTTGGGGTGCTAGACGTGTAGCTCCATGGTAGACACTTGCCTAGCATGTGTCAGGCCCAGGGTTCAATAACCCAGAACAATAAGAAAAGGAAAAAAAAAAAGGCTATATAAAACATGACATTTTTGAGACTTTGGGGAACACCTGGCTATAAGACACAGAAGAGGAATAGCAATGTGTTGATGGATGTTAAGTTTGAAGTGGTCAAACCACTGATCAAGGACTATGAGAAGCCTCAAAGGCAAGGAGATCTTCTCTGAGGCCCGAGGAGGAACCAGACTGCCAGTACCTTGACTTTGCCCCAGTCATACTGAGTTTGGACCTCTAGCTTCCAGAACTGCAGGAAACCCATCATGCTCTGGTTGAGGGCACCAGATATGTGGCAACTCACTACAGCAGCCACAGGAAACTAAGACGGTCTCTCAGAGTTCCTCTAGGAGAGATGTGCCAGCCATGTGAGGTCTCCACGTCTCCTGGTGGAAGCACACGGCTTGCTATCCATTACCTCTGAAAACCTCCTCTCCTTTGGCTCCCAGCTAACACTCTGTTTTGCTTTTCCTCCTACCTCTCTGGCCCCTCTTCCTCATCTTCTTGGTGAACCTCCTTCCTGGACCCCACGGTACATTTCTTGGTGTCTGGCATTTGGGTCTTGACTGTCTTTTTTCTGCCACATGTGCTGCTTTCTTGTGTGGTCACCCAAAGCACCTGCACCTGAAGGTCACAGCGACATATTGACCTCAACAAACCTCAAAGGAACTCTTCCCTTTTTTTTCGTCTTCAAATCCAAATTTCACTTTCCCGACGGCCGACTTACCACAGAACCCACCCACATAAGCAGTGGTCATGTGTCAACTCGGCCTTATGTGTCTAGATATTTGGTCAAGCACCAGCCTGGCTGTTGACATGAAGGTAATTTCTTAGGTGAAATTTACCTTTATATTGATAGGTAATGAATAAAGCAAATTAGCCAGTATGATTGAATAAGATTAGCCACCGTGGAATGGCTGGGGCTTCATTGATAGGAGAAATACTGGCCTATTCCAAGCAAGAGGTTGGTCTCCAGCCTGGATTCAGATTTAGGCTACATTAGTTAGTTCCTGGGTCTGCAGCCATCCAGTCTAGCCCGCAAAATTTAAACTTACCTGCCTCTCACTCACAAGAACTAATTGCTGAAATAAATCTCTCCCTCTCTCATGCTGTCTCTCTCATGTGCATTCTCTCTCTTGCTCTCGCTCTCATTCTCACTCTCGTTTCTCCAACCCAAATTTCAGAATAACCTTTTCTTCTTCCTCTTCTTCTTCTTCTCCTTCCTCTTCTCCTTCTCCTCCTTCTCCTTCTCCTTCTTCTTCTTCCTCTTCTTCCTCCTCTTCTTCTTCTTCTCCTTCTTCTTCTTCTTCTTCTTCTTCTTCTTCTTCTTCTTCTTCTTCTTCTTCTTCTTCTTCTTCTTCTTCTTCTTCCCCCTCCTCCTCCTCCTCCTCCTCCTCCTCCTCCTCCTCCTCCTCCTCCTCCTCCTCCTCTTCTTCTTCTTCTTCTTCTTCTTCTTCTTCTTTTTTTCCCCAGGTAGGGTCTCACTCCAGCTCAGGCTGATCTGGAATTCATGACGTATTCTCAGGCTGGCCTCAAACTCACAGTGATCCTCTTACCTCTTCCTTCCAAGTGCTGACATTAAAGATGCATAATATTTTTAATCTGTCTACTTACCCAGTTTTTGGGACCCTGTACCCTGTCCTGGACCCAGCTACCAAGCAATCCCCACCTCACTTCAGGCCCTGACTCTCTTGTCTGCATTGCTCTGTCCCTTACCTGACTTATTTCTAGTCTGTTAAGCCTCAAGTTACTCAACATATCGCTTGTGCAAAACATTTTCATGGGGCATTAATCTGAACACGTCAATTCCTGATTTAAACACCCTGTGCATCTATTCCTGTTGCGTTTGTCCCCAGGTCTCCTGTTGGCCCTCCCTTGGCCCAACCCAGCCACACAGGGCAAGTCCAGCCCCAAACCGTGCTTCTTGGGATTAGCACAGGGCCATGGGGAAGGAAAAAGAAAAAAGTTTTATTAACCTATGATATCCATGCCATTTAAAGTTTAAAATTCAGAGGTTTTAGTGTCATGGAAGGATTGTGCAATCTCCATAATGGACTTTAGAACATTTTCATCACACCCCCCCTCCCACAAAGAAGCTCTTAGCAGCAGTCCACCCCATTTCCTGCCTTTTATCCCTGGCCCACTGATCTACCTGTATGCTTGCCTATGTTGGACAATTCAGATGAGTAAATGGAATTTTATTTATTGTGTACCACTTCTGTCATCTAGTCTAATGTCCTCAGGGCTCCTCCATGTGACTCGGTACCTCGCTGCATTTTAGGACTGAATCATGCACTACTGCGTAAAATGGCATTGTGTTTCTCCATCCACTGCTTGATGGACGCTGGGATTGTTTCCACTTGTGAACAATGCCTTTGTTGAACATTTCAGACAAGTTTCTATGCGAGCATACTTCAGGTCTCCTGGTACATGCCTAGGAGTAGACTTACTGGGCCCCAAGGGAAGTCTGTTTGCTTATTTGGGGAAATGCCAAGTTGCTTCCTGGAACGTTTGCGTGATTTTGCAAACCCACCAGCACTGTGTTGGGGATTTTCATTTCTCCACATTACTGTTTTGTCTTTTGAGTATAGCCCTTGAACGGGTGTGAAGCGACACCTCTGTCTCAAGGTTTTCATGAGCCTTACTTTTATTGTCATTTTCTATTCCCACATAGTTTTGCACTTTCAAAAGTAATTTTAAATGTGGCAAAATAAGATGTACCATTGTCTCAGTTTGTTTCGGCTGCTCCAACTAATCACGGTGGTCTGGATGGCTTAGGAGCAATAGACATGTACTCCTCATGGTCCTGGAGTCTGAGCTTGGGTACCAGCAGGGCTGGGGTCTAGTGAGGACACTCTTCAGGCAGGAAAACTGCTGGCTTCTCCCTGTGTCCTCATGGGGGAAGGAAGGGTTTGCTCGGGGGGCCTTAGGCACTGCTGACGCTAATCACAGGGGCTCTTTCCTCATGACCTCATGCTTCCCAAAGGCCCACCGCTTCATGCCATCACCTTGGGGATTGTGGTTTCAACTCATGAACTTTGGAGGGCACATGATTGTTGAGACTAAGACACTACCTTAACCAGTTCCAAGTGTCTAGTTAGTGGCCGTAGGTACCTTCGCAATGCTGTGCAACCATCCTCTCAGCTCGCCTCTGTACCCACTCTGCGCTGACTGCTCATTCCATCCCCCTCCCCTCGCAGCCCCTTGAAAATACCACTTTACTTTCTGTGTCTATGCATCTGACTACCCAAGGCACCTGATCTCTGTCTTTTCCCTTTTATGACTGTTCTGTGTAGCTTAACATAATATCCTCAAGGTTCATGGGTGATATAATGTATGTGATGGTTAAGTTTGTTGTCAACTGGATCTGTTCAGGAATCCACAGGCATTCCTCTTGAGTGGGTCTCTGAGGTCGCTTCCAGGAAGGATTAACTGGAGAAGGAAGTCCTTCCTCCAGGGTGAGCCCTTCCCCCGGGGGAGGGGGGCAGCCCCTCTGGAAGGGGTGGGATGGGCGTTTTTATCTATGAAAGCTCTAGGGAAAGACAATCCCTTCTGCCCACCTGGCTGGCATTGCTGGCATGACTAAAGACCAGCACAGACTGAAGAGCAGTGGCTCTCCAGGAAGCCTCCAGGCCTTCGGTGACGGAGGGGGACTGCTGAGGCATCTGGTCACATGGACTGAGCAGCTGCCTGGGTTCCTGGACACTCAAGGCCTGCAACCTGCTATTGTTGGACTGCCCTAAACTAATCCAACAGGTTTGCAAGCAAGTGTCTTTAACTGCTGAGCTCTCTCTCCAGCCCCTAATTAATTAATGCTTTACTTTTAAAACACAATCAGCCATCAAGAGGTTAAGACCACATGCTGTGGAGGCAGATAGACTGCGGTTGAACCCTGGCTCTGACTCTTATAGCTTGTGACTGGCTTGTGCAATGGGGTGCACTGCAGACACGTGCACCCCCTCGTGCATCTGGCTAACATGGGTCCTGGGAAATCGAGCCTCAAACCCGGGTCCCTAAGCTTCACAGGCAAGCGGTTAACCACTAAGCTATCTCTCCAGCCGCAGAAAGGGAATTATTAATAACAGCCGTAGGAGGTACTGGAAGGGAAAGAGCCCAGATGGAAGGTGAACCTTGGACAGGAAGAGCCCCATCTCTCTCTCCAGCCAGAGGGAGGAGGCTAGTCCAGAGGAGGAGTGGGTGAACTTGCAGCGAGCGAGCAGGTGGCCTCTTTTGAGGGTGTCCCCATGTTTTCTGCGAGGCAGGACATGAGGTCTGGCTGGGAGGTAAGGGCTGTGAACAGGAGGCATGGGATGGCTTCTTCCTGGATGGCTTTGAAGGAGCCAGCCAGGGAGCCTGACCTCGCCGGGGCTGCCTTTTCTCCAGCGGTCCCAGCAGTCCCTGGGAAAGGGTGGAGGAGGCAGATGCACAAGATGTGGGGTGCGTGGGGGTGAGGGGCGGTTGAGGTAAGAGAGTAGCTGCGGTGTCTAGTTTCAGTCTGGGGAGAGACCCTGGACAGCAGGCCCACGGGGAGTCCGAGGGGCGGGAGGGAGAGAAACAGGGTGAGTGGGAAGACGGAGCGGGAGGGGAGGCTCTGCAGGGAACCGCTGAGCAATGACAAGGTCTGGGTGTGGTGTGGCTGTGGCTTGAGTGACTAAATTTCCCACAGCCTGCAGGGGTGTGGGAAGAAAAGAGAGAGGCATTCCAGGACACCAGAGGGGAAGGCCTCACTCAGCTAACTGCTGGCCAAAGTACTGCTCGTGTAAGAAGAAAGATAGAACAAACAGGCCCACAAAGAAATAGGAAAGGAAACACAAGGACCCAAAGGGTAGCTCACCACTTGAGGGCAAAGCTGTGCCGCTTCATTTGGGAATACAGAGAGGCAGTCTGTCTCATGGACACCGGGGGTGGGGGGGGGGAGGGTTGAGGTTGGCTTCTCTGGGTGCACAGTTGCTCCTTTTTTTAGTGGCAAAAGATTGCACTTAGCTTTGGTATGAAGAGGGTATTAAACTCAGCTATGCAAAACCCAAGCTTTTGTTCTTTTTGTGTGCTTTTGGTGAGGACCAACTGAGGGCTTCATGAATGCTAGACAAGTGCTCCACCACTGAGCTGCACTCCAAAACCCCTCTTGCTCATATTGAATACCCACTAATATGTAACTGGTAATAGTGCGCTACTGAAACAAAATCATTGTTGCCGTGGTGACTCCAGCCCAGTGTGCTGGAGCCTTGTTCCATTTGATTTTGGCTTCCTGGCCTTGGTCCTTGTGACGATGCATACTGTCTGTGCCTTGTTTCTAACCAGGCCGGCCCTTGTGATGGAGGTATGACCTGTCTGTGCTGGAGGTCCTGGAGGCTGGCAGCTCTTAGCTGAGGTTGTCTTGAGCCATGTCTCCCTGCTGAAGAACACACCTTGTCCACATTACCCTCTCCTCTGGATCAGCCGCCGCCCAGTGACTGGTTGATGTTGGGTATGAAGCCCGGAGAAATGGCAGTCAATGTAGGAGGACGCTGAGAATCATCCCCATGCCAGGGCTCCCTGGGGACAGGCGAGAACCTTTACTGTGAGGTCATTACGGGTCACTAACCCCACTGGTGTGTTTTCTGTGCACACTCTCCAATAACCTTCCTGCTCACACATCTCCATCCCAGTTTCATTCTTAGCATAGTTGCCAGATTACCAAATACAAGTATGACATGCCCAGCTGAAACTGAATTTAACATGAGCAGTAGATGATTCCATAGCATAAATATGCCTCAAATATTACATGGAATTCAATATGAGATTACTTCCTGTTTTGGTGAAATTCAAATCTAACTGGAAAGCCTATACTCTAATCTGGTGACCCCCTACTTCATAGGGAGCCCAATTAAACTCATGACATGATGCTTCATGGTCCTCAGAGGTAATAGAAGTCCCATAGTTTCTGTGACTAGGAAGGAGTTCAAAGGTTACTGAGGACAGAAGAGCCAGGTGACTTCAGGGTCAACTGGATGTGCCTTATAGAAAATGGACTCAGGCCAGGTACTGCTGCTAAATGGTGCTCAGCAACGGATGTGAAAGAGGCCAGAAAGAAAGGCCCACTCGGCCTTTGTGGAGGCCCCGACTTGAGAATGAAGGTGGAAGGGCATGGTGGAACAGAAGAGCTGCTTGTTTCTTGGCAGCCAGGAAGCAGAAAGTGCAAGACTCGAAGTGGCCTTGGCGAGATACATCCCCCAGGGACGTGCTCAGTGACCTGCTTCCCCCAAGTATGTCCCACCAACTAAAGTTTCCAGGACCTTTCTGTATAGAGCGGCCATCAAGCCTTCCAGCCTCAAGCCTGCGGGGACATTCCGTGTTCTAGTCACAATGCTGCACAAATGTCACTAGTCATTCTCCACCTTCCCCTCTCTAGAGGCCCTGCTGACCACTAGTCTATGGCCGATCTCCATGGATTTTCCTATTATGGACAGTTATGTATATATTTATACATATATAAGTAATCCACAATACATCATCCTTTGTGTCTGACTTCTTTTCCTTTGCCTAATACTTCACAGTTCACTCATGCTGCAGCATAGCTCAGTGCTGCATGGCTTTCATGGAGTAATATCCCGCTGAATGGCTGTGTGGGCAGAGCTCATCTTGTTCATGCTCTTCAGCTGGCTCCCATTTGGTTTCTTCTCACATCTTAGCTTTTATGAATAAATGCTGGTATAAAAATTGACATATTGGCTTTGTGTGGATGTTAAGTTTTCATTTCACTTGGATACATGCACACCTTAGAAATAGAACTGTTGACTCATATCAGTTCATACTCAGTGTTTTCCGAAGCAGTTGTGTTACTTGACATTCCCATGCACAGGGAAGGGTTCCAGTTTCTCCACATCCTTTCCAACATCTGTTTTGTCTGTTGTTTTAAATTTTGTTTTACTTATCCTAATTGGTCGGAGGAGTAGCATTGTGGTTTGATTGTCTACTGAGTAATGATGGTGGCCATCTGTTTAGAGGCTTTTTGGCCACTTGTCTACATTCTTTAAGGAATTTTCTATTCAGGATTATTGCCCAGTTTTTCATTTCATCACATCTTTTTTTTTTGTTTGTTTGTTTCAAGGGTTATATAGATATTTGGGTTCATGTCTCCTATCAAGTGTGAGATTTGTAACTAGATGATCTTTTGTGACTGACGTCTTTCACTCACGATAGTGCTTTTGAGAACCATCCATGTTGCTTTGTGAAGGAGTAACTTGTGTCTTTTTGCAGAGTAATAGTACGTCTTATGAACCCATGGGTTTATGTATCTATCCACCAGCTGACAGCTGACTGAGTTATATCTTATTCGTAGCTACCATGGAAAAAGCTTCTACAAATATTCATCCCATTTTTTATATGGAGAAATGTGTTTGTTTCCCACCCACCCCCCTTTCCTTTTGAACCTCTGTAGCTGGAACTCAGGAGCTCTAGTACAGCAAGAAAAAGGAAGTGAGTCTGACGTGATGACTCAAAGATTACCAGCCATGATTCAACCCGGGAAACAGGATGCATACCTACACACTGCTCCCTGGGATTTAGCAGGAGGAACTGGCTAGCTGAGCAACTCAAATTGTCTGAGTAAGCAAGCCTTCAGGCAGGAAGATCCAACCAGGCTGAGCCCCCAGGCAGGGCGAGGAAGTCCTGGTTTTAGGTCTTCTGAGCGATAAAATTATACCCAGTCACGACAGCCTCCCTAACCTGAAGTCAGCTGATGATGGATTTTCAGTACATTTGCCAAATCCCTATCCTGGTGTGTAGAGATGTGTGAGCTACAAATGGCTTCCAGACCTTTTGAAAGGAAGGAATATTTCTGAAGTCACTGAAAAGGAAATCCAGAGAAATATCATTTCTAAAGTAGCTCACCACAAAGCCTGTGGTTGCCCATGGTCACAGGTGGAGAAGTGTAAGTAAATGTCTGCAGTTATCATGATCCCGGCTACGTGATCCTTTGAAGCCCAATCACAATGGTACAGGCAGGGGTGGAATGACTGAGTCAAAACTCCCATGGCCTTTTCTTGACTTGAAAGGTAAAAAACCAGTCCACAGGGCCATCTTACTGAGGTACAGGAAGACTACTTCCCCAGTGGAATTGGGGGTACAGAAAGGTCTGCAAAGCAGGCACCTTCATGTCGACACCCCGTAGGAGGGAGCATCACACACAGCACTCAGAAGGTACATTGACAGCGGCCGAGATGGAAGCAGGCGCTGAGGTATGGCCACAGAGAGTTCTGGCTCGGCGGCTTATCCACTCCTGCCTTTGGCCATGACTGGCTGGAACTCGAGAAGCTTGAAACATCCACGCCTGCACGCTCCGCGGGGAACCTGCTTGCTGCGCATTGAGATTGGCTTCCGAACCACCGGTGTCTTTCCAATTTTCAGAAACAGTTGTTATTTTCCAAGACATATCACGCACCCCACAGCAGTGCGCTGCTTGTTCGCACTCAGTTTCCTCTGGAAATCTCTGGCAAACACCATCTGGCTTCAGGGAGGGGACTGAGCATGACCCTTTGCTGCTCCATAGCTTCCTCCTCCTCCTCCTCAGAAGACGTTAACATATTTTATGTCTCCCAGAGAGCAACCCTGTTGTCCCCACTCAGCCACAATAGCCAGTTTGCGCCCTGAGTCTCCGTGGCATTATCACAGCAGCAGCAAATGTGGCCAGCAGAAATGGTGCTCAACTGAACGCGTCAAAGCTTCATGGCTCTCTCTGCCCGTTCCAGGAGGGAGCAGGGCTTTGACTGTGACCCGTGTCTCAGCCCCGTGGTGCCGTGGAGCCCCTGGTAGAAGTGGCATCTTTCTTCTGTGGCACGCGCCCCTCAGGCCTAGGACAGTAGCATGGCTTTTCCAATAGTACCAGGCAAATGTTTGAAGATAAATAGTAAATGAAGGAGGGAATGATTTTCTGCCACCGAAGGAGGTCGGGGTCCTTCGCTTTCTCTCAGTCAGAGCCAATAACTGAGCCAGAGCTGGACAGGGTGAAGGCTGTGCTGATGAGCTACGACGGGGTGAGGCAGCCGGTAACATGACCGGCCCCGTGGACGCTCCGAGAGCCACTTCTCAGAACGACTCGGTTGCTTTTGCACTCATTAGGCTGTAATGACGTGCACCACACGCCACTCTGCTTGCCTCTGGAAGTTCTGAGAGAATAGACAGGGGCCTTCTCACCTGGCCCACAGTAGTCACTCAGTAAATAAGTGATGAATGAGGAAATAGGTTCTTCGTGTCATCTGGCAAGCATATTTAATTCAAAATATCAGAGCTTTCTAGGAAGATGAATGAGCTTCTGCCACAATGTCTTCCACGTGAAGTCCCAGTTCGGAGTTTGCGCTGGCCTGTGCGTCGGCTGTTTATTGAGGGCCTGCCGGGCATTGCTCTCCACGCCTGGATACATTAAAAAAATCTTCGCAGCATCCCTCAGACACAGGCATTATTCCGATCAACATAAAACCACAGTGAGCTTAAGTATTCATCCAACATCACACCTACTGATAAACAGCAGTGACACGCTTGATAATCCAGAGGATATCTGCCCCATCCTTGGTGCTTAGACCACCAGAGCAATTAGCAGGTTAACTTTGTTAAGCGCAAGTTGCAGTCAGAGACTCTGTAAGGCACGAGGAAGCCCAGAGCTCAGCAGATACTGCTTAAACCAACACCAGGGGATTTTACTTCCTGCTCCAAAGACCCAAAACTCCCCCCACACACATGTCCCTTCTTCAAAACCCCTTTCAACATATACCTGACAAATGACTCAGTATTACTACTTTGGGGCGCTTACTCCAAATAAATGAAAACATACATCCTCTCACACATTTGCAAACAAAAGCTACTAGTGACTCTATTCTTTATAGCTAGACATTAGAAACGATTCAAACATCCACCTCCTGCTTAACGGGCATAGAAGTGACAGCTTGTCTGTCATACGAGGGAATATGACTCAGTGGTAGAAAATGGATGTCGGTGCAGGCAACAGCAGCGACGGGGATGGATTGCGCTGCGTCACCCAAGCCACACTCAACATCCACTTGGGTGGCACTCCAGAGAAGGTCAAGCTGCAGGATGGAAGGCAGGCTGGGGATGTAGGCGAAGAGGCGAGTTCACTGCAAAGGGACTCGGCCAAGTCCCTCACGCCAGAGAAAAGGCTGGGGACTTGATTGTGGATATTGCACAGGTGGGCATAGGTTTGCCTCACTGCTCTCTCGAAAGGTTGAATCGTAGTGCATTTAGGTCATATGACAACAAACACCCCCTAATCCCAAACCTCCCGTCCTCCATGCTGTGGAATGAATGCAGGGCCTCCTGCATGCTAGGTAAGTACCCCTGTGCTGCACTGTACCCCTAGCCCAGAAAACAGTTAAAAGTGTGTGTGTGCGCAAAAAAAAGTGTGTGTGTGTTTATACACTATTATTTTAGAGAGAGTGAGAGAGGCAGCGATAGAGAGAATTGGCATGCCAGGGCCTCAGCCACTGCAATCCAACTCCAGACTCTTGCGCCACCTAGTGGGCACAGGTGACCTTGCCCTTGCCTCACTTTTGTGCGTCTGGCTGATGTGGGATCTGCAGAGTCAAACATGGCTCCTTAGGCTTCTCAGGCAAGCGCCTTAACCGCTAAGCCATCTCTCCAGCCCTGTTTTTCTTTTTAATTTATATTCTTTCTCCCATTTTTAAAAAAAACCTCTTCTACCTCCGTGTCATGAAATTATTTTCCCTCCCTGCCTCCGTCCCTCTCATTTTACTTCTTTGTGTTTTGTTTTTGTTTTTAGACCAGGTGTAACTATGTGACTGATGCTAGCAGGGAACTGATTGAGTAAATCGCCCAGGCTGACCTGAAACTCTCGATCCTCCTGCCTAAGTCTCCCACATGCTAGGGTTACTGGTGTGTACCTTCATACCTAGCTCCCTTTTCTTTGTGACTCAAGACATAGCTTCATGCTTGCAGACAACATGATATGAAAACAAAAATCCCACTAGCAAGCTGGGGGTGGGAGAGGTGCCTCCTTTAGAGCCCCCCAGGCAAGGCAAGTGTTCCCCACGCTGCTCACATAGTGGCTGCTGTCATGTTCTGTTTGAGGGCAGAGTGCAAGAAAGCATCAATTCCGGGGTGTGTTAATCACATTCCATATGACTGACTGACCTTTGGGTGGAATCCCCAGTGTTTGGGAAAACCTGTTTAACTTCAGTGATTCTTGAAGGGGACAAAGCAAAGCAAACTGTATCCCAGTATTCAGATGGCTCTAAGACTGATGGAGAAGGAGGCAGGATTGGTGGAAGCAGGTCAGGGTCAATTTGGGGGATAGGTGTTCCTATAAGACCCCTCCCCAAAACCTCAGCCTTCCTTCCTGGGGACTGGTGCCTTTGGCTCCAGGCAACAGAGGCAGTAGTGCAAATAAATAGAAAAGCTGTTTCCTTAGAATCCCTGTAAAATGTGGTGTGCTCTGGGCTCAGTCTCCTGTGACCCCTCAAGAGAAGAGGGAGCATGTTAAAGACAGGATTGCCCCTGAGGCTGGTCTCTTGAGCAGGACAGGGACAGGGCAGCTGAGGGTCAGCCAGGGCAGCCTCCAGCTGGAGGGGATGTCAGACCTCCGCAACCTCAGCAGCTTGGCCAGGAGAGGCGGCTGCAGCAGCTGGGGCCAGGCGGGGATTTGGTGGTGCAAGCCTGCCTGGACCTTGGGCCTATGACCAGCTGGAGATAGAGGGCTGGACCTCTGAGCCTATGACTAACTGGGTGTGCAGAGGCTGGAGAGGCAGGTGGGGATTCTTGCAAAAAGTAAGCTGGTCTAGAGTCAGAAAAAAGTAATACAGAAACGTAATTTTTAACATTATAATCACTTCAGATAATATCCCTCCCACATCATCCAGCTGATGAGTGACAGGATCCTATGGGATATAAAAATCCTATGCTGGGGCTGGAGAGATGGTTTAGCGGTTAAGGTACTTGCCTTTAAAGCTAAAGGACCCAGGTTCTATTCTCCAGGACCCACGTAAACCAGATGCACAAGGGAGCACATGAGTCTGGAGTGCATTCAAAGCAGCTGTAGGCCCTGGAGCACCCATTTTCTCTCTGTGTATCCCTGCCCCCTTCTGTCATAAATAACTAAATAAACAAACAGCCAGAATAAACAGCTGGGTGTAGCAGTGCACGCCTTTAATCCCAGCATTTGGGAGGCAGAGGTAGGAGGATCGCTGTGAGTTTGAGGGCCAGCCTGAGACTCCATAGTGAATTCCAGGTCAGCCTGTGCTAGAGTGAGACCCTACCTTGAAAAACCAAAAAATAAAGAAAGAAAAATACTTAAAAATCCTACGCTGTTTAACAGGGATGGACAGCCACATTCTACTTCCCGTCTTCTAATTTCTTCAGCTGCACAGCCCAGGCACACATATTTCCCAAAGTTTCCCTCTGAGAGTCACTTCCCCAGCATGCATTTCCCAGGAGCTCTGGGCCCTAAGCAACTGAATTAGTGTCCAGACCTATTTCATTAATAAAATGAGCCTGCATATAGCTACAATCTTTCCAAACTATGACACTCCTTCCTGTCAGTTCTACGTGGCATTTAGTTTGTTAGCACAAGAAAAACATGGGTCACAAATTTGTGATTTTTTTTCAGCCTTTAAAGTGTTTTTTTTTTTTCTCTTTAAAATATGAATTGTTTTTTGGATGAGAACTTTAGGAAATTTTTTTTCCATATTGTGAATAGTGTGCTTGGGATTCGAGATGCCTGGCACTCAGCACAAGGTTGAGGCCTAAAACATACTGAATGGTGGCCTCTAGTCTGCTGCTTAATCTCTCCCTGGGCCTTAAGTTTTTTGATCTTTAAATGAACCCCATAGGATCGAAGTAAGCATTAGACACGACGTGCAGGAAACATATACTACCTGGTAACACTGGGAAGGAAGAAAACCTTGTCTATTAATCCCAGATCTGCCACTACATTGATTGATCACCAGAAAATCCCTTAACCTTTCTGATCCTTAAAAAAAAAAAAAAAATCTCAGTATTGCTGCCCTAGGCAAGCAGGCTGTAAGTAGAAATTGTTACCCATTTTCTATAGCTTGGGGTCATTGTTCATTTTTTTTTTTTTTTTTGAGGTAGGGTCTCACTCTAGCTCAAAATGACCTGAATTCACTATGTAGTCTCAGGGTGGCCTCGAACTCACTCATGGCGATTCACCTACCTCTCCTCCCGAGTGCTGGGATGAAAGGCGTGTGCCACCACACCCGGCATTGTGCATTCTTTATAGTCAAGCTCTTCTTGCTCTGGGAACAGGACTTTCTAGCTATGGAATGGATAGCTATTTCTACAGCTATTTCTATTTCGTGTTGGTCCACTTATACCTTGTTCCCAGGATGAGGTCAGCAGGATTCTCAAGCCCTGTGGGGGATCTCACAGCGCTGCTGAGAAACATGCCATACCATGATCATAAATAAACACCATGCTCCTTTTTCTTCTTTCCCTGAAGTTGCTGTGTGCTCTTTTCCTTATCAGAACCTCAGTCTATTGAGAACATCACTGTATTGATGGAGGGATTGATTTTGCTCATCCATTCTCACTGGAGGCATGCCTCGCTCTGCTCATCTCTTGGAACTGTGACCTTTCATGGGCCATTGTTATTAAGCAGTTACTTGGTGAATGGATGAGTGTCCCTTGGGAGCAGCTCTGGAATATTGCAAAACATAAAGCATTCAGTGCAAACATCTGTGAAACTTGGCAATCTAGTGTGGTTTCAGTGAGCTTGGGGCCAAGTCCTGGACAGGCCACAGGGTCCTCAGAGGACACCACACAGGGAAGATTTATGGGGGGGAAAGGGTGAGGAATGTCACTTTGCATTTAGGCCCCAGGTGGAGCTGGTCAGCACTGGCCAGCATGAGTCAAGTCTAACCTTAGCCTTCAGGTGAGTTATCTCAACTGCCTTCATCCCATCCTGACAAGTCCTTATGGTGGTTTTGAAAGAAGCTTAAAGTTCAGGAACAGTTCTTAAAGGTCTTGGGAGCAGGGGCCTTCTGACTCCTGACTCTTGACTCTTGGAGTTTGTTCTGCTGACTGGCCTGACACCTCTATCTACCCTGCGGTTGTTGGGATTTGTATTCCTCTCTGCAGAGCCCACGTTCCTGGGAGGTTGCTTGATGGGTTGCCCTTGGGCTTTCACAAATATAAGGCCATCAGTCTGCACAGCTCCTACTGGGAGGCTTTGACTGGCAACACCAGCTTCTGGATGGGCCGCTGGTACCCACTGGTGAGGAGCCCAGCACAAGAAGGGAAGACGTGGAGCTTCCCTTGCTGGAGGCCCTGATAGTACACATGGGCCTCTGTTTCCAGAGCACAGTTTTGTGTGCGCGTTCAGTGTGGGGAGAGAGAAAAGGCCTTTCTCAACAAAGGACTCTTGCTTATTAACCA
Source organism: Jaculus jaculus (assembly GCF_020740685.1). NCBI lineage: Eukaryota > Metazoa > Chordata > Mammalia > Rodentia > Dipodidae > Jaculus > Jaculus jaculus. Next base: position 17,726,169 of record NC_059108.1, read on the forward strand.
AGGTTGGGACACATGGGGATACTGTTTAGGGTCTGTGTTAGTCATATTTCCATGACTGTGACAAAATACCTGAGGAAAAAAAACAACATAAAAACAGGAACATTTATTTTTGGCACATGGGTTATGCCCCATGGTGAGGTAGAACATCGTGGCAGGAGGACACTGAGAGCAAAGCGGCTCACCTTATGGTGATTGGGGAAGAGATAGGGCTGGGACAAATTCTATTCTCCTAGGACGTGCCTCAAGTAATCTACTGCCTCCAACTAGGCCTCACTTCCTAAAGTTTCCATCGACTCCCAATATCCCATGAAGCTATGAGTCCATGAGTGGATTGACCCGTTTGATGAGGTCAGACCCTCCCAGAGGACCTCCCCTCTAAACACTCCTGCCCTGAGGACTGTTCTCGGCAGCTCCGGGCTGTTGGGATGAAGCTCCAAACTGTAGACAGCTTATGGGAGGAATGGGAGTTATTTCAGGCTTACAGATCCAGGGGAAGTTCCGTTGATGGCAGAAGAAGCTGGCTCACTTTCACAAATCCACAGATCCAGAGAGAAAAAAGTCACCCCCAGCCAGCATCACAAAGCAAGCAACAGGCAACAAATCTCAGAGACCCTGGCAGAACTCATTCTGCATACCTGATGCTGCATACCCACCCTCGGGGACAACCCCCCATAACCCCCCCCACCAGCCATAACAGGAGTCTGCCTGCTAGGGGCAGAAGCTGCAAGCTCAATTTTAATAACACTCGAGTCTGTTGGGGGACATATGTTCAAACCTTCACAAGGACCAAACCTTCAGCACATGAGCTTGTTGGGACGCTTCATGTCCAAACTGTAACAGGGTCTGTGAAAGGGAGGCTCGCAGTTTTGAATCTTTTCTCTTTTTCTTTTAAAAGGACCATTCTTATGGTCCCAAAATCATTTTCTTTTCAAGTTTTGACCTTGAGAAATTAGACTTGCTTTATGATTGTTAAGAAAACATTCCGTCCAGTTTTGACATATACACTTCAGAGCTTAAGAAGGTTTTCTACACCTTATGAAATCCTACATGCAGCAAATGGCCAATTTCTGGTCAAAGATGGCCAAAGAACCCTGTGGTGTTTATGGATATCGAAGACCTTAAGTTTCTGGACTGTTATCTGTGGTTCTGGCCCAAACTCCCTGCTTCGTAATGGCCTGCTTCCTTGACTCTTTCCTAACACCAGGGTCTCTCCAGAAGGAGTCAGGATGTGCATGACACTAAACACAACTCAGTGACTTGGTGAATGTGCCCTGAGACAACCAAAGGTGAGCTTAGCTAGCTGTGCCAAAGACATTCCACATCATTAAGGGGCAGGATGTGGGCCATCTCTAGCCTGGACTACTTTTCTCAAGGTGCTTACATTTTAACAAGTTTCTAGTAATGGACTTCCCATAGAAACTTTTTTTTTTTTCCCAGTATAAACATCTTAGGACTTGCTCATGGACTTCACAGTTCTATCTACACTAAAAGGCAGATAATGGGAGAAAGGCGAGAAGTGTAGGAGAGGTGGTCTCTATAGAGAGGGATGATTGGAGATAAGAGCATCTTGGAGCCCCGCAAACAAAACACAGTCAAGCAGATGATGCAGGCTGGGTCAGCCACCTCTTCCAGGTCCTTGGGCTTCCAGGAAGGATCTTGCTGGTCCTATTCCCTGGGGAGCAGGATGGTGCACATGTGCCCCCTGGTGGTCTACCTCCCAAACTGCAAGACCTTGAGAAAGGTGGTCCCAGGTGGGGAGTGGCTTGTCCATTCTAGGGAGTCACAGCACCTGTTAAGGAAGGTGAAGAATCAGTCAGGGCCAGGGGAAGCAGAGTGCCTTAATTAAGGGCCTGACACTGGGCGGGGGGGGGGGGGGGCATCTTCTTAGTGAGTCTATGCCCAGTTAGTCTACGTGGATTGGTTTTGTGATTACGTCTTGAAGTCTGGCCGCCAGGAGCCTTGCTGAAATCCTTACATCTACATTCATCAGGAGAACCAGCTAATCACCTAGGAGCACTTTCCAGATGTGCCCACATGAAGGCGTCCATGGAGGACATTGGTGCTGTCTGAGGGCTGATGGGACCTGTCAGCATCAGCAGTCACAGAGGGCTTACCCGATGTCAACGGGGATGGCATGGGCACAGCAGGGAATTTGCAGAGAAACTGGCAAAACCCAGAGCCCTAGAAGGGCCTCAGGCCTCCATTTATGCCATTGGATCCGAGACTAGAGACCACACCCAGACCATTGCCAGTGGGGGCTGAAAGGTACTGGGACTCTCCTGAAGGTGCTGGAATTCCTCCACAGGGTAGCACTTACCCAGCAGAAAATTCCAGTGTCCTTCCATCTTGCACAGACTCATCACCCCACCAAGGAATAGGTCTTTAAAAAGAATGTATGTGCTGGGTACTTGAGTGTTACCTCAGGGTGATGTATTTAACCAAGACAGTTTTAGAAAGCCGAGCCTGACAGGCTGTGGGGCTCATAGAAGGACAGACAGACAGGCACACCACTAAAACAGCTGGCATGATAATCGTGATTTCACAGGGGCATAGCGCAGAGGAGCGTGTTCTAAGAGGTCACTCCCCAGCACAATCACCATCATCATCATCATCATCATCATCATCATCATCATCAACAACAACTGCAATCATAATGATGTCATATATTGACTCTTCTTCATGACTCTGGAGGCCTAGATGATTAAGATAGTTAAATTTGATGTTTTCTTGTGGTGGGGTGGTCAAGGTAGGGTCTCATTCTAGCCAAGGCTGATGTGGCACTCATTCTATAGTCTCAAGATGACCTCAAACTCACAGTGATCCCCTAACTCTACCTCTTGAATTATTTATTTATTAGAGAGAGAGTGTGTGTGTGTGGGGGGGCACATATAGAAAGAGAACTGGTATGCCAGGACCTCTAGTCACTACAAACTCCAGAAGCATGTGCTCTACCTTATGCATCTGGTTTACCTGGGTACTGGGGAATCAAACCTGAGTCCTTAGGCTTCACGGGCAAGTGCCTTCCTTAAATGCTAAGCCATCTCTCCAGCCAGAAACTGAATGCTTAATCACATAGTGAAAGCTGCTTCAGTACAAAATTCTTGTGTATACACCTGTGTCTTTATTTTTCACACGTGCCTCTGCAAGTCACCAAAACAACCGTTTAAATGTTGAGCCTAAAGTTTCAATTTTCCTGAAGTGCATGCTGGTCAACCAAGCTGAAGTGTTTAAAGTTTGATCTATGCTGCAGATGTGACCCAATAGCATCCTGGATTCCACCCTCAGCACCACAAACAAACAAATAAAAAGCCTGAGCTAAGCTGGGGTGTGGTGGCGCACGCCTTTAATCCCAGCGCTCGGGGGGAGGCAGAGGTAGGTGGATCGTCGTGAGTTCGAGGCCACCCTGAGACTCCATAGTGAATTCCAGGTCAGCCTGGGCTAGAGTGAGACACTACCTCAAAAAAAAACAAAAACCAAAACAACAACAACAAAAAGCCTGAGCTAGTTAGATCCTGCTTATTATACTAATTGCATCCCCACTTAACAGGCGACTAAACTGAGACTCTTGGGCTCTTGGAGATGTTCCATAACTGGCACAGGAAAGAACAAAGTGCGCTGGTCCGTACAGCCCGTCACTTGGGGAGGGGACTTGGGGGTGGCCGTACTCCTCGCTTCACTGTGTGTACCCTCACCTGGCGGCCCCCAGCCTCACGGCTGCACCAACCATGCTTTGTCCTGGCTTTGTGGGAAAAGACAGTCCTTCAGAAGTGAACCTGGAAAAGCAGCATTACCCCTCAGTGAAAAATGGGTCAAGAAACATAAAAGAAGGGTTCCCCTCTGCTCGCCAGCACTGATGTGTCTTCCACCAGATTCTGCCTTCCAGAGGATTTAGCCAAAGAGCCTGATTTGAAACATTTGCCAAATGGAGGCAAACCGAGCCTTGTCAGGATTCCTGTGAGCCTCATAAATATGTATGCATAATAGCATCTGGGCATTAACTTTATCCAGCATCAGGCTCATGCTTGCTGAGTGGGTCTAGTTTTCCTTTATTATTATTTTTTAAATTAATGTTTATTTATTCATTTGAGAGAGTGGGGGGGGGCATGGGCACACCAGGGCTTCTTATAACTGCAACTGAACTCCAGACACATGTGCATCTGGCTGTACCTGGGTACTGGAGACATGAACCCCAGCAGTCAGGCTTTCCAAGCAAGTACCTTTAACCTCCTCCGTACCTTCTCTCCAGCCCTTCCTTGGTTTTTCACTTTAATTTTTTCCTTTTATTTATTTGAGAAAGAGAGAGGCAGAGAAAGACAGAATGGGCACACCAGGGCCTTTCGCTGCTGTAAACGAACTCCAGACATGTGTGCCATTGTGTGCCTATGTCACTGTGTCTGGCTTACGTGGGACCTGGAGATTCAAAAATGAGTTCTGAAGCTTTGCAGGCAAGTGCCGTAACTACTAAGCCATCCCTCCAGCCCCCTTCCTTTATTTTTTGAAAGGAGAAAAGAGATGCAGAGAATACCTTTAATTTGGTGATTCAGACCACACTGGTTTCTTTTAACATATTTCACAAGAGCCAAGTCAAAATCAGGTTGATTTATTCATCTTATTATTAACCACTAGGCCCCAAAATGAAGCAGGATGGTGGGGAGAAGCATGACTGAAGGTGGGTGCTCTCTTAGGACTGGCTCACCCAGCTGAGGGTTGCGCAATTATCTGCAAATGTCAGGTCCCTGAGTCCACTCTTGCCTGAATTGTATGACTGGCTGTCCCAAAGGTCCCAAAGTTCTAAATAATTGCATAATATTCGCACTTTGTTTTAGCTAAGGAGACTGCGTCATGGAAATCAAACAAATGTTGGTCTCTTTGAGTTTTCTGAAAGCGTTTCAAGGTCTGACTCATCATGTTTGGGTGGGTCAACACGAGCCCCATTTGCATAGCTGGAAAGCGATCATGCCTTTTGAGTTCAAAGCACAAGAATGTGTGAATGCAAATAATGTCACCCCTCAATTTTCTGTTCTGGAGGGAGAGAAGGTAATTAAAAACGCACCAGGACTGGGTTGGAAAGTGGACTTGTGCTTTTAATCATGTCCAATATGTTCACTTTGAGCAAAGAAGGAACTCTTGCTTTGAAGACTGGTGTTGAAGAAGTGAGCAGATTTATCACCTCTCGCTTGCTTGTTCATACCTCCATAAAACCTAGGGAGAGACATCTTCATGAGCTCTCAAATTTTCAGGGGAACCATATTGCCCTTGCAATATCTCTACAGCAAGACAAGCGATATCAGGCTAGGCGTGGTGGCGCACGCCTTTAATCCCAGCATTTGGGAAGCGGAGGTAGGAGGATTGTCATGAGTTCGAGGCCACCCTGAGTCTACAGAGTAAATTCCAGGTGAGCCTGGGCTACAGTAAAACCCTACCTCGAAAAACCAAAAGGAAAATAAAAAACAAACCAACAACAAAGAAAGACAACAGCAATGTCAGGAATTAAAACGTTTCTGTTTCTACGGGCTGGAGAGATGGCTTAGTGGTTAAGCGCTTGCCTGTGAAGCCTAAGGACCCCAGTTCGAGGCTCGTTCCTCAGGTCCCACGTTAGCCAGATGCACAAGGGGGCGCACACGTCTGGAGTTCGTTTGCAGAGGCTGGAAGCCCTGGCGCGCCCATTCTCTCTCTCTCTCCCCTCTATCTGTCTTTCTCTCTGTGTCGCTCTCAAATAAATAAATAAAAATTAAAAAAAAAAAGTTTCTGTTTCTTGCACAAAGAGGGGGTTGCCAACTCAGGAAATAATTAAACAATTAAATGGCAAGCACTGCTAGGTTTGCTCCAAGTTCAGAAGACTAATCCATGCTCCCGCAGCAGATACGTGCGAGAAGATAGGAGGAAGCTTGTTTTGTCATGGGGAAGCAGAGAGACTTGCTCCATTTGCAATGTCAAGTTTCCAGTCTGGCTCACTACTTAGGAATTAAGTTCTCCATGTTGTAGCCCTGTCTTGAATGAGTTACATAAGTATTTTTCTTGTTTTCTGCTCATGAGCGGAAATAAGAAACTTGAACAATGCTATTTTTCTTTGAAGGAAGGAGTCTGGAGATTGAAACCAGGGCTCCCCCAATGCTAAGCAGGTGTTCTGCCAGGTCTACAGCTCATTCTTAATGTTAATCTTTCCTAACTCTGAGCCCCCTGTGGGTGTCAACAGTGTCCCCTTTGAAAGCAGAGATAAGCCTCTACTCTGTAATTAGAAGCAACGAGTCTGAGAAAGTGATTTTCCCGCCTTCAGCTCATCACCTAAAACACGATGGAAAGTGAAACGTTAGATAAATGGCCTCTTCCTTGACTTGGAAGCTGGCTTTTTGTTCAAAGGTAAGAAACCTCTAGAAATGAAGTAAAAGGTAGAATTACGCCTCATATTCCTAATGATACAGGCACTAAAATAACTTTGGAAAAGAAACCCTCAACATGATACCCATAGGAATATGTCTAATAAGTAACTTGAAATCATATGACATTCCTGCTGTGGAGCACCGTGAGAGATCAGATCGATTTCCCCGTGTTTTGGTAAATGAGATTGAGAGGCAGGAAGAGAGGCATCGCCTCCTTAATACTAATATTCTGACATCATGTGACTATGTGCTTAGGCCTGGATCCAAATGGTCCTGAAGTAGAGAGAGAAACTGAAGCTGAAAGCTGAGAACCATCCATCTTGATCTGAGATTTCCCAAACGCTTTCTGAAAGTTGAGTATGCCCTCGCTGTCCAGTGCCTCCCTGATTTCTAAAGCTGGGGACTACGGGAATGTGCTGATGAAAAGAAATCCCAGGGGCAGTTGACGAAACCTAGCCTTTGAAACAGAGACTCAAATTTCAGGAATAAAACAAATGATTTTGTTCAGTGTAGTCAGAAGAAAGCAAATACAACTCAAAGTTTTGAGTTTTGCTGAAAACTCTGAGTGGGAGCAGGAGGTAGCAGGGATGTCCACCCAAGACGTTTCACGTAACAGAAATGATATTTATAAGACATGAGTACAAAGACGCTGGGCAAGGCAAGAGCATGAGTATTTTTCACGATGTGAAATCCCTTTAAATCTTGATATATGTATTTTTAAGCCTAATGACTGGGGTTCAATTCCCCAGTACTTAAAATTTTTTTTGCTTATTTTTATTTATTTATTTGAGAGAGACAGAGGGAGAAAGAGGGAGAGAGAGAGAATGGGCGTGCCAGGGCTTCCAGCCACTGCAAACGAACTCCTGACGCGTGCGCCCCCTTGTGCATCTGGCTAACGTGGGTCCTGGGGAATCAAGCCTTGAACCAGGGTCCTTAGGTTTCACGGGCAAGTAATCAACCACTAAGCCATCTCTCCAGCCGAAGTCTTGATATGTCTTTTAAAATTTACTTACATATTTGCACACTTGTGTGTGTGTGTGTGTGTGTGTGTGTGTGTGTGTGTATGCACATGGGTCAGAGTATCTTGTCAACGCAAGATGCGTGGGCCACTCTTGTATGCATGTGGCGCTACGTGGGTGGCTGGGGAATGAAACTCAGGCCAGAGGCTGTGCAAATGCATACCTTTCACCTCTGAGCAATCTCCCCATTAAAAAAAAAAATGTTTATTTTTATTCATTTGAGAGCTGCAGACAGACAGAGAAAAAGAGGCAGATAGAGAAAGAATCGGCACACTAGGGCCTCCAGCCACTACAAATGAACTCCAGACGCATGCGCCACCTTGAGTATCTGGCTAACGTGGGTCCTGGAAAATTGAACCTCAAACTGAGGTCTTTAGGCTTTACAGGCAAGCACTTAACACCTGAGCCATCTCTCCAGCCCCCTCCCCCCCGCTCTAAGTCTTGATACTTTTGCTGGGCACGTTCTCGTAGAATGATGACTACTTGTTTGTTGGGGATTTGTACACACAAACACATGATCTAGGAGTGATTTCTATTTAGTGAACAGGGAAATGGAAGTTCAAAGAGATAATGAATTGGCCCCCACATCATCCTGATGGTAAGCGGACCTCCAGATTCAAACTGAAGCCTATGTTCCTGCTAATAAGCGGACCTGCCTCTTAGAATGTATATATCCCCCTAATGGCTCAAGGACTGTCCTCTGAACAAAGGGCTAATTCTTGAATCAGCACCCAACCCAGGCCCAGTGGAAAGCCGAGACTGTTCAGAAATCTAAAGTGACCAGCCATCTGGGAATTCCATTCCAATAATATAGGTAAATGAAGAACAGGCTTAACTATATATATATTCATTATAGACTTGGAGTTTAATAATGTCTTGTTTTTAATTCATCTTAATTTTTAAAAATTTTATTCTATTTATTTGCAAGGAGAAAGAGAGAATGGGCACTCTAGGGCCTCTAGCTACTGCAAATGAACTCCTGATGCACGTGCCACTTTGTGCATCTGGCTTTACATGGGTACTGGGGAATTGAACTCAGTCATTAGGCTTTGCAGTCAAGCACTTTAGCCACTGAGCCATCTCTCCAGGCCCTCATTTTAATTTTTTATTTATTTATTGTTATTTTAATTATATATATATATATATATATATATATATATATATATATATAGAGAGAGAGAGAGAGAGAGAGAGAGAGAGAGAGAGAGAGAGTGAGAGCAAATCATGGTATTTCCCTCCTCTCCCCTCCCCCAAAACAGATATTTGAAGGGCATACTCAGAATGTGATGAGGAGCAATGACATGACATGTGGCCACTTTTAATGATGCCCAAGTATGGGCCAGAAAGCGCGAGGAGGGAATCTCCGCAGCACGCGGAGGAAACTGCCGAAGAGAAGTTCGTAATTAAGGGGCTGTGAGTTCTCCCAGGGAGAGAGAAGGAGAGCATTTCTGACAAGCCCCGTGCCAAGATCAATATTATCTTATATTAAAAAAAAGTAACTGAGGCTGATAGGAGGCTTTTGAAGAAGCAAATTCACCATGACCAGGAGAAGAGCTGGGGTGGGTGCCCTGAGCAGCGGAAGATAGCAACTGGCTCTCAGTAGCCTGAGGACGGAGGAGGAGAGGAGGAGAGAAGAAGTGGGGCAAATGAAATTCAAGATTCCAGAAGTTAAAGTCCCGTGCTTGTAAAGAACAAGAGAAAATGTCTAATGGGGTAGAAATAACGCGGGGAGTGCCTGCTGCGCACTCTGGATGCATTGAGTCCTTCAAAGATCTTTGCAAATGCCCACTCCCCAGCTGTGCACCTGTGGGGCATTCTTATTTTCAAGTTTCTTTAGTGAACTTGGCTGCTGACAATGGCAAAAAGGCCCAATACCACGATGCTGCTTGCATTCTTGGCATTGGAGGGATTAAATTACAAAAACCACCTGGGAAGGCAACAGCACAGGGGTGGGGGAGCGGGGCCCCCATCAGGGCTCTTTTTATCAGTGGGTGGGGACTCTGGTGGGTGATCCCCTGAAAGATAAGGACACCACCGTTCTCCTCCCTTTTTCTGCAGGAGCGCTGTTAACCAAATACATGGGTAAAGGCAACAGTGGGATATTTGGATGTGGCATTAAAGTGCTGGCATCTGTATATAAATAACCAGTTTCCAGAGGAGAAGAGTATATTAACACAAAGATATGTATCCACTTTGGCTTAGATGGCAAAAGTTGGCATATAAGGTTTTTTTTTTTTTTAAATGCAATTGCAAAGGACATAACTTCTAGCACATTATAATAAAATCTTACAGTACAATATGTTATTATCTTCTAAATGAATCCAATTGAATAATTTATTACCTACCACCATCTGTTTCAAGAATATAAGGACAAACTTTTCTTTAATAGAAGGGACTCTTTTGCCATTCTTTTTTGTCCTTGACATTGAATTTCCACTTTAGTTCTCTTCAGTGTTCATCTTTAATCTTTTCTTTTCTTTCTTTCTTTCTTTTTTTTTTTTTTTTTTTGGTTTTTTAAGGTAAGGTTTCACTCTAGTCTAGGCTAACCTGGAATTCACTCTGTATTCTCTGGGTGGCCTTGAATTCATGGGGATCCTCCTACCTCTGTCACCCTGGTGCTGGGATTAAAAGCGTGCGCCACCACGCCCAGCTCTTTTTATAATTTTAAATGGTTTTTCTCTGTCATATATTTCTGTGAGAGGCATTAAATGCATATATGTATCTATTCAAATGTAAACATTGGGGGACTGAGGGGATAGCTTGGCGTATGACAGGCTCTGGGTTCAATCCCTAGCTCTAAGAAGATCATTATAGGTTTAACATTTTATTCTTTTTTTTTTTTTCCAAGGTAGGGTCTCGCTCTAGCTCAGGCTGACCTGGAATTCACTCTGTAGTCTCAGGGTGGCTTTGAACTCATGGCGATCCTCCTACTTCTGCCTCCGAGTGCTGGATTTAAAGGCATGCGCCACCACGCCCGGCATCATTTTATTCTTTTGTTGTTGTAGTGGTTGTTTCCTCTCACTGTATAGCCCATGGCGTCCTGGACTTGCTGTGAGCTTCAGGTCTGCTGTGTGCTAGGGGTCCACCTGTCTCAGCCTCCTGAGCGCTGGGGATTGGCCGTGTGTGGTAGTTTGAATGCATGTCCTCCGTTGACCCAGGCATTGTGTTAAAGCCTGTTTCTTGGATTTGTAGCTGTCTGGCTGGAAGAGGTGTCCCTGGGGGCCGGGGATGGAGGATCCTGGGGTCTAGCCCTGAAGTATGTTTGGGGGTGGATGTGAATTCCAGCCCAAAGCAGTCTGGGCCCTGCCGGGTCCTTGCTGTTTGCTGCCCATTTGTGCTTGGCTGTTTGCCTCTGCTTGGATGTAGGGAAGTCGCTCTTCCTCTTCGCGGGTAGACTTCCCCCTGGGTCTGTCAGCTTGCACGGAATTCCTTCCCCCACTAAGCTGTGCGGGGTTCAGATGTTCATCCCGGTGGTGTGAAGCTGCCGACAACAAGGCGTAAGCCACCCCGACCAGCTAGATTTCCATTCCTCACTGAGGTGTGATGGTAATGAAAGAACAAGTTCCAATATGATACAAAGATTTTCTTTTTCAGATTTTTGAATGACTGCAAGCATAAGGGAAGACTTTTTCTTTTCCCCTCTTTTGACTGCGCCAGGGTCCAAATTCAGGGCCTTATCTGTATAAGGTAATCACGCTGAGCTACACCCCATCGAAGGAAAACTTCAGAGACATAGATCTTTGTGAGCAGCAGGAGTTTGTGGTATCTTGAATTTTCCTTTGCTGCCCCGGAGCCACTTTTCAAGCTTTCTTTCTTTATTCCTTTCCTTCCTTCCTCTGTCCTTCCCTCCCTCTTTCTTCCTTCCTTCCTTCCTTCCTTCCTTCCTTCCTTCCTTCCTTCCTTCCTTCCTTCCTTCCTTCCCTCTTCCTTCCTTCCTTTCCTTCTTTCTTTCTTCCTCCCTTCCTTCTTTCCTTCCTCCCTTCCTTCCTTCCTTTCTTTTCTTAAAAATATTTTATTTTATTTATTTATTTGAGAGAGAGAAATAGGTAGGGAGAGAGAGAATGGGTACACCAGGGTCTCAGCTGCAGGAAACAAACTCCAGATGTGTTCGTCCCCTTGTGCATCTGGCTTATGTGGGTCCTGGGGTATCGAACCTGGGTCATTTCCGTTTTCAGGCAAGTGCCTTAGCTGCTAAGCCATCTCTCCAGCTCTCTTTGTTCTTTCTTCTTTCTTTTTCTTTTTCTTTTTCTTTTTTTAAGATAGGCTTTCTCCAGGTAGCCCGTGCTGTCCTTAGACTCACAAGGGTGCTTCTGCCTCAGCTCTGAATGCCGAGATGAAGATGTGTGCCATCAATACTTCCTGCTTTTGATACCTGGGACAAATGCTGCAAAGTAAGTTTGCTTATTGCATTTGCTTTTAGAAAGCAGGGGAAGGAAAACTGAAAGGAGAGGAAGCAAGGGAGAAAAACAAAAGGTCTTAAAGGTAACTAATGTTCGGGAGACAGAACTTTTAGCAACTGAAGAGTTGCGATGGATTCCCTTAAACTTACCTATATGCAGGTCCCAGTGGGAAAGACTTGGGATGGAGGTAAGAGGGCAGTGAGGGACTTAAGCTACAGTGCAGGCTGTCCCTTTGTGCTTCTCCTGGGCATCAGAGATGTCACCCAGAGCCCTACAGGACCAGGTAAGAAAAGAGGAAGCCTGTGCATGGGTACCTATGAGCTTTTTCACTTACTTTATGACTGCCACAAGCCGCAAACATCCTTAACTCTCAGAATCTCTGTTTGAAAATGTTCCTACTAGGTTCATGTAGGGCTATTGAAAGGATGCAGGGATTGATAGCTGTGTGAATGTGCAAATTGGATGCCCAAGGCTTATTAGCTTCATTTCCTACTAGGAACATAATTCGACTTATCTGTGAGGATGGTCTGTTATGTACTTTCCAACTGTGAGGAGCAAAACACCTGTATTCAGAGTGAGTACTGCTTGAAAGGAGAAGTCACTCCTGTGCTTTTGAGCCTTCCTCTCAGTATGCTACACCTCCTCAGGCAGTCAGCCCTGTCCTCACCTTTATCCCTTGGGGACCAGTATTCTTTGTTTTCCTTCCTGCTCAGTTCTTGTGACCACAAATCCTGCCTGTGGTTCCAGAAAAAGGAGGATGTTAAGTATATAAAAGCACTGTGTCTACAGACCTGAAGGGTCATTTGTCTTTATAATGAGCCAACCACCATTTGGACTGTTGTACAGAAACTACAGGTATAAATCCTTATGAAGATTGATCTGGGGACTGGAGATATGCTTTAGTAGTTAAGATGCTTGCATGCAAAGCCAAAGGACCCAGGCTTGGGACCCTACTGCCCACGTTAAACCAGATGCATGAGATGGCGTATACATCTTGAGTTTGTTTGCAGTGGCTTCAGGCCCTGGCATGCCCATTCTCTCTCTATTTCTCTGTCTATTTCTCTTAAGTAAATAAATAATTTTTTTTTAATAAAAGAATGATTTGAGGTGGAGAGATGTCTTAGCTGTTAAGGCACCTGCATGAGAAGCCTAAGAACCCATGTTCTACTCTCCATATCCCATGTTAGCCAGGTGCACACAAGAAGGCAAACACAAGGTTGCACATGACCACTAGGTGGCGCAAGCATGTGGAATTTGATTTCAGCGGCTGAGGCCCTGGCCCACCAATTTTCTCTCTCTCTCTGTTTCTCTGTCTCTCTCTTACTTGCTCTCTCTCTTAAAAAAGAAAAGTAGAGAAAATAAAAGGGAAAAGGAATGATTTGGGTCTCAAGCTCATCTGTAAAGGTGTTTGGAGCCTTATATCCTATTTGCCTTTGAAGGGCTGGAGAAATTTTGTTGTTGAAAGGAAGCTTGGTTTGACAATCAGCTTGTACAACTTCATTTTGGGCTGTAAAATCAGAGATGAAGGTTCAAAACAAGGTCTGTTACTTCATAACTGGTAAATTACTATGAGTCACATAACCCCTCAAAGTCAATGTCAACTTATCCACACGATGTTCAGTAGTGTTGTTTATTCCATAGAAACAATGCAAACACAATGTACAAGGTCAGACAACATAAATATTCAGTAACTACTGGACATTCTAGACAGAAAAGTTAGCCAAGAAAATAAAGTAAAAGCCAACCAAAATGTCAAAGAAGAGGTAAATATTTGAAGGTGACATGATCACCTTAGAACATTCCCAGAATTTATGCTGGCCTAGCCTCAAACTTGATGTACTTAGTAATTCTTTCAGGTAAGTCCTAGAGTGGAATTGTCAGAACAATGCTTAAACATTAACTTTTCTTTTCTTTCTAAAACTTTTCTTGTAAGCCATTTGCATTAGCTAATCACTTTTCCTCATTGTTTATGGATTGGGATGGAAGAGAGCTAAGGAGAGTTTATGGGAGATACTCCGCATGCCTGCTTGGCTTCCAGACATCGATGCGACTCCTGAGGCTAGAAGTCTGGATGGGACACTGAGATCTTGTTAGATGTGGGCTGATTTATTTTTTTTCAATATTTAGTTGAGAGAGAACGTGGACATGTTAAGGCCTCTAGGTACTGAACATGAACTTGAGATGCTTACACCACTTTGAGCATCTGGCTTTACATGGGTACTGGGGAAATCAAACCTGGGCCTTAAAGCTTTGCAAGCAAGTGCCTTTAAGCACTGACTAGCTCTCTAGCCCTTAGACCCAAGATTCTAATGGGAAACTTAATCCTTTAACCAGATGAGGATCCCTGTTCAGAACTGTCCTTTGGGATCTTCTGATTTTTTTTTTAATTTTTATTAACATTTTCCATGATTATAAAATATATCCCATGGGGATCTTCTGATTTTTGAAGTTTGGTATCTCAAGCATGAGAAGATGGCCTCATAGTAGACACTCTGTCAGGAGTATGACATAACCTGTGGGAAGTTTTTTTCTCACCCTCTACATTGTCCTGTCTCACGACAGGTGTCAGACAATGACACCCATGAAGACAGAGACACTGTGTTGTTCATTACCGAATTCCTAGTATGTGGAAGAGTCCGATCCAATACAAACACAACTTCTGTAGCTTTGTGGGAGGAGCACTTGTCTAGCATGCACAAGGTCCTGGATTTCATCCGGAACACCTCAAAAAAGAAAAAGAAAAGATAAATATAATTTGAATTATATGTTTAATTTGCATTTTTCTAATAGCTAAATTAAAACCTAGAAAAAAATGGTAAAATTAACTTTGATATATAAAGAACAGGTATATCCAAACTATTAAATATATATATATATATATATATATATATATATATATATATATATATATCCAAAATATTATTTCCAAGTACAAATAACATAAAAAGTATTCATAGGATTCTCACTTTTCTTTTTGTACTGTCTTTGAAACCTAGGTTATATTTTATTTCAATTTATTTTTGTACTCCTGGGAATCGAACACAGGGCTTAAGCAAGTCCTCTACCACTGACCTTCACCCCCAGCACAAAGCTCTATTCTGTTCTTCTAGAGCATTCCTTTCGGACTAGGTACATTTGAAGTGCTTAGTAGCCAGACGTGACAAGTGGCTGCTGGCAGGGCCACCCTGGACCTCGGGCATGGCCAGGGTGCAGGAAGCATTCTGGTGTACTTACTGTGATCAATTAAGTTGGAGTCTGGAATTTTTAGGACTATTGTGAGTAATTATGAGAAATTCAGTGCCTAAAAACAATAGAAAGGCATTGTCTCACAGTTCTGGAGACTGGAAATCCAAGATCAAGGTATTTATTGGCAGGGGTTGGTTCCTTTGGGAGGCTCCAACAGACATCCACTCCCACAGCTTTGTCTCAGATTCTGGTGTTGGCGTGTCTTGGTTATACATGTTCGTTTTCACATGGCCTTGAACCCTGTATAACTCTCCTCTTCTCTCATAAGAATACCTTCCTTGGATCTAGGGTCTGTATTAATCCAGTATGGTCTTATAGTCACTCTTATTTTATCTATAAAGACCTTTTTATCAGGTAAGGTCTCATTCTGACTGAAAAGTTTAACAATTTATCCCACACCAGGAATGTAGGTACATTTTAAAAACTATGTCCAGAAGAATATCTTTGTAGTGTGGGCTAAGAAATGCATAATGCTTTACAAGGTGGGATCATTATCTTATTTTTACTTATGGGAAATTGGAAATTGGGAATTTCAGTAATTTACCCAAGAATTCTTGCAGCTGGTTAATGTCACAACTTGGACTAGACCAGTTCTCTATGGTTTCAACATCCATACTTGGATATAACCCGTATTCTTCTCTGTCTCTTATCTTCCTGATTTGTGGAGTCCTAGTAGCTGATCCATGTAAAAGTTCTTCCTAGAAATGTTTCCGGCTTGGTAGTTCTCGTTGTTGAGTGAGTGGTTGTTATAGTATACATTCAACATCAGAATAGGATTTATGCAGAAGAAATATCTTTTCCATGTGTTACAGAAGGTTCTTTCTATTAATTTTAGCTTTTTCTTTTTTTTTTTTATTATACTGGGTCAAATAAAACCATTTTCATTCAAGTATATAATATACTCTGAGCATATTCTCCTGTACACTTCTATCTTCCCCCCTCACCCTTTCCTTTCCAATCTGTATCCTTTGTTCCTCTCAAAAACTGAACTTCTACTTTCATATAATATGTACAGAAATTGCATGCATCTATAAGCCCAGGACCCCCAACTAAGAGAAAACATGAGAAATATGTCTTTCTGAGACTGGCTTAATTTACTTAATGTGATTATCTCCAGTTACATCCAATTTCCTGAAAAAATGACATAATCTTTCTTTTTCTTTATAGCTGAAAAAATTCCCTTGTGTATACAAGCCACATAGTTTTTTAAAATCCATTCCCATGTTGTTTGATCCCCAGGTTGGTTCAATCACTTTGCTACTGTAAATAGTACTTCCCTAGGCATCCACGCACAAGTATCCAGGTGGTGTGTTGACGTGGACTCCTACTGGTCACGGGAGAAGATATTCAGCCCAGTTACACATTAGTGTTTTCTTTAATAGCACTTGTCAGAACTGGGAGCGAAATCCAGACTATGTGTACAATGGAAGAGACCTCCTGGGAAAGTGTCTTATAAAAAGAAAAGTGTTTTGTGAAGTTGATTCAGTTTTTTGAGAAATAAGCCTAGGTAGGGTTATTCCACTGCAAGGAACATTCATTGGTATAAAAGAGCAAAGTGTGTATTTTAAGACTTAATGGACAGAAACTGATTGCACAAATAGGTAGAGAAATTGGCTGCTAAGTAGGACTTGCATTGTGAGACAGCACACAGCCCTCTTCATAGGTCCTGTTACTTCTTACGACACTGGAGTTGAAGTATCCCAACCTGAGCTTCACCCAGGGGCTCTGGGCATCCTCACCACTGTGGTGAGAGGTGAGAGACATCCCCAGGTGTGATCAGGACTGTCTTTTAGCGACCTAAAGGCCTGTTGTCCACCTTCTATCAGATGGTTTTGCTGGGGGGGGGCAGTGGCATTTCAATGTCCATTGCCTCTGGCCCTCTTGTACTGACCCACAGTTTCATTGACCTGGAGGCACAGCTCCCAGCTGTGCAGAAGTTCCTGCTAAACACCAGTAGCAGAATGTGACAAGAACATTTGCCACACTATGACATTTCTATTCATGCTTGGCTGAATGTCGATAGGATGAGCATTTGCCTTCATATTTGGAGGCAAAGGCCCGATTCCCACCCTCCCCGACCCCAGCCACATCAGGACACAGGGCTATGGGTCCCCCTGGCACATGTGTGATGGCTTGCTACTGGTAGTAACCACAGCAAGAGCAAACACTAGAAACCAAATCTGAACCTAAACCTAAACAGAGCACAGCTTATTGCACTCCCCTCTGGGTAAACTGACACTGCAAGATGCGGCTACATAGAGAAATGCTCATCCCTGTGGTGTAAACTGTGGCTTCCTGTTTGCTTTTCAAAGCGCCTATGTTGTGAGCCCTACCATCTCTTCACACTCCGAGTTATGGACGGAAGGTTTGTGGAGAATTTTATTGTTTACTGTATTTGGAGACAGAGTCTCTTTAGATAGGACAGGCCAATCTGACACTCACGATTCTCCTGTCTCAGCTTCCCAAGGGCTGAGCTTACAAGTGAGCTTCTTCGCTTGTGTTTGGAGACGGGGGTCTCCAAGGAAGGAACTATGATCACATATAAGTGAGCACATGAGGGTGGGCTCCGGAGCAGAGGAAGCTTCCTGGTCCTCTTCTCAACTCCCTGGTTGCAAGACTTGAGGAAATACTGTGTGAATTTACAACAAGCTACCTCCACCTCTTACCTGAGAACCCCTCACTGACCCATCTTTCTTTAGCTTCTCAACTTTTTTTTAATATTCTTTTTTTTTAATTTTTATTAGCATTTTCCATGATTATAAAAAAATATCCCATGTTAATTCCCTCCACCCAACACTTTCTCCTTTGAAATTCCATTCTCCATCATATTACCTCCCCATAGCTTCTCAACTTTTAAAGCAGTGAGGTTTCATTTTTCTGGCAGTCTGAGCAGACGAGGCACACTGAGGAACTTGCACAGACAGAAAGCTCAATCTCTCCCTTCATCCCACATTCCTTTACCTGTCTCATCAGCCTTGGGGGGCTTTGGATGGCGTTTGTCTGCTGTGGTTGTCTTGCCATCCCATCTCAATCCCCCATCAGTCAAAATGGGGACAAAGGATTTCCATTTTACAGGTCAGCTCTTCTAACCTGAGCAGTTAATCCCTCTTTTCTAGACATGTGACTTGACCTTTTCTATGTTAGCTGAGGGTAGAAAATGTTTCCCTTCACTTTCCTATCAGTGTTTATTCAGTTTACTCATCTTTCAAAACTAAATTATTTGACTTAAATTTTATTTATCTATTTTGCAAGCAGAGAGAGAGAGAGAGAGAGGCAGAGCGACAGAGAAAGAATGGGTGCTCCAGGACCTCTAGCCTCTGTGAATGAACTCCAGGTCCATACATCGCTATGTGTGCAAATGTGGGTACTGGGGGATGAAACGTGGGCCATTAAGTTTTACATGTAAGCACCTTAACCATTGAGATCCTCGCTCCAGCCCCCAAAGCACATTATTTTTAAAGGGGGAAAATATAATGGCATCTGAAAGTAACAGTTTCATAGAATATTGAGGATATGCTGCATACACAGCTATGTGGGTATGAATTTACTCATGCCTGGCTCGGGAAGCACATGGATAAAGTGGGAAATCCCTGATTTCAGAGGCATGGGATGCACCAGAGGATATCTCACTAAGTCGTCCTTCTTAACAAGCTTTCACAAGTGAAATATAAGAGTAGTTTGCTTTTCAACCTTTCTTACCTTGCTTATAGTGACAGTTGGTTGCCCGCCCAGACTAAGTGACAAGTCCCTATTGCTCAAGACATCATACATGTTGATGTTTGATTTGCCCCCCCCCCCAAAAATAAATCTAAGCTGGAACAGAGCTGGAGGTTCCCTCCCTTTCCTCTCTGTGGGCTAGCTTTCTTCATACCAGAAGGTATGATGCAGGCTGCTGAAGGAGGAAAACCATCAACGGTCTTGCCAAGCTGTGGATGCTGTGTGCCTCAAAACCCACCTTTCAAGCAAGATATGCCTACTGGTACAATTGTAGCATGACCAACTGCTTTCTGACTGGAGTTGAAGCCCACTCCACAGGACAGAATTCCTGCTGGTACTGTAAATCTGCCCCAAAGCCTGTGGTTAGGAACATAGGCCCTGGCAGTGCAGGGGAAATGGTACTGTGGTTATGCTAAATGGACAGTACATCAAACTGCTTTCTAAGTATCTATATTTGTTCTCATAGGCTAGTACTGCAAGAAGCCTCGATTTACAGAAGTTTCTTACTACAGTGCCAGAGGTCAATGCAGAGAGGCTGCATGGCTGGCAAAGTTTCTGAGAGGAGGTGACTAGCAGAACATATAACCACCCCCTCCACGGCCCAGGAAAAGGAGGCAGAAAGAATGGAGGAGCAGGTGGATGGGGAAGAAGGCTGCAAAACGCTGCCCTCTGAATAGAAAATGGCCATTCCACTCATGAATTCACGGCATTCGCACAAGATTGAGCTTGTTGATATTTCATCCTTGGTGGGGGAAGGGCCCATGAGAGCCCACTCTTCACAGAGTAGCTAATAGCAGCTGGTGGTTGCTGGAGCGGGGGGTGATGGCAGGTTCATAAGCAGTGTACCCACTGGTAAGTTGTGCCATTCCACAGTAAATAACCTACTGGTCATAACCATATGATTTAATTTAACTCAGTGGGGTAAAAAAACAAAAAAGTCATGGGATGATGGGGATTAATGGAGAAGAAGCAAGGTATTTGTGGAAGGAGGAAGGGGATGAGAGAGGGTAACTGGCGGGGATAAGATACAAATATATACATGTATGAAAATGTCAAATAAGTAAATAAAAAGAATTAATAGCAACAGGAATGTTTTCACAGAACTCACTGCTGAGCTTGGCTCATGCCCTTTGTGTAGGCATGGCACACTTGCCTTAATGCCATTGCCATAGGAACTCACCCATGGCACATGATGAGGGCTCACACAACAAATAACTATTATAGTTACTAAACAGCAACAAAAGGTAATTGTGATTTTTCCCCCCCTTTGGTACTAGGTAGGGATGGTGCTCATATATTATGAATGTGCAAAAATTCCACCAAAACAGTGGTAAACTTTGTGTGATGTGAATGTTACCTTGGTTAACAAATTATACATACATACATACATACATACATACATACATACATACATACATATCTATCTGTCTATCTATCTATCTATCTATCTTATCTATCTATCTATCTATCTATTTTCTTCCCACTCATACTTTTCTATAAGTTTGTCTTTTTCTTTGTTGGACTGTATTAGATCTGCCACCTGGTCTTCTAGCTTAGATATTCTGTCCTCTCTTTCATCCATTCTACTGGTGAGATTTTCTACAGAGTTTTTCATTTCATTAACTGTTCTTCATTGCTAGTAATTCTGACTGGTTTTTCTTTATTATTTCTATTTCCTTATTTATGTCTTGTATTGCCTTCTTTATTTCATGAAATTGGTGTCCTGCATCTTCTTTGATTCCTTTGATTTCCTCTTTAAGTTCCTCTTTGACTCCTTTGATTTGTTCTCTGACTTCTTTGAACATATTTACAATCATTCTTTTGAAATCTTTTTCAGGCATTTCCTCTAACTCGTTCTCACTGGAGGTCATTTCTGATGCATTAATACTTTTAGGTGGATTTATATCGTCTTGGTTTTTAGTGTTTCTTGTGTTATAATGTATATATTTTTGCATCTTGGATTAAGTTAATGCTTGGATTTTCTAGCTAGCTGGGTATTCTTAGCTGTAACAATTGATTTGATGTTATATATTTTCAGGGTAGGAGCTTAAGGTGTTAGATGTGGCTCTTAAGACTCTGAGAGTATCTACAAAGTTGCTCCTAGGGGTTGAGTTTCCCTGCTATGGGAGTATTCAAGTAGGCTGAGTGGAATAAAACACAGGTAGATTCTAAAAGTTAACTAAACACTGTACCCATTTAGTCAAAAACAGCCCCAAGTATGTATGCCAGAGTAGTTATTATAACAACTAGCTCCTCTATCAACATAGAGGTTAAGATTTCTGGTCTGTTGAGGGATCCAAGTCAGCTTGTGACCAAGTGAGACCCTTCCCTGGTGCAAACCCAGTTACCTTGGATGAGTTTGGTCTCATCAAGTTGCTGCCTGGGTCGTCGGGCTGCTGTTCTGATTTCTGGAGCTGGGCACTGGCTTTTCCTGCGGGGCAAACCAAGCCTGGCAACTGTGGCCCTGCAGATCAGCACCCCCGCTGCTGGAACTGCTGCTGCGAAAGCTGCCTTTGCTGGGTCTGTCAGTAGCTGAAGCTGCTGCTGCTGGGCCCACTGCTGCTGCTGCTGAAGCTGCTGCTGCTGCTGTAGCTGCCACTTCTGGAGCCACTGCTGCTGCTGAAGCTGCTGCTGCTGGGTCTGCTGTTGTTGCCGCTCCTGGGTCTGCTGCAGCTGCGGCCGCTGGTACCGGTTCTGGAGCTGCTGATGTTGCTGCCGAACTCTGCTCCTGCTTGGGTCCCGCTGTCAGCCCAAGTTGGCGTGGCCGGGTCCCGGGCCGCTGCTCTGTTCGCAGGAGCTGGGCTCAGGCTGTGGGGGAGGGGAGGGAGCCACAGCTGCTCTGGTTGTCTCGCTGCTCCACGTGTTCTTCTACCTCGCGGTCTGCTCCTCCGTTGCTCGCTGCCGCTCTCCCCTCACGTTTCCCGAGTTGCGGAGAGCGCGGTGTGAGGGAAAGCTCCCGCACCTGGCTTTTCCTGCGGCTGGAGCCGAGTCTGGCGGCTTTCTGGTGCGCCCTGCCGCTGCAGCGGTTGGCGGAGCTGCCGGGGCCGCTTTTGCCTGCCTGTGCAGGCTCTGGATGCTCTGGTTCTCTTCTACTTCTCCGCTGCTGCTTCAATTTCCTATACACTTCACTTTTTAGTAATAGTGTGTATTTTGCTGAGTTTTTTTGGTCTTTTTTCCCCCCAGGCTGCTTTGGCGTGGTACCTACGCTGCCATCTTAACTGGAAGTCTATCTATCTTTTTAATTGTTACTTGGCCACATGCAGGGTGTGATGCATTTAAATACGTAGGACTCAAGGCCAAGAGTTAGTATTTGATGCTCACATCATAGGTTTGAGAGGACTGTTGGATCCAAAGCTCTGTCCTTATGCTCCCTGAGCTTGACCATGCAATGCATAATGAATGTATGATAGAGTGAAGCAGGCTTCTGAAGTTCCTTTGTGGTTGCTGTTCACCACTTAAAGCCTGATAGTTTGGTAAGTGTGTCTCAAAAGTGCATGTATTAAAGGTCTAGTCCTTAGCCTATGGGCCTGTTGTGCGGTGGTGGAACGTTAAAGAGGTGGGACCTTGTGGGATGTCTTTTGGCATTTATTTTCCTCTGTGCATAATGCTGTCTTGTAACATGATTTGGCCCAGGAGCCACAGCAACATTGCGGTAGAACAATCCTGTGATGTCAGGTCTACAGTTATGATAATGGAGCTACTGACAACTCTCCAGAAGACGGAGGTAGAGAAGCTCACAAGACCCTCCCCTGGAATTCCAGCAATTGTCTTTCCCTACTCCCCTACCTCAGCTGCAAGTGATCTTGGAAAGAGGTAGATGATAGAGGAGGTAGAAGGTTAACAGAGGGAGACTCCACAATGCAGCTCCGATGGGGGAAACTTCCAGTGTGGGGGGTGGGGCTTAGAGGTGATGCATATGTCTTGGATGCATCCATGCTCTGTAAGCAACCCCTCACCCTGCTCTGTAAATAACCCCAATAAACTCATTGGCTCACCAAAATTGGAGTTTGGTACAATCGTGCTTAGACTGTCATTTCTGCCCTGTTTGAGGTGAGGAGATGTGTGCTCATTTCTCCCCAGGGAACAAGTTTCACATGACAAGACATGACTGGGAGGGGGTATTTTGGGAGCCCATCCTCTTCCTCTTCCTCTCTTACTTTCTGGTCACAAGGTGAGCAGTGTCTTACCGCATGCTCCTGCAATGAAAAAAAAAGCAATGAAACGAGCTGTCTTGAATCAGAGCTTCACAAATGGTTAGCAGAACTGATCTTTCTTCTTTTAAAATTTTTTTTTAAATTGTTTATAATTAACAAATTCCATGATTGTAAACAATATCCCATGGTAATTCCCTCCCTCCCCCACTTTCCCCTTTGAAACCCCACTCTCCATCATATCCCCTCCCCCTCTCAATCAGCCTTTCTTTTATTTTGATGTCAGCTTCTTTTCCTCCTATTATGATGGTCTTGTGTAGGTAGTGTCAGGTACTTGAGGTCATGGATATCAGGCAATTTTGTGTCTGGAGGAGCATATTGTAAGGAATCCTACCCTTCCTTTGGATCCTACATTCTTTCCACCACCTCTTCTGCAATGGACCCTGAGCCTTGGTAGGTGTGATAGAGATATTGCAGTGCTAAGCACTCCTCTGTCACTTCTCAGCACCGTGATGACTTCTGAGTCATCCCAAGGTCACTGCCATCTGAAAAGAGAAAGTTCCCTAACGAAAAAGTGAGAGTAGCATTAATATATGGATATTAACATTAAGAGTAATGCTTACTGGGCAGTTTGATGAACATAATGTATACATATATATTACACATTTACCCAGACAGCAGCAGATGTTACACCTCTATTGCTCATGAATACCCCTGTTTTCAGTATCAGGGATGTATTCCCTCCCATGGAGGGGGCCTCTAGTAAAATTAGAGGGAAGTTGGTTTCCCCCATAACAGACATGCCACTATTGCACCTGTTGGCTCATTTGGTCTGTTTGGCCAAATATAAGGTTTGTAATGTCCTCTGTGGAGTATCTTCACTGGTGATTTCTCTCTCTCCCATTGAGCTGCAAGCAGTGTGGCCAGATCTTTCTTCTTTTATGTCAATTATCTCAGAAGTATTTGTTTTTGTAACATTTGTTTCGTAACAAATTCTGTGCACAGAATTCCCTTTTGTTTAACTTTTATGTAGCAAAAACCAGCATATTTAACTCTGGCCCTGCTGCCACTTTTGCCTGTCTTAAATGTTTTTCTAAGTTCCGAATGCCTGGCAACGTACAGTGAAACATCGTTCTTATCATCGTTGTTGTTACCATGTGCCCTTTGAGAGTGTTCAGGAAAGCCTGCACGAACATTCAGCATCATGCTTTATTTTCATCCAGGCACGTATACCTCCTTCTTCCTCTTGGAATCCTCCCAGCTCGGGGATTGGGTTGAGTAATTCAATCTCCCAGCCTCATTGGCCTAGTTTCTAGGGCGTGATTACATCATTACCTCCTTTCACTGCACAGTGTGTGTTTTTCTGGCCAACTAACTTACTTCTCCCCTTGTGTACAATGTGAAAAGACAATGGAGTTAACGATCCTTTAAGCTCTGGTTTCTTTTCTTTGAGGCCATTTTCAGGCTCTTTAGAATTTTTGCTCTCTGCTCCCTGAACTGCTCATTTCTTTCTGGTTCACTAGAAGTCCCCAAGGCCCATGAAGTGAGCTTTTCTCTTCTGTCTTCTCCTTGTATTATTCATCCTCTGATGTTTTGCAGATTTATTTAGTTTTTCCCCCCTCCCTTCCCTAAGGAGTAATAGGACTGTTGTTAGATTTTTGTGAGTTTGTTTCTTAATTTTTGTTCTTATTCTTGACCCCCAAGGATGTCCTGTGACTTTTAGCCAATTCATGTACATTTAGGTTTGTGACTGTTCTTTGGTGTTTTAGCCATTGGACTCAAGGTTCATATGCTGATGTTGACACTAGCTGTTTGATTCTAGACCAATTTTTCTTTTTGATATATTTTATTTATTTATTTATTTGTTTGAGAGAAAGAGGGGAGGAGGGAAGGAGGAAGAGAGACAGAGAGATAGAGATAGATAGATATATATAGAGAGAATGGGCATGCCAGGGCCTCCAGCCACTGCAAAGGAACTCCAGATGCATGTGCTCCCTTGTGCAACTGGCTTACGTGGGTCCTGGGAGAATCAAACCAGTATCCTTTGGCTTTTTAAGCAAGTGTCTTAACTGCTAAGCCATCTCTCCAGCTCTAGACCTATTTTTAATACTCATTTGGCATAATTTTGACAATTTAATAAGGCCATTCTTAGAAAGATGTGGAACATAACAACAGTTATGTTCATTGTTTTAAGGATAAAAATATTTTCATGTCTTGAAATTTTGTTTAAATTTGAATCTCATTCCTGAATATCACATCAGCCAAGTGTGCAAGAAAATAATGTTCCTTGTGGTGGGACCATGAATTAACATACTTTTATGAACAACCATTTTACCACATGTACCAAAATACTCAAAACACACAAACTGCTCCAGCAATTCCAATCCAGGAATTCTGAGAATTTAACCAGATCATCCCTGGAAAGATGTGGAGCACAGTAGTCTTTTTGAAAGTAAAATTGTTTTCTTCTCCTGAAATATTTATTTTCATCTGAATTTCATTCCTAACATGACCTTAACAAAAGGTGCAATTCTCTACAGAAATTTTACCACATGCATCAAACATACTTAAAATATACAAACTGTCCTAGGAATTTATACTGAGGAAATAGTTGACTGACACAAAGAGTTTGCTATGAAAACACAAGGACTAGGGAAAACCAAACTTTTTTTTTTTTTTTTAATTTTGACACTCAACACAGAACACTTCTGTGATCGAGATGTGTAAGGGCTCCCCTCACCAAGTCAAATACATGCCACAAAATTCAGTTATATTCTGACATTACCTACCTGGAGATAGCATCAGCTTCAACAGCTTACGGGCTCAGTCCTATAAAACTGTCCCTTGCACTTTCTGTGTCACTTGCAAGTTCCAGGTCGTGACCTGTGCTTTAGACAACTGACAATGAGCTGAGGTTTCAATGACCCTTGTGTTCTTTTAGGCTCTGGGATGGCTCACAACATTCAGAGGACATTTTATTTATCTGAACTCACCTGTTCATTTATTATAAACAATATTATAGAGGACACAGATGAAAAGATACAAAGGTGAGGTCTCAAAGGGACTTCCTGTCCCTGCAGAATTGGAGCACACTGCCTTCCTGGCACATGGGTGTTCTGTAGAGGGGGTGTTAAACATCCCCTTCACAGGCTCATGTTAAGGTCATGTTATGAATGAAATTCAGATGAAACACTTGGTGCCCAGATAGTGGTACTGTTTGGGAAGGTTGTGAAAATTCTGAGACATGGGACTGACTGAACGAAATGGGTTCCCCGGGGCTGCCTTTGGAGGGTTGGACTTGCCTCCGGTTCTAGCCTGTTGTCTGTGGGGAACATCTGCCACACCCTCCTGCTGCTGTGAGCCCCTCCGCGCCTTGCTCATTACGACGGAGCATGACACTCTGAAGCTGTGAGTCAAAATAAATCTCCCCCCACCATGAGATTTTTTAAAATTTATTTATTTATTTGAGAGAAAGAGGCAGAGAGAGAGAGAGAGATAGGGGGAGAAAATGGGTGCTCCAGGGCCTCCAGCCACTGCAAATGAACTCCAGATGTGTGCGCCACCTTGTGCATCTGGCTAACGTGGGTCCTGGAGAGCCAAACTGGGATCTTTTGGCTTTGCAGGCAAATGCCCTAACCCCTAAGCCATCTCTCCAGCCCCTGTGAGACTTTTTTTAATGGAGTTTTCATTGCATAGACATTATTATCAAATAATCTCTACTCTGTACATCTTGGAGGGTGGAATATGAAACTGAAAGTTCTAGGCTTTTAGTCATAGCTTGATTTTTCTGGTGATTAGCCCTATGATGGGGCCTGGCAAGAGTTGCCTTGATAGAAAAAAAATGGTACTCTAAGAGATTTGAATCTCTGTGCCAAATGTGGGAGGAAGAGACCAAATATATATATTTTATTATACTATTACAAAGGATACTCACCAAAACCATATTTATATTCATATGACATTCCAAACAACTGAAATGTTTATCAATACAGGATCATCACAAAGATTATAATACATTCAGGAAAGGGCTTATCTATATTCATTTAAGAGGAATTCTGAATGATAAGTAATATTTATGACATTTTCATTGTGAAAAGACTGTTGAAGTATACCTGCATACTTAATAGATAAAACTAAACTTGTTCATTTAAAAAATAGCAAGTGTCCTGATTATTATTTATTAAGAGAAAGGGGGGCAGATAGAGAGAGAATGGGCACAACAGGGCCTCTAGCTGCTGCAAAGGAACTCCAGACACATGTGCCACCTTGTGCATCTGGCTTATGTGAGTTCTGGGGAATGGAGGTTGGGTCCTTAGGCTTCACAGGCAAGTACCTTAATGGCTAAGCCATACTTCTAGCCCAAGTGCCAATTTTCATGTGTCCACTGCACATGCTCCATGTGTAGCCATCACATCAGTGAGAGTTAGTAGCGCAGTCCCTTCCATGATCTCAGGACAAAAGGTTGGAGTCACACCCAACATCAGACCAATCAGGAAATCCTTTGACTCCTAACTCCAAAGCAAAGCCAGAACTGCAGACTTACTATTCCCATCACTATTGCCCACAGCAAGTATATTAGTTACCTTCTTGTCGGGACAGAAATCAGTTTAATGGAGGAAGGGTTGATTGCATCTCACAGTTGCAGGTCACAGTCCACCGAGGCAGGGAAGGCACGCAGCAGGAGCCTGAGTCAGCTGTCCCTTCAGTCCACCATGAGGAGGCAGAGATCCAGTGAATGCTCCTGCTCTGCCAGCTCTCTCTTTTTTATGTAACCCAGGGCTACAGTCCATGGAATGGTGCACCCCACAGTTAAGGTGGGTCTTCCCACCTTCATTAACCTAATCAAGATAATCCCTCATAGACATGCAGAGGCTACATAATCCCTTTGAGGTGATTATAGGTCCTTTAAAGCCAGGCAGTCAATACAAACCCTCACAGTAACTCTCTGATATGATGACAGCAATGGTACCCCGCTGTTTTTCCTGCTGTCCTGCCTCATGAGTTATTCCCAACACAGCAGCAGAGTGAGCCTGGCAAAGCATTAGACAGCTTCCCATCTCACTCACAGTCATATAAGTGACATACAAAGTCCTTCACAATCTGTCACCTCCATTACCTCTGTGGGAATAAAAGGAAAACGATGATGAAAACAGGATTGAGGGAGTGTGTAAAGAGGAGTCTGGAAGCCATTAAGGGAGAAGGACTTATCTACTGTGCCAGCCATTACCCAGGAATGTGGACTTTGGCTGCCTTCTGACTGCAGTCAGCTAGAACAGACAATTGCACTGTACCTAGGCACTCGAGAAGCTTGTGAAAAAGACTGATCATAAGCCTATTTTCCTTTGTCTTGTGTTGATCGTGTGGTTCCCGGTCATATATCATCCCTTCTTTCTCAATCTCAACGCAGGTTCTTTTCATTGAGTTGCTTGTTCTTGCCTTTGAGAACCCGCCTCCTTGCTGCCTTTGCAGCACTGAACCAGAGCTATCCGAACCCAGGCCTCTTGAATTGCAATTCCCAAGACGCCCTAAACAAAGTGCTTTTGCCTTTGCACGTGGCCCCGGGTTTGCACTGATCAGCGGCTCTTCAAGGGCAGCTCTCGCTGGTTTCTGCGCTGCCCTCCCCACGCTCCCACACTTGCCACTTTGTGGACACGCAGGCACACTCTTACTTCAGGGCTTTCATCTGGGGGGTGTCCAAACACCAGCCTCTCAGTCTTTGTTGAAACCATCTCGGTGAAATCTGCCCTGCTTCCTATATTGAATATTGCCATTCCTACAACCACAGTTTGTACCCACCTTGCCCAGTTATATGTACTACACACTGTTCCCACAGGGGTTATGACTCTCTAACTGGCATATTTCATTGATTATGACGTGCATTTTTCCTATAATCAAATTTCTCTGATACTGAAATGTGCTAACAATTGCTGATACCTTCCAGTTCTTAGGCAGCATTTCCCCCTCACAGTTGTCATCTCAGAATTATAGATCATGTAACAATGATACATCTTTAAATTGATGGTGTGATGGCTTATTGTGTGCAATCATTCTCCTTCTTGTATCCACATCTGTTTTCAATGTGATTCTGTAGGCCTCACTCCTTACTCGATTTCCTTACTCTTTAAATCTTGTCTGGCATTCGAGCATGCTTTGATCAGTAGATTCTGGAGGGAATGAAGGTCAAGTTCTGAGCCTGGGCCTCAGAGACCTGATGCACTTCCTTTCTCTCTCTTGAAATTCTGCCTCTGTCATGTGAACAACCCTGAGGTACTATACTAGATGGAGAGAGACAAATAAACCTATTGCCTCCATTATCCCAACTGACATTCAGAAAACCCCAAGAAGTAGAGCCGCCCAGCTGACTGGTAGATAACTAAATATGCTGAGTCAATGCAAATGATTTACCAATAGTAATATACATATATATATATATATATGAAATATACTATATATATTATAATATATTATATATATTATATATTTATATATATTACATATATAATATATATATATATAAATTTTTTTGTTCATTATTTATTTATTTATTTGAGAGTGACAGACATAGAGAGGAAGAGGCAGATAGAGACAGAGAGAATGGGCGCTCCAGGGCTTCCAGCCACTGCAAATGAACTCCAGACACATGCGCCCCCTTGTGCATCTGGCTAACATGGGTCCTGGGAAATCGAACCTCGAACCGGGGTCCTTAGGCTTCACAGGCAAGTGCTTAACCACTAAGCCATCTCTCCAGCCCATATATATAATTTTTATATAAATATAATTATATATATAGTTTATTTTTTGAGAGGGAGAGAGAGAATGGGCATGCCAGGATATTCATCCACTGTGAACAAACTCCAGATGCATGTACCCCCTTGAACACACGTGTGACATTATGTGCTTACATCACTGTGCATCTGGCTATGTGTGAACTGGAGATTTGAACAAGAGTTCTTAGGCTTCACAAGCAAGCGCCTTAACCACTAATCCATCTCTCCAGCCCACATGGAATAATATTTTGATGTGGTTTATCATTCCATAACACTTAACAGATAGTGGTATCTGAAGTTCCAACGAACTACAATGAATAATTGCCTTGCTATGTTTATAGCTTACATTCTTCTAAGTTGTTAGAAGGGAGAAAATATTTCTTTCTTTAGTCATTGATGATTCATGGATGACACTCCTGTAACAAAAGACATCTTAAAGAGGAGCATAATAATTATTGAATAATAGCCTAGCATGGTGACAGACACCTTTAATCCCAGCACTCGGGAGGCAGAGGTAGGAGGATCACTGGGAGTTCAAAGCCACTCTGAGACTACATAATAAATTCCATGTCACCCTAGGCTAGAGTGAGACCCTACCTTAAAACAACAACAATAACAAAAAGTTATTGAATCAGACTTACATGTTACTTAGGAGCCTTCAGAAATGAAGACTCACTGATCTAGGGAAAATTATTTTCATGAATAGTTGTGCAGGAATGGGATTGGAAGACAAGAGGGTTTGATCTAATTATCAAAAGAGAACTTAGCAATGTCTGTGTGGTGGCTTGAATGTAAAATAGTCCCACAGGATCTTGTGTGTGAGCTCTGGATCCCCAGATAGAGGTGTGGCTCCACATGCCTGTGGAACATTTAGAAGGTGGCGCCTTGCTGGAAGAATTGTGTCGGGGGGAGGGGGGTTTGAGGCTCTGTAGTCCAGTTGCTTCACTGTTCTCTCTTCGCTTCTTGTGGCGATGTGACTGGATTTCCACTCTAGCCTGCCATGCCTTTCCCACCATGATGGACTCTACCCTTTTATGTAAACTCAAATAAACTTTTCTTCCTTTAGTTGATTTGGCCAGGTATTTGTTCAGAGCAACCAGAAAGTAACTGATACAGCCTGTTTCTTTAGATACCTAATGGTTTCTTCATTTAAGGTGGGAACTTTCTGGAAATGATGTTCTTCTGACCTGTTTTCTGGGGAGGCAGGTCAGAGAATCCTTTTACGATCCACATCAAAGGTGAAAGGCAGATAAAGTCAGACTGCTTTTACTGTTCTGCAACTTACTCAAGTACCTTCATCTTACAATACTCAGTATTCAGTGTCCTATTAAGGCATCATGTTCTAGCCCTAATATAAAAACCTCATGAGGGATTGATATTTGCTTCATGGGTACATATCAGTTCCTTTGCATGCCATTTTGATATCTCCACACCTGTGAGGGGACATTCCAGACACAAATTATACCAAGGTGTCTCCTTTACAGAAGGATTATTAGTTGAATGCCTTGAATTTAATTTATAAATGTGGGCTGATTCTCTTTTGTTATAGACTGAAACTATAGTTGGTCTTCATCACTCACAAATTCTGTTTGTTTTTTTTTCTCATTTGCCTCACTGAGATGTACCTGTCAACTCATAGTCGATACTTACAACAATTTCATGTGCATCTCAGAAACATGCCAACACAAAAGTATTGTGGTTGCCTAATGGGTAGGAGCCCAGCTGAGGCCAAGCAAGGTAATGCTCTATTTCTAGTTTTCTTTCCTCCCTTCCTTCATGTTTTCCTTTCTTTCTGCAGGGTATTGATCCACACAGCTTTAAAAAATCCTGCTTAGAACCATGGAAATGGTTAGCAAATACTTCACAGCTGAAGTACATCCTTGTCACAACAAGTGTCTTTTCACGATCTGTTTAGTACCACATTCAGTTTTTTTTTTTTTTTTTGGTTTTTCTAGGTAGGGTCTCACTCTAGCCCAGGCTGACCTGGAATTCACTATGGAGTCTCAGTGTGTCCTTGAACTCACAGCGATCCTCCTACCTCTGCCTCCCGAGTGCTGGGATTAAAGGCGTGTGCCACCACGCCCGGCAACATTCAATTTTTTTACCCACTTTTTGCATTTGTGCATATGTGTGGTATGTGTGTATGTTCATATGTGTGTGGTGTGTACGTATGTGTGTTCACATGTGGTATGGTTTATATGTGTGTGCTGTGTATGTATGTGGGTTCATATGAGTGTGTTGTCTGTATGTGTGTTAATATGCATGTGTGTTCAAATGTGTGCAGTTTGTATATGTATGTTCATGTGTGATTGTATGCATGTATGTTAATATATGTGTGGGTTCAAATGTGTGTGTGTTTAATAGGTTTGCTTATCTATATGCTTGTGAAGGGCAGAGGTTGACATTGAGTGGCTTTCTCTGTTGCTCTCCACTTTGTTATTTGAAATATGGACTTTTGCTGAACCTAGAGCTCACAGATTCTGCTAGACTAGCTGCCAGTGAGCCCAGCCCCAGGGATTCCCTGTCTCTGGCTCCCCAGAGCTGGAAGGATAGGCATGTACTAACATAGTAGTTATTTAAGCAAGAAAAATTCTTTAGATAAAGTAAGAACACACACACACACACACACACACACACACACACACACATATTTAGAAAATGCTTTGGTTGTTATTATTTTTATTTATTTATTTGAGAATGACAGAGAGAGAGAGAGAGAGAGAGAGAGAGAGAATGGGCATGCCAGAGCCTCCAGCCACTGCAAACAAACTCCAGACACGTGCGCCCCCTTGTGCATCTGGCTAACATGGGTCCTGGGGAATCGAGCCTCAAACCGGGGTCCTTAGGCTTCACAGGCAAGCGCTTAATCGCTAATCCATCTCTCCAGCCCACCAAACTATTTTTTACATAATCTTTAAACTTAGATGTGAATTGTATCTTTTAAACAAAGTCACTTTAAAGCCACAAAATCATATATGTGAGAAAAACATCATAATATAATAGATAAAGCAAGTCACTCAGGCATATGTCTTAATTCTCTCTCTCTCTCTGAGTAAGGTGCTGCCCTTCAATAAACCACAACTTTGCTCCACACCAACTCATCCTGAAATTCTTCTCTGAGGTGAGTCCAGATCCTGAGAACACCTGGGCACGGTTGAATTGCATCCCCTGCTGCCAGTGACAGAATGGGTAAGACCGGATGCTAACACACAATTTCTCATTGAGAGAGGAATTTTGCTGGTAAATAGCCTTAGTCAAGGTGGTAATACTAACCATTAATGGTATGTAACATAGGATCATGGTATCCAAAGTAGCAATGGTCCAGTTTACTGGCTGGGGTTGAGTGGAGAGTAAACAGTAAATGCTACCTTCAAAGGAGATATGTCCATGAGGTCTTGCCAGACTCTAGAAGTACAGGGTATGGTCCAGGTCTGAGAGCAGCATTCATCATGAAGGCATGCACGGGGAACTGCAAGTAATTTATTTGACTGACACATTGTGTTTACTGGGGAAGGGGTGGTACAGGCAGTCGATGATGTTTGAGAGA
Organism: Jaculus jaculus; assembly: GCF_020740685.1. Classification (NCBI taxonomy): domain Eukaryota; kingdom Metazoa; phylum Chordata; class Mammalia; order Rodentia; family Dipodidae; genus Jaculus; species Jaculus jaculus. The sequence continues at coordinate 17,759,396 of NC_059108.1, forward strand.
GAATAGAGTCATAAAAATATTCATTTTTAAAATTTATATATTTTTTGGGTTTTCAAGGCAAGGTCTCACTCTAGCCCAGGTTGACCTGGAATTCACTATGCAGTTTCTATGTGGCCTTACCACTGTGCTTTCCCAGGCCCATCCAGGGAGTAGATGAATCTATCTTTTTTTTACATGAGAGGCTACAACTTGCTTGTATGGCTGCACAACATTTTATTTACCTATGCTTGGGTCAATAGACATTTGTGTTATTGCTACTGGAGCCATCACAGTTTTAGCATAAAGATCATTATAAACCAGAAGCATTTTAAATTCTGTTTATTTATTTATGAGAGAGAGAGAGAGAGAGAGAGAGAGAGACAGACAGACAGAATGGGCACATCAGGGCCTCCAACCACTGCATCAAAATTACAGAAGTACACGCTGCCTTGTGCATCTGTCTTTTGTGGGTACTGGCGAATAGAACCTGGGTCCTTAGGCTTCACAGGGAAGCACCTTAATCACTAAGCCATCTCTCCAGCCCTACATTTGAAATCTTATCTGACTTTCCATTAACTGACTAAAGCATAGATTTTTGAAAAATCTATATATATTTATTTAATTTTAGAGAGAGAGAGAATTGGGGCACCAGGGCCTCAGCTACTGGAATTGAATTCCAGATGCTTGCACCACCTAGTGGGCATGTGCAACTTTGTGCTTGCCTCACTTTTGAGTGTCTGGCTTACATAGGACCTACAGAATCAAACATGAGTCCTTAGGCTTTGAAGGCAAGTGCCTTAAACACTAAGCCATCTCTCTAGCCCCAAAAGACATTTACCCCTATGAGTTCCAGAAAAGCAATTGGCTGTCCATTCCTTGCAACATATAGAGGCCCAATAGAACTTCTCATTCTCACCCTTCCCATCTAAGCCCAGGGATATTCAGAAAAGTTACTCATTTGGAGGCACTTCTACCTGCACAGACAGATCTTCCCTCTTGCTCTTCAGTCAGTTAATTTCCAGGCCTTGACCATCAGCACATTAAGTGGTAGTAAAATATATATATATATATTCCTCCCAACAGACTTTAGGACTTTCACAGGTAATGCAGCTATTTTGGTTTAAGGATTTTTTTTGGCAAATACCTATTTTAATGGCTCTGAAGTATGTATCTAAGGTGGACTTGCTGGGTCTGAAGACAAGTCTATAATTAGCATTTTGAGGAATTGCCACACTCTCTAAAGCAGCTACACCATTGTGAACCCCACAGTGTCTGAGGGTTCTGATGTCTCTCTATCCATGGCAACACTTGGTACTGCCACTTGGTTTAATTTCCTCCATCCTACTGGGGTCAAGCGAAATCTCACTGAGAATTTGATTTTTCTTTCTTGAATGTGCCAGTGCTGTTTTCACGCATTTTTGTACTGATACTTTTCTCTCAGTGTCTGTCTATTTAGGTTCTTAATGTATAAATTCTTCTCTGGATTATAAAAAGTGATAACACAAATATTTTACACACACACACACACACACACACACACACACACACACATACAACTTAATAAAAGAATTTCTAAGCTGCTTACCAAGGACTATATCCTTTTTCTGAAAAAAGTCACAAACAGATTTATAAACCATGTTTACAGTCAAAACACATGGCTTGCCCTCCTTGTGACCTAGCACAGAAAGAATTCCTTTGGCATTTTTGATGGAAGTTTTTATCTTATCAGCCTTTAAACCTATATGCTGCACTTCATAAACCACCTTATAACCTCATTTACTAAAGAAAAGCACATCAGATAAAACTAAGTATGCCAAGACAATTTCACTTAGTCATTTACAATCCTTTGAACAATGTAACTTCAAAAGCTATTGTTGAGACTTTTAGGTAGAGTTTTCTCTTGAGATGCCCACACTCACTATTAGAGTGTGTACCTTTGCCCTGTAATAGCTTCCTCTGAACTCTTGACCTTGAATCTGAATTCTTGCTTTGATAAAGACAAGAACCTTCTGGAAACTCTGGGTACAGGTCTCAGTCTGGTCTCTCTCTCTTTGAGATTTCCCCATCTTCACCCACTGATAAAACTTTGTAATTTGTGTTACCCTTTTTCTGCCCCTCCTTTCCCAGCAACAGGTCTTTAACATTCTAAAATGCTTCTGGAATTTTTATAGCAGTTACTGTCTTACTGCTGGAACAAAACACCCAATTGGAAGCAGCAGCTTATGGAAGTTCATTTTGGCTTACAGTTCTGAGGAGAAGTTTCACTGTGGCAGTGAAAGCATGAGAGGCCTGAGCAGGAAGCCTAGTCACATCTCCACCGTAGCAGAGAGGAAGTAGTCTGGCCAGGGATTATACAGTCAAAAGCCCACCCCCAGTGACACATCTCCTCTAGCAAGCCTCCTCCTCCCAAAGGCTCCATCAGCTGGGCATCTGTATAAGGCTGGACCATAAGCACTTCAGGCTATGAGGGACATTTTATGTTGAAACGACTGCAGTGACCTTTGTGAAGTGACATCGGATCCTATCATCATCTTCACCTCCTGCTTAAAAGCCATCAGTGACTCCCCCATACATATGGGATAAGGAAAAGGCACAGCTTTACTCATCGACTCACTCAGTCTGCCTTGCCTCATACTCTTCTTTCCTCATACTGCCCAGACGTCCATTCCAAGCCCGTCCTGCTTCCTTCCATCACCAAAGCTTTGACAGTTGTTCCTTTCCCTCTCTTTACTGAAACTCCTTCCCCCCCCCACCCCCCCGGAAGGTGCTACGCAGGCTATTGGGGGAGGAGTGTTATAAACAACCTTACCCAATGGTGAATCCTGCAAGATACACAACGGACCAGCCCGGCAAAGTGTGCCCAGTGGTGTAACAGTTGCAGGAGTGTTGGGGGGAGAGCAAGCTGTTCTTCTGCCACTCAGGAGAGGATTAATGCACGGTGCTGAAAACTTGAGTTTAAAAAATGAAACAAAGCAACCCTGATGGCTGGGAGGTCCTATGGCCCAGGATGGAAGTTACTACTGCTGTTTAGCTAAGTGGGTAGGTTAAGCCCTTTGAATATTTATGTTTATGCCCATAGAGTAGTGCTGCTTTTATCTTTGGCCAGAGAAGTCTCTTTTTGCAGTTGGTGGTGACCACTGAGAAGACTCAAAAGTTTCCAAAGGGCTAAGGATAAGTGACAGTTGAGTGTTCAAGGCTAAAGGAGACAGCTCCCTTCCAGGCTTCAGGAACGCTGTAGAAGAGGGGGAGGAAGGGATGTAAGAGCCAGAGAGTGGGAAGGAGTGCTGTGGAACACTTTAGATAGGACATGACCATTGCATTGATGACCTCACAGCAAATTCCATTATCTCCACAAGACCTGCACAATATTAGACCCACCAACATTCCAGCATGGATGAGGGAAGAAGGCATGAGAAACCTATCACTCTCTGAGGAGTTATTGGCAGTTAATGGTTCATAGAGGAGCAGGAGACATATTCTGTGGAATTGTAGCCCCTGGTAAATTGCACATGCTCTGGTAAATAATCCCACATCCATGCTCATGCGGGCAAATGTAGTTTAATTCAGTGGGGCACACACATACACAAGAAAAGAAAACACATCAGGGTAGAAGAAGGGTTAGTTGGGAAGAGGAAAGGGTTCAATGGAAGGCTGAGAGGGAACAGGGACAAAAAGGAGATAACAGGAGGGGATCATGACCAAGATTTTCAAAAAGAAAAATGAGGGCTGGAGAGATGGCTTAGTAGTTAAGTCACTTACCTGCAAAGAAAAATGACCCAGGTTTGATTTCCCAGCATGCATGTAATCCAGATGCACAAGGTGGTGTTTGTATCTGGAGTTGGTTTGCAATAGCCCAAGGCCCTGGCACATCCATTCTCTTTCTCTCTATGTCTGTCTGTCTCTCAAATAAATAAATATAAACAAAAAATGTAAAAATATGTTTGAAAGAAAATAAAAGAACAAAAACAGGAAAAAGAAAAAAAAAAGAAGCTAATAGGACTGGAGAGATTGCTCAGTGGTTAAGGCACTTGCCTGCAAAGCCAAAGGACCTCGGTTTGATTCCCCAGGACTCACATAAACCAGATGCACAAGGTGGCACATGTGTCTGGAGTTCGTTTGCAGTGGCTGGAGGTCCTGGCATGCCCATTCTCTCCTCTCTGCCCCTTTGTCTCCTTCAAAGAAATAAATGAAAATATTTCAAAAAAGAAGCTAGTATATAGCCCATCTGTTATGTAGATTAGTAAAGTGATCTCGGGCCATTGTTTGCTCTGTCCCCTTGAGAGCTTACTCTCCTGTGAAGTATATTGCTTGTCTTGTATACATCACACTGTATGTCTCAGTTGAATTCTTTCAATTGAGCTCACAAGGTTCTGGGACAGAGGGGAGTCCAGACTGAGATCCCAGTGATAATATGATTTTCCTGAGGATGTGGGAAGGTGTGTGTAAAGGCAGAAGTCACACACAGACACTGACTTCATTTTGGTCACTGCTTCTTCAGCAATGATCACAGGCGGGAAGAGCTTTTCAGCTCCTATCACAGAGGTTTCTTCTCTGTCTCCCACAAGCTCCAGACACCTTTTTCTTTTAAAATATATTTTATTTATTTATTTGAGAGTGAGAAAGAGGGACAGGGGGGCACTCCAGGGCCTCCAGCTTCTGCAAATGAATTCCAGACACATGCACCCCCTTGCACATCTGGCTTATGTGAGTTCTGGAGAAACGAATCAGGATCCTTTGGCTTTCAGGCCAACATCATAACTGCTAAGCCATGTCTCCAGCCCTGCCTTCTTCTTTTAAAACCAAACCACTTGGTGGAAATCATCTTTTCTCCTCTTAACAAAATATTTTGGCAAGAGCAGAGACCATGCTTTGTCTACAGATGCTTGACTCCAGTCTCCCTCCAAATGCCTTTGCTCTTCTCAGCATATCAGGGGCTCAGGAAACCGTACCTGCTGTGGTTTGAATAGAGAACGTCCCCCACAGGTCCATGTGTTGAATAGGTCATCCCCAGCTGGTGATGTAATTGTAGAAGTTGGTGAAAACTCAGCAGGGGCCTAGTTGGAGAAGTGGTTTTCTGGGGCCTAACTTCAATGGCTATACCTGGTTCCTGGTTGGGTTTGCTCCCTGCTCCTGCTGCCGTGATATTCTGCCTCACCAAGGGCTCAGGATCAACAGGACCAAGGACGGCGAGCTCGAACTTCTAAAATGTGAGCTGAGAGATAAAATATTCCCCCCATAAAGTTCTTTAAGTCAAGTATTTTGTCAACTGCGATATGGAAAGCTAATTAACACAATGCTCCCTAAGTGAAGTCATGGGGAGCGGCCTCCATAGCAGCTTCTTTGTGACCCTGTGACAGTTCCATGCCCTCCTCTGTGTCACGTGCATTACCCCCCAAGGCAAGATATTGGAACCAGAATTTATCTTCCTCAAGGCAGGTCATAAAATCCAAACTTATTTTTCCTCCAAAAAGCAGCCATAAACCCTATAGAGATCGCTATGGTTTTATTCCACCTTTCTGGATAAGAGCTTGCCATAAGGAAATTCTCTGACCTACCTGGACTGTGAGTCACAAAGCCCTCCATTCCAAAACGAAGAATGAATCCCTGGAAGGCATGTCACCAGAGGCCAAGGAGCCTCTGAACACGCAGGACCCGCTGGGTCTCCCCCAGCCCCAGGTGCGTTTTGACGCTCTCATAAGCCGTTGACCCGGTCACAACCCACACGCTGTCCATGTCCCGCTGAAGTCAAGCCTGACGATGGATAGTTAACCCCAGGCCCTTGGAACTTCAGTCTGAAGGTTTTCATCCCAGATAAAACTATGCTGAAATAAAACGGTTACACTTTTCTATTGTTAATTTCCTCTTGTTATAGGGGCATCATCCCTCTCTCTCTCTCTCTCTCTCTCTCTCTTTTAATTTTGCCCCTTCTGAGATGTTGAAATTGCTTTCACTAAGGCCCTAAGAGGCCAAACTAGTGTACCTGCCCTGAGAGATCAAGTGTGTCAATGGATAACGGTTAGGCTGTTAAAAAAAAAAAAAAAAAAAAAAGGCACTCTAGCCCACTGTAGCAGTTACCTTCTTGTTTTGGGGGACAAAACATGGGCCAAAAACAGCTTGTGAAAGGAACAGGTTTATTTCTGGCTCACAGCTTTGAGGGGGAAATTTCAACATGGTGAGAAAAGCATGGCAAGAGCAGAAGCCAGGCATTGCATCTCCACACATCAGCAGGGCGGGAGGAGGCAGTGTGAGTTCCAGCTTGGCAATCAGGCCTCCACTGTAACATCCCAAGGCCCACCCCCAGGGACACACCTCCTCCAGCAAAGCTCCACCTCCCAGTGGCTCCACCACCTGGGCACTAAGTATTAGGTGAATTACAATCACATGAAGCTATAGGGGACATTTTATGCTCAAACCAACACACCCAAGGTCTTGAGCATCCTTTCCAAGAAATCTTGTCTATAAAAAATGACCCAGAAGCCGGGCATGGTGGCACATGCCTTTAATCCCAGCACTTGGGAGGCAGAAGTAGGAGGACCACCATGAGTTTGAGGCCACCCAGAGACTACATAGTGAATTCCAGGTCAGCCTGGGCTAGAGTGAGACCCTACCTCAAAAAAAAAAAAAAAAAAAAAAAAGACCCCGGAAGCAAGTCTGCTATAAGTCTGATTGCATTTGCTGTTTCCGGTCACAAGCCAGGAAGCAAAAAAACAAAAACAAAAACAAAAACAAAAACAAAAAAAAACAAAAACAAAAAACAAAAAAAAAAAAACCCCAAACTTCCATAACATCCAGCGCCAAATGGCAAAAGTTTGATGACTAATATGAGTAATAAACGGAAGCTTCTCTAATTTTTGTGCTTGTCTCCAACTTAGAACCCACTAGAGAAAGCCAAATATGGCTCTCAATCATGCAAGACAGCCACTTCTGGCCAGCCAGGTTCCACCTCCCTCACCCAGCAGCAGGGATCAGAGGGCAACTTTGTAATGGAGGAAAACAGCCACTGCAAAGATTTTGCTTTCCCATTTTACTGGTATGTATTTCCACAACCCTTCAATTTTACCTTAGGAAATTGCTCAGCTCGCTTTACCTGTGTTCATCTTACCCTCAGCGTGCAGAGCGTCTTTTTCTCATATTCTACTAGGGGCATCCAAGAGTTGTTGCTTAGCTCTCTTCTCTGGCCATACTGACACAACTCCTTTGGTGATGGCACCCACTCATTCCTGTTACTACGACAAGGGTTGTGTTCAATTGACAAGTCGCCGTGTCCAGTCCAGACCGGTTCCTATGGATTCTCCACTCCCAGGTGCTCCACAAGAACCTGGATTAAATCTCTTCAAGAGCATTCCCCAATTTTAAGGCCCCTGCTTCCCTTCCTATTGCTTTAGTGACAGTACCTCCATCAAATAAAACAAGCAAGAGAATTAACTGCTACGAGTTGGTTTGGCTTCCCACGTTTTTCCTAGTGCATTTGCTCCTCTCCATCCTTGTCTCCACTGCTCACTTTAGGACCCCCATAGACTCCTGTTGTGAACATTTGTTGCCCACTGGTGGCACTATTTTGGGAAGATACAGAAACTTTAGGTGATAGAACCTAGATAGTGGAAGTGTGTACCTAAGGGTGAAATTTTCAAGGTTATACCTGGCTTCTTGTTCCAGGAACTCTGATTTGTTTTTCTCAATTTTTATTAACATTTTCCATGATTATAAAAAATATCCCATGGTAATACACTCCCCCCCACTTTCCCCTTTGAAATTCCATCTCCATCATATCCCCTCCCCATCTCAATCATTCTACTTACATATATACCAATACCAACTTATTATGTACCCTCCTCCCTTCCTTTCTCTTCCCTTTAGATCTCCTTTTTAACTTACTGGACTCTGCTACTGAGTTTTTTCCTTCTCATGCAGAAGCCCAATCATCTGTAGCTAGGATCCACATATGAGGGAGAACATGTGGTGCTTGGCTTTCTGGGCCTGGGTTACCTCACTTGGTATGATCCTTTCCAGATCCATCCATTTTTCTGCAAATTTCATAACTTCATTTTTCTTTACCGCTGAGTAGAACTCCATTGTATAAATGTGCCATATCTTCATTATCCACTCACCAGCTGAGGGACATCTAGGCTGGTTCCATTTCCCAGCTATTATAAATTGAGCAGCAATAAACATTGTTGAGCATGTACTTCTAAGGAAATGAGATGATTCCTTCCGATATATGCCTAGGAGTGCTATAACTGGGTCATATGGTAAATCAATCTTTAGCTGTTTTAGGAACCTCCACACTGATTTCCACAATGGCTGGACCAGATTACATTCCCACCAACAGTGTAGAAGGGTTCCTCTTTTTCCACATCCCCGCCAACATTTATGATAATTTGTTTTCATGATGGTGGCCAATCTGACAGGAGTGAGATGGAATCTCAATGTAGTTTTAATCTGCATTTCCCTGATTAGTGACATAGAACATTTTTTTAGATGTTTATATGCCATTCGTATTTCTTCCTTTGAGAACTCTCTATTTAGCTCCATAGCCCATTTTTTGATTGGCTTGTTTGATTCCTTATTAATTAACTTTTTGAGTTCTTTGTATACCCTAGATATTAATCCTCTATCAGATATATAGCTGGCGAACATTTTTTTTCCCATTCTGTAGGTTGCCTCTTTGCTTTATTCACAGTGCAGGGACTCTGATTTTTGATCCACTGTTATGTGAGGAGTCTCCACAACATGCTTCTGTTACCATGTACTGTGTCATGTTTTCCTGCCTCTCCCCTGTTACCATGCACTCTGTCATGCCTTCACCTCACATGCCCTGTGAACTCTGTCATGTCTTCACATCATATGCTCTGTTACTATGACCTGTGCCATGTTTTTACACCGCATGCCATATTACCATGTACTTTTTCATGCCTTCACACCACATGCCCTGTTACCGTGTACTGTGTCATGTCTCCACACCACATGCCCTGTTACCGTGTACTGTGTCATGTCTCCACACCACATGGCCTGTTACCGTGTACTGTGTCATGTCTCCACACCACATGCCCTGTTACCGTGTAGTGTGTCATGTCTCCACACCACACGCCCTGTTACCGTGCACTCTGTCATGCCTTCACACCACATGCCCTGTTACCGTGCACTGTGTCATGTCTCCACACCACATGCCCTGTTACCGTGCACTGTGTCATGTCTCCACACCACATGCCCTGTTACCGTGCACTGTGTCATGTCTCCACACCACACGCCCTGTTACCGTGCACTGTGTCATGTCTCCACACCACACGCCCTGTTACCGTGTACTGTGTCATGCCTTCACACCACACGCCCTGTTACTGTGCACTCTGTCATGTCTTCACACCACACGCCCTGTTACCGTGCACTCTGTCATGCCTTCACACCACACGCCCTGTTACCGTGTACTGTGTCATGCCTTCACACCACATGCCCTGTTACTGTGCACTCTGTCATGCCTTCACACCACACGCCCTGTTACCGTGCACTCTGTCATGCCTTCACACCACACGCCCTGTTACCGTGCACTGTGTCGTGTCTTCACACCACACGCCCTGTTACCATGCACTATGTCGTGTCTCCACACCACACGCCCTGTTACCGTGCACTCTGTCGTGTCTCCACACCACACGCCCTGTTACCATGCACTGTGTCATGTCTCCACACCACACGCCCTGTTACCGTGCACTCTGTCATGTCTCCACACCACACGCCCTGTTACCGTGCACTCTGTCATGTCTCCACACCACACGCCCTGTTACCGTGCACTGTGTCATGTCTCCACACCACACGCCCTGTTACCGTGCACTGTGTCATGTCTTCACACCACACGCCCTGTTACCGTGCACTGTGTCATGTCTTCACACCACACGCCCTGTTACCGTGCACTCTGTCATGCCTTCACACCACACGCCCTGTTACCGTGCACTGTGTCGTGTCTTCACACCACACGCCCTGTTACCGTGCACTGTGTCATGTCTCCACACCACACGCCCTGTTACCGTGTACTGTGTCATATCTTCACACCACACGCCCTGTTACCATGTAGTATGTCATATCTCCACACCACATGCCCTGTTACCATATACTGTGTCATGCCTTCATACCACACGCCCTGTTACCGTGTACTGTGTCATATCTTCACACCACACGCCCTGTTACCGTGTACTATGTCATATCTCCACACCACATGCCCTGTTACCATGTACTGTGTCATGCCTTCTGCAAAATTTTGGACAGAATTTTTCCAGAAGCCAAGGTGTGGCAGAATAAACCTTTCCTCATCAGGTTTCTGTAAGGTGTTACTGTTACAGAAACATGGACGTAGCTAATACACCACACTATTTCTTCTTAATGTATTATGAGTTCTGTAACTGGTTTTCTACTTGCCATTCTGCCTGTTCTCAAGCACTCTATCTCCCTGTCGAGAGAGAGGCATTTTTTAAAAACACAACTATGAAAGTGTCACACCCTACCTAAGAGCAAGTAATATCTCTTCGTTATTTAAAACGGCACTCAAGTCCTTCATGATTTCCTCACAGGCCACACTCCATGACACAGAAAGCTTTGAACTTGAGGCTGTGAGGGAACACACCACTGCTTAGACTTCTGAGATGGGGCCAAGCTTTGAGCATACTGCCAGGCTGTATCCAAGCTCCGGATGGTACTCCTTCCCACTTGTGCCCAGGATTGTGACCTGCTGTCTTTGCTTGAAGTCCCCACATAAAGTTCACAGCCAGCTGTTTGATGCTATAAGGAGATCTCTGCTCAGGTGGTGAGGTGGCAGTAAGACCGCGCGAGAGTGAATTCGATGTGAATTAGTTGAGAGAATTCTCTCTGTTACAATCCTTAGTGTACACTTGGCTTTTAGACATGGCTGAAACAAAATAGAGGAAATTGTCTCTCTTCCCAGAAGTGGAATCTCTAATGCTTGCCTTTAGTTTTCATCTGCTTTACAATATAAATCCTTGCTTATAGTTCTGCATATGCCCTTTCCTTCCTGGGCCCGGCTGATGTTCTTTACCAGATGTGTGACACAGTAAGGTCCCTTTGCTCTCCAGAGATGGGAAGCCTTTCCCACGGGGGCTCTCTGTCAGCCCAACCAGCAGAAAGAAAGAAAGAAAAAAAGAAAGAAAGTCAATACGGAGGGCAACTGGCTGATTGCTAAACTGGGCCTCATGTGGGAAGAAGATAATGGTCTGGTGCTTCTCCACATAAACATTTTTAAGATGCCAATAGCCAGCAGGCAGCCTTTCACATCACATATCTGTGAAGAGCATCAGCGTGTAGAGGAGACAAAGAGCTCCCCCCCCCCACACCCCCAGCAAAAACGTGCAGCAAGTTCTGAGGAAAGGAATACCTCATCTTGCTTCCCAGCCCTAGAATGTGCCCTCTTGATTTACAGCGGACTTTTTGAAGCTGACTACTTGAATCTAAAGTAACCGCAGCTGCCTCCACACTGGTGCTAAGGGAGAAGGAGAAGGCAGTGTGGGGTGTGAAGATTCCACCAGGGGCAGGAACTCTGCCCTAAGTTACAGTGGGCTAGTAAGACTGGCATTGTGGGAAAGGCAGGCAATCTTTTTGAGGGCTGGGGAGATGGATGTAGAAACAGGTCCACTGCCTACAGCAGCAGGTTGGCAGCACTGAGTGATGCTCGACCACATGGTCCATCACTGCAGCCTCCAATGCACACGTGCGTACATACATGTGTATACATATACCTCCACACCTCCACAAATGTACACACATAAGTACCTACACTCCTACCCACGACACGCACAAGCATGTCTCTACACACTTCCACATACAAATGCATTCCTATGCAACTAAAAGCATCCACACAAAGAAACACCTCCACACACACTCCACATACTCATAAATGCAAATCTACACACCTACGTACATACACACACCTACACAAATACATACAAGTAATGAAACACCCACCCACCTCCATACTCACAAATACATATCTATGCCCAGCCATGCACACCTACACACATATATGCCTACATACCACACACAACTTCATATGCCCTGTCATTATCTCTCTCTCACAAACACATCTACATGCCTATGCATATATATATATATACATATATATATATGTATATATATATGTATATAATATGTACACACACATACATCGACATGCCTATGTGTATATAAATATACATACATACACATATATATACATGGTAATACCACAAACACTTGCATGCTTCAATGCTACACATACACATGTATACATAAAATTCATTCTTTTATACATACACATACAATGCACACCTGTACACACATATGCACCATATGCTTTCAGGATGTCCAGGTAGCAATGGATCCCGAGACATCTCCCATCCAGTGCAGCCCTCACGAAGTCAAAGGAGAAGCAGGGATGCAGGGACTGGGCTGTTGAAGTTCTTTCTTTTCTTCTCTTTTTCTCTCATTCATTATTCCTTTAAGACAGGTTCTTGGTATATAGGCTAACCTTGAGCTCACAATTCTTCTGCCTGCCTCTGTTTCCCAAGTGCTGGGATTGCAGGTATGCCCCACCAAGCCTGGGATTTCAGAATGGAAAGGCTACATTTCTCTGGGTTTCTGATGAGTTACTGTATTTGGGACATTTCTCATGACCTTCAGGGAAGGGCACATCGGCCTCTCTGCCGACTGTGATACTGACTTTGTGGAAAGGCTATTTGGTATTCTATTGGGGCCCTTAGCTTCTTTTAAGAAAATGGAGCAACCTTCCAGGGAATTATACCGAAGTTCAGACTAAGAAACATGGGAGAGCTGTGGTGGAGGCATTAGTGGAGGCCAAGGTCAGAGCATGTCCAGAGGGAAATCTAAACTCAGGGCCTCACTAAGCAGGAATGGAGCATGGTATTTATGGTAGAGAAACTGCATGGCTTTTACACAATGGCTGTGCCTTTGGGAAGAGAGTGGAGAGGTAGAGAGGAGTGGAACTGGACCTGGGTGAAGGATATGTACTGGTAGTAGGAGACCTGACTTGGTCCCATGGTACTTAGGAGTCTTCTCTCTCTCTCTCTCTCTCTCTCTCTCTCTTTCTCTCTCTCACTCTCACTCTTTCTCTCTCTCTCTCTCTCTCTCGTCTCTGTTTTTCTCTTACCTGGAAAGCTTCTATCCATTACAGTAAGCCCTGCTGACAGATTGGGGCCAGAACTGGGTCAGATGATCCTCAGTGTGACTAATGGGAGTCATCACTTGGGCCCCAAGGCACCCACGCTTGCTAGACTGTGGTTTGGGGAGGAGCCCAGAGAATCTGTGTGCAGCTGGCCCTGAACATCCCCATGGCCAGTCAGTGGTCAGTGGTCAGTGGCTAGATATAGGCCCCCAGGTTCCCGAGCCTGGGAGGCTTGACTTTACTGAGTGCATTTCTGTGAGTTTGGGAAACTCAGGGTACAGGAGGGATCCTTGCTTCCCTGCCCTTGGTGAGGTTCGGCAGACTTTTATTTGTCTGTGCAGTTGTATTGAGAGAGGAAAGTTCTGTCCTTAGAGGGCCCTGCAAGACACCAGGGTGAAACCAAAATACCTGCCAGCAGTATTTGTGCGGAAAACGTGCCAAGGTACGGCATTCCAGGAGAATCCACCCCAGTACGGAGGCGGACGGGTACAGGACGTGTGTGCAAGCAATGGGCCTCCATCTCAAACAGGGAATTTTCAGGTTTTCAAACTAAGGCCCTGATGTGAGCTGTTACCTTCCTTGAGAAAGTTCAGAAACAATAGAGGCTTTTTGTGAAGCAGAAATGGTTGGCTCAGCAAGATAGCAACAGACTTAGAAAATATTAAAAGATGGAACATTCACAATGGTGAGAGGGGAAATTGAAAATGTCTGGACTGGTTTAGGTCTTGATTTACCTGTGGCAATGAAAGATATTTCACATTCCGAACGCTGAGCTCCGGCTGACAAGCTCACTGCTTAATCAGAAGAATCTTGCAAATTAATAGGTAATTCTGATGGAATAACAAAACCTCTCTCGGGGTGCAACATTGATTATCACCCTGCCGTGAGGGAAGGGTGACAATGTGGATTTGCCCGTGAAGAAGGCAAAGAGAGCTATTTTCAGGGTCAGTGGATTTTTTTTTTTTCCTTCTTCCTTTTTTTTTTTTTTTCTGGCAAGAAGAGGTAACATAGGAGAGCAGACTGGTTTGATTTTCCCTATGAGCAGAGAGCTGACTGGCTTTGTGAACAGGAGATTTCAGAGTTACAGAAGATTAACATATGGCTTTTTCTTTGCTTTGCACAGGGAAGCTTGTCCTGTGCTGTGGCTAGGAGAGGACAGTTGGAACTCAGGGTATTTCAAAAAGAGCATGGTGTCTCCACTTCCTTCTTAGCCAGCCCTGGGGCTAGGATTTTGATCCAGCTGGAGGCTCAGGAGTGATGGTCAGGCAGGAGAGAGGGGGGGGGGGGGAAGAGAGAGAGAGAGAGAGGGAAGAGAGAGAGAAAGAGAGGGAGAGAGGGAGGGAGGGAGGGAGGGAGGGAGGCTTGTCCCCTGGCATGTACCTATTTATAACCTCACTGTGACAGGTCTTACCTTCAGGGCTCAGGTGAGCCAGAGAGACAGCTGATTAGTCTGGGCTAGGGGCTCAGGAAGAGTCCAGTCATGACACCATTTTTGGGGGGCTGAACTTGATCAACCACAATTCCAGGGTTAGATTTAATTCTAGGAAAGGGGACCTCCCTCCCAGGAGGAGCTCACGTTGTTTGTGGAAAAACAGATCAAGGGAATTCCTTTAGGCAATAGAGACTGCAAGGGCAGAAATTCCTGCCTTTACTTTTGGGGTCCAGACACCATAAACAATCTAACAAAGCTACCTGACTCCTTCTCAGTACCTCTAGAACTATGCAGAAAAACAAGTTTCCTTTCTCTACAACCTAATCAGGACTATTGAAACTGGACACAGACTAATATAGACTCTGTTGCAGTCTGGTTCGCATTGCTGGCAGAAATCACCCAAGAGTAGCTTGTGGGGAAGAAAAGGTTTATTTTGGCTTACAGACTTGAGGGAAAGCTCCATGATGGCAGGGAAAATTATGGCATGAGTAAAGGGTGGACATCACCTCCTGGCCAACATCTAGTGGACAACAGGAACAGGAGAGTGTGCCAAACACTGACAAGGGGATACTGGCCATAATACCCATAAACTGCCCCCAACTCTGCCTCCAGGAGGCATTAATTCCTAAATCTCCATCAGCTGGGAACCTAGCATTCAGCACACCTGAGTTTACAGGGGTCGCCTGAGTCAAAGCACCACATTCCACCCCTGGCCCCCATAAACTGATATCCATACATGATATAAAATACAATGCATTCAGTAAGACTTTAAGAATCCCCATAGCTTTTATTAATCCTAATGATGTTCAAACATCCCCATAATCCAAGGTCTTTTAACTGAGCCATAATACCAAAAAAATCCCCCAAACCCATAATGGCACAGAATAAACATTTACCCTGCAAAAGATGGCATTGGGCATAGCAAAGAAACATTCAACAAATACAAGATTTAAAACAACCAGGGCAAACATCAAACTTTGTAACTATAAGTCCAACAACTCTAATCAGTGACAAATCTCCAAGTCTGATGAATCTAGCCAGCAATAAGTCTCTGGAATTCCAATTCTGCCCCTCCAGCTAGACCACTCACAGTCCTGGAAAACTTCATCCAGGCTGGCAGCTCTTCTTGGCAGCCATCTCATTGTTCCGGCATCTCCACTGGGTCTCTATTGCAACCTACGGTTCATCCCCAATGGCTCCATCCAGTCTCCATGCAGGCATCCAGCAAACCTGCTTCACACTGCCCATGGCCATTTCCAAAACACAAGACCGTGTTGCAAACTCAATGACCCTCTCTTCCTAGCATTTCTTATGCTCCACAATACCAGGTAGGGTGCCAATTTGTTAATTCAGTGTTGAAGTCAGGTTCACATTGCTGGCAGAAAGCACCCAACCAAGAGCAACTTGTGTGTGTGTGTGTGTGTGTGTGTGAGGGGGAAGGGCTTATTTTGGCTTACAGGCTTGAGGGGGGAAGCTCCATGATGGCAGGGAAAATGATGGCATGTGCAGAGATGGACATCACCCACTGGCCAACATCAGGTGGACAACAGGAACAGGAGAGTGTGCCAAACACTGGCATGGAGAAACTGGCTATAACACCCATAAGCCCACCCCCAACAATACACTCCCTCCAGGAGGCATTAATTCCCAAATCTCCATCAGCTGGGAACCTAGCATTCAGAACACCTACGTTTATGGGGGACACCTGAGTCAAACCACCACAGATTCCCTCTCCAGCATGCCTCCTGTGAATACCTTGCCATAATTAGACAAATTTGCAAAGACAATTCTCAGGCTAGAGAGATGGCTCAGTTGATGAAATACTTGGTTCGTAGGCATACGGACCTGAGTTTGATCCCTATAGCACCCCCCCCCATCCCAAATGCATGACAGTGTGTACTTGTAATTCCATTGCTGGGTGTGGAGTGGAGGTGGTGGGAATGTACAGACAGGATGATGATCTCTGGGCTAATGGGTGAGCTGCAGGCCAACAAGAGACCCTGTCTCAAAATAAAAATTATAATAATAATAAAAAAAATCTGGTGCACAGTGTTCCTGAGGAGTGATGTCTGCAGTTTCCTCTGACCCCCACATGAACGTGAGCGTACCACCCACTCACATGCGTACCCTCATCACCCACAATCTGAGCTCTTCTTGTTTCACCCTGATCACACCTGATGGGTGGCTACTTGTTGCTCATCCACACCTGTTAACAGAGAGGTGGGAGTGAGGCGTGACCTATTGTGTCCCTAACGCCCAGTGGATGGGTTGGCCCATAAAAGAAGCTTGCTGGAGGTGAGAGTGTATGACTCACCCTGTGTGGCGGGAGGTGCTGTGGGACACCCCCACCCCCAGCTAATCTTTCCTTCAGTAGCACAAGTCTGGTACGTGTCCTCCTAGCTGTATGTGGAGGTAGGAGGATGGGATCTTTCAAGGGGATGTTGATGGCCCAGGAAGAATGGACAAGGCGATGTGGACACTGCTGGCTTCCAACAGGTGGTCACTGAAGGGGCCACTCATGACATGTTCTTATTGTTCATTCTGCCGGAGAGGGACAGCACCTGGGATTTAGAATGTGGAAGAGCCCAAGAGTTGTGTCAAATCCATACCAAGGTATGCACCATGATTTCCACAGAGCACCGCCTGGGACTGGCTCCGAAGTACATAGGTTTGATACTCATATTTCCTTTCCTTTAACACTTTCCAAATGATACACTAGGTCTTAAGCCTGTGACAGCTTTGGTCACATCGCATTTCAGTTCTATCTTTCTCTCCCTGCGGCCTTCTCTTCTTTTTCTCTTCCTTCTTCGGGGACTTTTCTTATGAATGTGGTCGAGCTGGCAGATCATAAATGTATCTGCGTGTGACTGATGGCTGGCTTGCCGGCAGCCTGTGCTCTTTACACATGCTGAGAGCCAGTCTAGGACGGGTAGGGATGCTGTGTCCCTGACAAACTGGTGCTTGGCCATCTGTGAGTGATAAATCAGTCACCCCACCCCATGGAGAGACACAGGGTGGAAGATTTCTCCCTAGGATGAGGAGCAGGAATTATGTTGCTTAGCTTGGACTGCACTGTGCGGCATTCATGATAGGTCCTGGTTAAGCTTATTGGACTGACAGACATATTGCAGTATTGAGACAGGATGAGAGGTCAAAATCTCATGTTAATTTCAGATGGCAGAGGGGACTCTACCTCAGAGTGCAGGAGGCCAGCCAAGAGTTCCATGCGGCATGTGTGCCATCAGTCAGGCAGATGGTAAACATGCACCCGCAAAGTTCAAGAGTCAGAGTTGCTGTAAATGCACACGTTCTCGCTAGGTGTGGTCCTCTGAGCCCCAAACTAAGCGCCTTGTTTGATGGGATTCCTTGCAGCATAAGTGTGGCTTTTTTACTTTGAAAGTATTTTTGCTCTGAAGTAAAAAAAAAAAAAAAAAAAAAAAGGACAATGGAGTTTCCTGTTTTTGTTTGTTTTTTTTTTTTTTGTTTTTTTTTTTCCCCTAAACTCAAATGAAGTGTCTTCCCTGGAGCTGTGGCACTCACTCAAGGCACATTTGAATGAATGATTTGGAAGTGCAAGCAAGCTGGCTGGGACATCTGTCACAGTGCTGATGGCCAGCGTGGACTTGGCCAGTCCAGCTGGCTGGGTGTGTCTCCTTGTCTTTTCTTATGGGGCTCCTCTTGGAGGAAGTACGTCTGTATGTGGGGGAAGGGAGGAGCAGCTCAGCTACCTCCTCAGTCCAGTAAAGCCTTTTATTTATTTATTTTTCCATGCAAGAGCTGTTACCAGACAATCCTCAGGATACCTCTGTACCCATTTTTTGTCCCTCCACTTGACTCTTCTCAAAACGTTCTTCTCTGGACACAAAGAGCTCTACCTCCCCAGCTCCTGGAGCCCTCTCCTTCCCAATTCCCGTGGGTAGCAGTTTTATCATCCTCAACACCACAGTTGTGATTGAGCATTTCCCATCAAAGCCCATGCCTGGGATGGCAGAATTTTGGCAAGATTTCCAGCCTCATAAAACAAGGTAATGAGCCTTAGGAAGCAATCACTTTGGTTATTGTTTTGCCAAAGTTGCCAGAAGAGTCTAGAAAGGACCCCGTGGTTTCATTGCAGAGAAGCAGAAGAGGAAAAAAGAGCAGGAGAGATGGCAGGGAAGGTGACTGCTAATTTTACAAGGTCTTGGGGATATTCTGACACCTTCCCGAACACCACCAGGGGACCTGCAGTCACTGTTGCTGGCTTACTTTTCAATTGCCTACCATGGAAAAAGCTCAATAGGGAAGACCTTTATTCCATTGTACAGTTCTGCAGTTTTCTCTAAGGTCCATATTGCACGTGGAATGCCCTAGTGGGAAAATGCTATGAAATGGTAGCTAATTACAGGTTAGCGGCTAAAATAACAGCATTCTCTGGAGAGCTTGTGCGCATAGGCTGAAAGATAAAACGGGGCTGAACAGCATTTTGTGTCACTGGCCCAGGCAGGAAGGTAATATACAAAAAGGGACATTTTTGGAATAGTTGTTTTTTGAATTATGCTCGTGAAATACATGCTGTGCTGTGGAGGACATGTGGGAAAGCTACACCCTGACTGCATGACTAATTTTTAAAGCCTTGTTACACAAAATTCTTCCCTGCTCCCCCCACCCCAGAACACAGCTGGGTTATTCCTTCGTGGACTGAACGTGTCAATTTTGAATTGAACTGAAATGAAATTTTATTCCATTGAGGCAGTGTGAACTGAAGACTAGGTCGAACAGCTAGGGCATTATGAGTAATTCATACACCAAGAGCTATTATTTTTATTAACTTTAAGAACATGTTTTACATAAAAACAGGCAACATCAAAAAAGCTCAGTTGATAAATGAACATAATATATCACAGATGATTTCATTGCACGTTAACCTACAATTTATTAGCTTAAACCGAAGGATTAGGAAAGAACAGATCTCATTCCACCTTTAATTATGATTACAAATTGTTTGAAACTCATTATTTCATCAGGATTCTGAAATCAACACCAACCTATGGCATCTGATCCATGCAGCGATGATAACTTCAGTCTTTTCAAAGGAAACGTTATTTTTGCTCTTACCAAACTGAAACCTTTTGGAAACTTGTTTAAATGCATCAAGTTCCCAACCTGCCTCTTCAGTATGCACGAGCAAAATACTATTTAATTTCACACTCAACTAATCCCTTAACAATTTTCTTTCAGCCAGAATGAAAAAAAAAATCTAT
Source organism: Jaculus jaculus (assembly GCF_020740685.1). Lineage (NCBI taxonomy): Eukaryota > Metazoa > Chordata > Mammalia > Rodentia > Dipodidae > Jaculus > Jaculus jaculus. The sequence continues at coordinate 17,779,203 of NC_059108.1, forward strand.
TATTTACTTCCTAATAAAAAAAATTTAAAAAGTTATTGGAGATATGACTCTAACCTTGAACCAGTGTCAATTTTTTACTGTTTATTCTGAGTGTACACCAAAGAATAATGTCAATGGCAAGTGAGAAATTGTCCCTAGAGAACTATTCAAGGTCTCTTCCTTCCCACATTGGATTGAATTGGAATTGGAATGGATTGACATTATTAGAATCTTTAATACCACTTTGAAATTTCCACTTTCTTTTATTACTGACAGTGAAGGCTTTAGCACTAATGACTTACTTTAAATTAATAAAGTATTTCACAATGAAAAATGTACAATTTTACATTAAAGAAAACATTAAGGGTCTCAGTTTAGTTGGCTAAAAAGAAATGTTGCAGAAATTTACAGGTATGGTTCAGAGACTGGCTTCTCTTTAGGGGAAAGAATGAACCTAGATATCTTATATGTCTCAGGGGCAAGAGACTGCAAACTGCATGACCAAAACCTGCCAGTTAGATGCTCACTCACTGAAAAAAATGATCACAGACTAGTAGTCTTAAAGCCAACAACAATAACAACAAGTGAAAATGCCCCAACCAGAAGCATTCTAAACTTTTAACTTGATTTCCTGTTTCTCAGCAGTTTATGACATTTAACGTTACTGGATGGATGGATGCATATTTGAGATGACCAAAAAAAAAAAAAAAAATAAATAAATAAAAGAGAAGCCTAAAAGCACCTCCTCCTTCAGTATGTAATTACATACCAGCTAAAGATTCCATCTGATGGTCTTAGGAATCCCATCTGTAACTGTAACGTGTATAAGCACCATAGAGCCCAATTTTAAAGCACTTTTGCAGTTATCAAATGTTTCGTGTGTTGTCAAGTTTCATTGATTTATCTGCCTGTAAGCAGGAGTGTATGAAATATGTCATTTTTGTTGTTGTTGATGTTGCTGCCCTTAAGTCTGACTTGAGAAGTGTTCATTTTGGAAGTGCTTTTAATCACTATTTTCCAAACAGGCTAGAATGGCTTCATGGAGAAATTCAATGATAAAATTAAGGGAAAGTTATATTTCCAAAGACACATATATCTGACCCTAATACTGCATGCAAAATAAGACTCTGTTGGAGAGTATTTTTCCCAAACTACCAATGGAAGTGGCAGGTGACATGTGGGAAAAGTGGACCTTTGAGCTGATCAACTTCAAATGCTTAAAAAAGAAAAAGAAAAAAAAAGCAAGCTTTTTTTTTTTTTAAGAAGAAAAAATCACATAGTGAGTGAAAATTTAGTGACTTATAAATTAGAGAAAATATAATATATGCTAGGTGACCCATCAAAACCATATCCAAATGAATAATTATGTTAACAAGACCACAATGGGTTTGGTGCTTTACAGAGCTGGAATCATGACAGAGGCATACTAGATGTGTTGATGTTTTCCTCAGAAGAGTTGGAAGTAGCTGGGAAGAGTGTGAAATAAAACTTCACTCTTCAGTTCAGACCCGAATAGCAAACTTCAGCCTGGGGCATATTTTTATGGTTAAATTAAAAGCCTTGGAGAATAGGAGTTTATCATGGAAATGCTGACAGATCCTTACCCTGAGAAGGGCGAGGGGCAACACAATAATATTAAGAAAGCTGTCCCTCAGCTCACGTGTGCTTCAGCACTGGGATAGAGTTGTCGAACAGATGCCATCGGCCAGCAAGCAGCCATGATTTAACGTGCTTGAGTCCTGGTCATACGGTAGCTTTGTGACCCTCTAAGTCAATTATTCTTTTCTTCTTTTTTCTTTAACTGAAATATGCCTCAAAGGGTAAAGGATTGCAATTTTAGCCTTCATTCATGGATATATTACTTTCTTTTAACAATATCTGACAGGCCTTTTAACCACCACTCATGGGAGTGCTAAGCAGGTTGTACCAGAGTCTCACTGAATACAAAACACCAAGTGTTTTCAGCAGTTTATTCACATTTTTTTCCTCTGCTTATTTTAATATGCACCAAGAGTAAGTTAGATGAAGGCTATGATAAAAACGCTGTCAATGACTGAAGTCTTACTGCTCTTTGTGAAGATGTGTAATAAGTCACATATTTGTTGATCATGGCAAAGAAAATAGTTTTTGCTACCATACTGAGAAAAAAAAATGTGTTCATAAACATGAACAGCGCTCATCCACAAAAACAGTCTATATGATGCCATCAAGGATTCTTTTTCAACTAGCCTATTACCCAACCAAAAAGATAAATCAAATTCCCTCAAAGAATACCAGAGGGCTGGTTATGTGTAAAGGAAGGACAGTTTCCATTATGGAGCCACTACCATAAGAGTGGCGATGGTTAAATTAATAATTACAGAGATACAATGGTTATAATGGTACATATTTTTCCTATGTTAAATGAAATAAGAAATAAAATCAATTTGGCAATGGAAATTTTGTGAAGAACACCACCACTTAATTATTTCAAACTGGAACTATCCTGAGCATGTTGATAGAAAAAAAGAAAAAAGAAAAAAAAAACATCGAAAACACTGGCTAAAAGCAAAGCAATCTGGGTACACCAATGTCATCAGCATGCCTTGTGCTTGTCCGTTAACCCTCCGAATCCATCTCCGACATTCAAGGTCTTAGCAGCTTCATGCTGGAAAGACTGCATTCCATCTGATTGCTCAATATTTCTATTTGACAGGCCACATTCCACTGTGGATTCAGCATAGGTCACTGGAATTCTACAGCGATGCACTGGGATCCTCATTCAGAATGGACTTGGCCTCTCCACAACGCTCCCACGTTCTGCTCGATGTCCATGGAGAAAGGTTGGAGTGAGTCCTGCACTGTGCTCTTGAAACCTGGCTCTAGCAACATGCTCATGCCCAGGGGAGAACTAATCCACAGACAGAGGGGCAAGTAGATTTCTGACCATAGGAATCTTAGTAGTCACATACATATGTCGAGTTGAAGCTTTTCCTCAATCTTAGGAAAGTGCTTTTTTTTTTTCATGATTCCAGAGAAAAGCAGTAATTTCTGACTAGTTCATTGTCTTTTACTAATATGGACTCTGCCAGTATCCTTCCTAGTGTTTTGTACCCACCTCTACCTCCCAAACACCAAATTCAACACATTTAACTCAACAACGTTAATAAATGTTATATTTAGATTTCGAAGAGCAGAAAATGTGCTTGCAGTGACTGAAAAAAATCTACGTGCACGTAGCACATCACTCAGGGACCGAAGACTAGAGAGCAGCCGTTGAAGATCAGTGCAGAGTTTGAAAACAGAGAACTGGCTGTAGAAAGGTTGCTCAGGAATCCCAAGATATTAAAATCCATCCAAAATTGAGAAAGTAACTACTGTTCAGCCGTCCAGATGCAAATTATGAGATATCATTCACTGTTGTCTCCCAGATCGCAAAGCTAAGACAACATTGGAGTGACAGATGAGTTGGGCCTCTGCCTCCAGCCCACCCCCGTGTTCTTTCCGAACATGGCCACAGTGAACAGGAAGCCTACATTCTGAAATGTGATATGCTCCCAAAGAAACTGGAGATGTAGGCCTAGGGAGACAGATTTGGTAACATGAGTTAAAATACCGTCTCAGTCAAAACTTGGCCCCAAACTAGAAAAACAATATCCCCCACCCCATACTGGACAGCTAGAGAAAGAAGGGCAGTAAAAAAAAAAAAAAAAAATTATTTTAGGGAATGACAGTCTTATTCTCAGAGGTGTCTTCCAAGCATCGTATTCTTGCTTTTCTTGCTTTTCCTGGGAGACTTGTAGGTAACCTAATGGAATTGGTGTGTTTTCTTAAACTTCATTCTGAGAACATCTTAGGTGACATTCCCACTGTGCTTTCTACCTCGGCCACCCTGCACAGCTGCCTTGTTTCCCAGCTCTCCAATGTATGGACTTTACACTGGTGCAGGGTTTACACTGAGGACCCCAGTATCACGAGAAAAGCAGGCGAGGAAAACCCCAGGCTCTTGCTTCCCCTTGTGTTTGAAATTCCAGCCCTGTAAAGCACCTGGCAATTTATTGCTCTTTTTCATCACGTGTTTCTTTCCTGTAGTTCACGGTGGATCCCAGCAGCCACACCCCACCCATCGAGCACAAGGTGAGCCCCAGTGATCCGTGGAGGGTGTGCGCCGGCATCAGCCGCAGCTGATGTGGAAGCAACATTGTCAGGGACCTCACTAGCGCATTTTAGTATGAGACAGTTTTGGAGAAGGGACACTGTCCATTTCTTGGGTCACACTGCCACAAAATCTATGTCCTCCCACTTTAGATGGAGGACTCATTGCAACAGGCTGGCTTACTGTTTAGGAAAAGAATTCCGTCTCTTCATTGGCCTGGGAGGAGAAAGGGTGTGTGTGCTGAAGTTATAAACCTGTCATGTTCTCAACCTGCGGAAGAGGACAAGCAAGCTATCATTCTTGATGCTCTTCTTGTCTGCATGTTTTAGTATCTTAATAACAACCCTTGATCTGCAAATCAAGAAGTGTGTGTGTGTGTGTGTGTATGATTATATCCAAAGGCCTGAAAAAAATTTCCCCAACAAGGATTCTCGGGCCATCTATGCACGCAGAGGGCTAACATGTGCTACATTATATACTGCAGAACTTAGCTTGACTGATGAAAACATTCATTATTTCTATAGTTAAAAATGGAAAATCAGCCTTAACCCTTTGAGGACCCTATTAGCAGCAAATTACCATCTTCTCAACCACCATATGCCATCTCATTCGGTAAAGGAAAAGGGACCCAAAACATACTTTCTGTTCTGCCATTCAAGCATCGAGAGCTAGATAGATCAGATGAAACTGTTTTACAGAAATTTTGGGGGGGAAAATTCTCAGAGTCTCAAAGGGTTAAGCTAGGACTTTGAGTAAAAGGGTCTTATTAAAAGGGCGAGTTGGGGGAGCGAACAGTCTCGGAGGAGCTGGGGGAGCAGTCTTCTGATTCCGAGTTGAGTTCCGGTGGAGCTGGCTGGGCCTTGTACCGGCTCCTCACATCCGGGTTGCGTCTTCGTCTGAAAACCTGCCTCTCCTTATCAAGAGCGGTGGTCTAGCAGGGGCATAAAATGAGAAAGAGGACAATTAGGCCGAGGGGCAAAGGTAGGAGAGATTCGAGAACTTGCTGGGGTTGGAAAAAAAAAAAAATATCTGCTGGCCACATCAACCTGTCCATGACGGCTGATTTTCGTGAACAGTCACCATTTTTAGAAAGCTCATTAGAGGATCTGGTCATGACATCAGCAGGTACGGGCGGGGTGGGTGATGTCACAGGTTGGAATTCTCCCCATTGCTACCCACACTTCCGCCAGCTCCACATCTGTTATTCTAGGTGGCTCCCTGGCTAGCCAGAACCACCCCGTGTTAATCAAGAGTCTCGGACCTATGTGCGTGACATGTAGGAATGCCCATCAGGTCATGCTGACCAACATGTAGCTCAGGGCACAGCTGTTGATATGTGATAAAGTTGTCAGACATAGAAACAGATACCAGCTCTCCATTTTCTACTAGTTTTCCTCACTCTAAATGGTCTTCTGTCTGCTGAGCAGGAAGCATGGCACCACCTCTGGGAGGAATTGGCTTGATTTTAATGAAACCAATGCCTGAAACTGAACACAAGTTTGGACGCAGTTAAACCCAATGGAGACTTCTGCATGGACTTTGCCTTCACAAAGTTAATTCTCACGAAAGTGAGATTTTCTTGCCCCTCACTTCTGTTTGGTATTCCAACTCCTTGTCTCTATTCCTTATTTTCCATAGGAAATATCAAGTGATACCCAGGGTGGACTATCTGGTTGCAGGTCTGGAAGTTATTATGATATCAGAATGGGAGACAGTGTGACTTCCATCACAGACTTAATGGGCGTGTGGAGGATCAGGGTCATTACAGCAAAAGCTTACACAGAAAGCGGAAGAGCAGGTACACTGCCTGAAGAAAAACATCGAACACATATAAAAGTTGAAGGCATGCTTGTTTGAAAGTCTTTCTTTAAAAGGATGTAGCCTGGAGGTTATTTTGCTTTTAAGGGATTACTTTTCCTCTGCAAGGATATATGTTCACAATTTTTCCTCTCGAAAATTTACTGTTAGCTTCTTCAAAGAACTGAGATAAATTTATAGCCAGCCTGGTTCTGAGAACAAAGTGGATACTGAGCCCCTCATATGATTGCAGGCTAGGATTAGAACAATCTAAAATAGAGCAGTCAAAGTTCTAAAACAAAGTAATAAAGAGCAAAATAGAGACAGTGTATAGAACCAGTGAAGCAAATGGCTTACTTAGGCTGAGAGATTCTACATTAAAAACTACCCACACAGTGAGTAACAGTGTTACCAACCAATGAGTCCCATTAACCTTAATAATTTGCTTCTCACTTCACTAGATTGCTGATACAATGATTCAATGGCTGGTCTGTTGAAAACGTCTAACTTTGATTCTTCTGCTTGTTCAATTTTTAAGGGCCCTCATATGTATGGTTTTGGTCTTATTTCCATCGACTTTATGAAATTTTAAGGATCATAAACTTAAATTCCTAACTTTATTTAAAACATTGTAAAGTTACAACACATGGTATGTTGCTTTCAAAGCAAACTAAAAATGTTCTGTTTGTATGGAGTTGAATGTTTGTAGAAAACAGATGTCTATTTAGTCTGCCTTACATAAAAAGCATTCTGTGGTTAATCCAAGAGTAATATAAACTCTTCTCTTGGTCATAAAAAAATAGTTGTATTTCTACCTTTTACGGGAAGAAAAAGTCACTGGTATTGGAACAAATTCTGATTTGGGAAAAAGACACACAGGAGTTGTGGCCAGGAATTTTGTGCACTGTCTGTGGCTGACAGTGTAGACCATTCACAGTTTCCTCATCTGCAAAATATGAGCAGAAGCCATCTCTTGATACACCTAGAGTTGATGTAGGTAAAAAATGGATGTGAATATGCTTTAAATGGCCAGCACCTCCAGAAATGTGAGGTGTTTTTTTTTCTTTTTTTAATGTTTTATGAAAATAAGTAAGTGCAGGTCAGAAACAGCCATACATAACTCCTGTTAGAACTTTGCCCTGAGTGCTTGGTCTCCCTCCACTATCACTGGCACGTGTCCAACAACGGACATCTACCCCCACCCGGGTCTTCTTGTTGAAATTTTAAGGACTCTCATATATACAGTTCTTGGTCCACTTTATAATATTTATAGTAATTTATTCAGTTACCCCACGTCACACTTTCATTCATACAGATTGAAATGGAGCATTTCTATACAAATACATAATCCTGCTTCTGCAGAAGCGGAGAGATTAATGTTAATCCTGTCCCTGGATGGTGTCACTATGCAGGCCTCCTTTTCATCTTCATTTCTCCAAATCCTAGTGGGGTCAATCATACTCACTTTCTTAGTTGCTTCTCTGCTTTGACAGTCTTCCTCACCTTAGCCCTGTTTAAGGGGTTCACCTCTCCTGAAATGGCTCCCTCTTAAGCAGCTTTCTAAATGTTTACCTTTGCGGGTGAATTCTTATACTCCTGCGATTTCAGCGGCCTTGCTCTCCAGGAAGTGTCCTCAGGGGCACTTACTCTTGGAAAGATGTGTTGATTGTGATCCTGTGTCCAACCATCAGCATCAAGGTCTGATGATTGTTTCTACTGGATTTATGGATGCTTTGAGTTGAAAGAACCTTTAGGAAGCATCTTTGTCCACAGCTCTGTCTTTCCCGGCAGGTAACTGAGGCCCAGGCATATAGAGAGACTTGCTTAACATTGCGTTGCTAAGAACAGAGCTAACTTCTCTGGCACAAGGCCCAAGTGGCTTGGAATTTTCTCTGAAGTTGTTTGGGAAAGTAAGGTAGAACCTCTGGGCCCTGGTAGTGTGCATTCCTTCTCTCTTTGTCATCTAGAGTCAGCAGGTGAGAAGAGTCTCACCCCAGGTGGCAACCAAGACCAAAGGATGATGGTGCCCTCATGTGATGATCAGAGAAAATTTTCCCGGGAATAGCAATCTAGGGTCTACTGAATCCAACTCACTCTGTATCCTGGAACCTGTAGCATCCTAGAGAGATATAGTGCTCATGAGAGGCATGCAGGTTCCTACCCATCAACATGACCGGAGTAGTCTCAACGTCTTCAACCAACATTGAGTGTCCCCAGCCCACTTGCTCTCAGAGGTTTTCCAGAAGGTGTCCCTCTTAGGGACCCTCTGCTCCCTGGGCCTGGCATATTCTCCTTCCAGCTCTGTGGACTTTCATTCACTTTAGAAACTTCTCCTCTCCTTGTTTCAGTAACAGCCTGGCAGGTACTTCTCTCACTACACATCCCAATCCCACCTACCCCAGAACTCACTGTTTCCCTCACCACTTTGTGGACCCTTTGAAGGGCCACAATCAAGTCTTGGGTATCTTTCCTGCATTCTCCACACTTCATAGCACACAGCAGATACTCTGAACTTCGTGGCTTTTGAAATACGGTGAAGTCCAACAGAGGTCACCGATTTCTCACTGGGGCAGTCAACCTCCAGTACATCCTACATGTAGTTGACAGGTCAATTTCCACAAGGTCTGGCTTATTTACAGTTCCTCATAAAGTTCAGCCCCTTACCCCAGCCTTGGCAGTGTGCTGACAATAAATGTCTCCAGCGCCTAGTTCCTATTATTACTCAAGAAAATCCTGTGACATCAGTAGACCCATTATCCCTCTTCAGCAGACAGTGAATTTTCTATGATAGTGCCCCTTTCCTCTGCTTACCTTAGTCAAGCCTATCTGAGTTTATTTCTGCACACCTCTCTACTCCTATATTGACTCCAATGAAGGTGACCTGTGGAGGTGGGGTAGGTGTGGGTTTGCCACCCACGAGCAAGCCTGAGCTGATTGCATCCCCTGACACCCATGTTGGTTCAGGACGGATACCTATCCAGCCAATAGGATGCAGTGAGACTTTTTTTTTCTTTTTTTTTTTTTTTTTTTTGCTGGGAATTCACCTTTACAACTAATTCTACTTTTGATAGGACGGTTAGCCTAGAGCTGCTTCTTAAGTCTTGTTCCACATGATATCAAGGCTAAAGACAATTCAAGCCAGTTAGAAGGACAAAAAGAAACTGAATTTTGACTGGGTTCCAAATTCATCCATCACCAAAAGCCAGACCCCAGCTACATATCTTCCTGGCTATGCAAAATAAATTTCCTTTGTGTTTAAACCAGTTTGGTTTGGGTTTTCTTCCCTTTCCATCAAAGCAGTCCTAACTGATATCTATCTCTGTACACACCTGAGTCATCTTTACCTCCCCATCTTGGCTCATGAAGCACACCAGCCTGAAATGACCTCTCTGCCTCTCTATAGTCTAGTTTATTTATTCTCCAAGATGGACTTACATTTCACTACTGCATCATGCTTTTCCCCCACTTTGCACTCCTTCAGTAAGAGTCACCTTGACCAAGCTTTTGACACTCAATTGCACATTGACTTCTTGCTGTCTTTTCTATGTGTCTTATGACATTTCCTTACATTCTCCAGAATGCCATCAGACTGTGGGGGACATATTTGTCATGAACTCCATAACTCTTAATTAATACAGAAATGTTTTAGGTGATTGTTTTTTTTTTTTATCTGAACAACAAAATAAACCAGAACCTAAAACAACTCTTTGACACTATAGAGTAAGAAGTTAACAGTATTATGTCAACATTTAAGAATTCAATTTGTTTCAAATATGATCAACGTTTTATGTCAAATAAAATTATTATCTCTTATTTGTGCATTTGCCCATTAAAATTTCTTATAACAGTAATAAGCACTTATAATTTTAAGTCTCCTAAAACTAACTTGCCTCTCAAATATGAATAGTTCATCTTTCACAACTGAACTTTGTAGCCCCTTATGTAGTCAGAACTGATGAACTCAACAAAACAGAGAGCTACATGTTATGTAATTTTTGAGAGATATTGTCATCAAATATCATCAAACTGACAATCCCCACAAAGAATTTGAAGTACAACTTGTCCTCTGAGGTGTTAACATCACAAATTTAAATTTTGCCATTTCGGAATGACCAAAAGGCAGTTTTACACTTTACCAGCCACAAAAGATTTCCAGATATCAAACATTTTTCCTCCTCACTGCAAATGAGCACATCTTCAGTTATGGGATGGGTGCTCTATTCACATTTAAGGTTTCCTAATATATTTCTTATTTTGTTGTTTATTTTGTTCACTGTGTGTGGGTTTTTTTTTTTTTTTTTTTGAACAAGCATGTGTGAACTTGTCATAGAAACCCACATGCCTCCTTGGTGAATTTCCACCTCATTGAGTCCCTAAGAGAATCTGAAGATCACAGGATCATGTTCTGATGCTAATTCCCACAGGTTAAAGGCAAAGGAGGAGCCTGTTGGGATTCTCAGGCTCACTGATGGTACTCAGATAGAAAGCTGCAGCCAAGTGACTTCGAATGCACAGGTGATAGTGAGCATTAGGCTAGGTCCTGATTATAATTCTGAAGTGTCTCAGGGAAGCTTGGGTCAAAGAACAAATAATTACACCACGGAATGATATAGTGAAACTGGCTAATAGAAGCCTATTCTGCACAGAAAAGAAAAAAAGTTGCTGCATATACCCACCTCTAAGTGTGAGCTTTTGATGTTCACAGAGCCCCTGGCAGCTGCTAGAGCAAGGGTCAAAATTGAAGACTGGCAAAAACAATGCCAAGCACCTCAGCAACTCAGGTGGCTGCACACACCACTGCTTAAACTCTAGAGAGATTACTAACCAGCCCGGTTCTAGGCCTGCTATAACACCAGGCATATAAAAATAAGAGGCAATGCTTGCCTGACCAGGAGATTTATCCCAACAACAGAACTGATAGATACAATGAATTTGGCCGGTGGCCTCTTCTGCTGACAATGAAATGACACCATGTTCCACATTCTGCTCAGATATTTTAAATCCTTGCTTCAGACATGAAATTTGAATATCAGCATAAATGCCCATGACCTGCCCATCTGGTTTGTGCATATAGCGTTAGAGGAAAGTTCAGCAGTGGAGGGGCAAGGTCAGCAGTGAGTGGAGGGTATGAATGGAAGTATTAGCTCTGTCTTTGCTACTAAGTCACCCGCATCTCTGTAACGCCTGTCTTGTCCCGCAGCTTTAGCTTAATCCCCTTGGAAGCAGCAGTAGGTAGAAGTCAGGAGAATTAGCTTTTTGTCCCAGCTCTGCTAACTATATGACCTTGGACATGTTTTCTAACCACATTGTGTTCTAGTTTCCATGCCCACAGAATGAAAGAGTGGCTACCATGTGTGCTCCCTAGGGAAACTTTCACCTATGCAATTCTATGAATATGCTTAATATCACCATCCATCTACGGTAATGGGTTTTGTTTTTCTTCTTGGCAAATAACAGGCCTTACAGTCTATGGATCAAAAATATTTCTGTTCTGAGTACAGGCAGGATTCGCAAGGGATGCACCTCATTTTCCTTGTGAGGCAATGTTTCCTGTCACGGCATAATTATTGGATTTAAGTAACAGCATTTTTCAGAGGCAAACGTTGACTGCATTTCCCCTTTTGCTTTTCCTAATTTATTGCCAGCCATCACAAATAGTCTTCATTTCATTAATAAAAGAACATTATTGTGTATTTTGCCTTTTAGCCCATCCATTATTCATACTGCCTAGGATGCTGGGGCATTCATCTCAGGAACTTTCTCCTTTGCTTAACTTCACTCGGTAGGGGCTAAGGTTTGTTTTGCTTGCCATTTCGGGAATGTTTGGCTTGCTAATAACATTAAACTGACACATCAACTGAAGCATCCCTTCTCGTTTCAGTCTGCTCACTATCAAACTGGCTACAGTTCCATTTTGTTTTGCTATCGCATGCTTTGGGGTCATCGGCAGGGACTGCGGAGTACTTGGAACATGGCATGGATTCGCTAGAGTAAAAGCGACCATCACAATGGCAACAGGAGTCCTTCACGGGATAAAATAAGGTCTTCCTCAAGGCAACTTTCTTCCACATTATTCTGCATTTTCCCGGGAGAATTAACCTATACTTCTGCACCAGCTACCTTCAGCATAGGTTTCTGCTGACCTGATTCTTGAAAGAATCCCAAGTGGCCTAGTTCTGCTCGTCTCATAGTCCCCAGGGTTACATTTGTGGCCACTTGGAAAGATTTGAACTCAGAGGACAAATCCACTTGCTTCTTCTGCCCTGAGGTTCCCGGTTTCCTTACAGAAGCTAAACTGAGACCCTATGTTAGTTCAGGGGCTAACTTCTTTTATTGCAAAGATAATTTTAGCTTAGCCTAAAGCTGACCCCTGAGCTGCTAAACATGGTATGTTTTCCCTAGAGTATTTCACATGTATTTCATCTACCCTGCCCCTTCAAAAACATATCCAGCCTGAAAATTCAGGGATGAATGAGTGATCCCTTCTTTGGAATTCAACCATTCATTATTATTAACTTAACAAATATTCTCTAAAGGCTTACTTAGTGAGGCATTGGACCAGGTGGCAGAGATACAGTTTTCAGCAAGCACCATTCTAAATCTCATGGAATTTGCATTCTTAATAGGTGGTATCTTTTGATTTAGAAATACTTGTCCTTTAAACAGGGCTTGGGAGACTTTTCTTTTTTTTTGCAAAGGGTGACATTGGGAATATTTTATTCAGATCTGCTACTGTAGAGCATCAGTAGCTATAGACCATTTGTAAATGAATGTATGCCAATGAGTTCCAATAAAATTTTATTTAAAAAAAAAACACAAGGTAGGTTTGATTATTTTTTTGGGGGGGGGGTGGCTCAATATCCATGGTTGGCCAATCTTGTCTTTGAGGAGAACATTTTCAATTTATACTTCACTGGAAGTTTTGGCATTGGCTTCCTTAAGTAAAATTTGATGTTGCAAATGGTCTTTAAAAATGCAACACAAAAGGCTTTTCAATAGTTTACCCTAATAAAAGCATCAAGAGAGTTCGTGATTCTACCTTAATTAAACTTGAGTGAATTTTTAATTTTTTTAAAATTTATTTTATTTATTTATTTGAGAGAAAGAAAGCAGGTGAGAGAGAGAATGGGCACACCAGGGCCTCTAGAATCCCCAAAAAACTCTAGATACACGCACCACCTTGTGCATCTGGCTTATGTGGGTACTGGGGAATAGAACCTGGGTCCTTAAGCTTCACAGGCAAATACCTTAACCACTAAGCAATCTTTCCAGCCCTGGATATATTTTTCCCCCTTTTCTCAGAAGTGAGGAAATCATAAAGCACTTTGTTTTGTATGTTATTTTGGGTTGGTCTGAAAAGGCTCTTGGGCACATAGTTCATTTAATCCTCACAACCAATCTAGAAGTAGATATTACTCTTTTCCTTTTTATAGTTGGGGAATCTACACTGAGACAAAGAATGCAACTTTTCTAAGGTTCCTCAGCAGGAAGTGGGACAGAGTGAATCCCAAATCTTCCTGACTTCAGGGCCACTTTCAGTCCAACAAGGATCTATTTTGATTTTTCTCAGCTCTCAAGAGTCTGGAGTTCATGCAATTGGCATGGGTTTCACATGTACCCGAGAGTCATTTACTCAGGCATAGGGCATTTATGTGCTTGCGTGATCGGACGTTGGTCCATGCCCACAAATATGTCCATGACTTTGTTTCCCATGCAGGGTCATCTGGAGTTGGGCTCATGCCATTGAACACAACTGGGGAATATTTGCAAAAAATGTGGTGGGAGTGAATACATAGAGAATAATGTAGCTACCTGTTTTTGTTTTCCCTTTCCCCACAAAAAGGGAGAGAGGTCAAAATGAATATCCAGCAATATTTAGTCAATATTGAATCACTGAGAACTTCAGAAAATGGTCCACAGTCTCACTACAGTTTCCACCAAGTGGATAAGACTTGGATGCCTATTCTCTCTAAAAGTGACAGTATGCTGGATTTAAGAATGATCTATGCATGTTGTTGAAATTCTCCCTTAAGGGAAGTCTGTTAACAAACAGCACACTAAAAACAGGTACCTATTTGACCTGTGAAATAGAATGGTGGCTCCAGCAATGGATGTTTTCTGACATGGCCATGGGCCTACCGAGGGAGGGCTTACTCACTCATCTTTTGAACTTCTTGGCCCGATAACTCGCTCAAAGGTATCCAACTACAGCTGCAGGGCCAGTCCTCAGTGTTTCCTGGCAGCTCTGCAGTTTGAATGGTTTTGAAGTTTAATCTATGCTTGTGTGATGTGTTAGACATCTCCTCTGTGACAGAGGAATCCTCAGGAGGGGTTGGGAAGGGTGACCAGCCGCTGGCTGCCACACATGCATCTATCCTTCCTTCTGGTAGACACTCAGCAGGGGGCACATTCTCAGCATAGCAAGGGCAACCGTGGCTTGCCTTTGAGCATCCAGCAATGCTGGGGCCTTGGCAACCGGCTGGGTGTGCTTGTCCGCGGCTGGTGCAGGTCTGCTCTGACGGCCTTCTAGACCATGACGAAGGTGCCCCCTAGCATCCGTGAGAGCAGTTCTTTCAGACTTATGCCCAGCAAGATGCATGTAACTGGCCCCATTCCTCTTAACAATGGAGCATGAAAGCATTTATTTAATAGCCTTGCACAAAACTCTGCAGGGCTGCCATGGCTCTGCCTCATTACCCACTGTCTCAGAAAGGTGCTCTAATCCAGAATGGGTGCTTTAGCCCTATCGTGCCTGGGAACCCAACTCCCCTTTTGTCCCAGCTCACCTCTGCAATTCACCTTATTTAGCATTTTAGATTATGCCTTGCTTTGGTGTTAGCTTTATTTAGTTGGGTTCCTCCCATCTGTCTTTAGCCCTGTTGTTCTATGTGCTGAACGTGCAAGGGCTCTTTTGTGTGTTTTTGGCCATAACACCTGCCACAGAGACAGCTTCACTTGAGAAAAGTAGAGATGTGTGTATATGTGACCTTGTCCCCTGTCCCTTTTAGATAGGGACATTTTCGGAAGGGAGAAAAATGTAACCAGCTGTAAATGTTTTACAATGACTTGCTGTGGTGGGGGGATGACTTTATGGCCTGGGGGGGGGGGGGAGGGTGGAGCCCATTCCTGGGGCAATGTATCCCCAGATGCCGGGTGACAAGAGTAAGGTCTCCTGGATAAATGGGCCAGTTACCAGATGTTGTCCCTCAGCTCTAGCGGAACAGCAGCTCTGTTAAGGTGCAGAAAGGTAAAGGAGTGAAAGAGGAATAGGGATCCCCACCATTTCTCCATGATCACCTTGTTTTGGCACTGTAAGGACATGGTTTTTCAGCACCTTTGTGCGGTGTGACCAGCCCTGCAAAAATCAAGCGCAACCTCCAAGTGTTCCGTTCAGAATAGTGCAAAGAGCCCCCCCCCCCCGCCCCCAGCGCGTTTATAAACCTAACAACCAGGAGTGGGGACATTTGCCTGTAATGATTGTTTATGTTAGCAAGTTGGCTGCCACCGTGGGCAGATAAATGCTACCACTTCCACGGAGATAAAAGGCAAGCACTTGCAATCAGTGAGGAGAGTGTGCTCGTTCTGGGGCTAAATGGCATTATAAAACTTCCTAATTAAGCATAGATGGCGATGAGATTTTAGCAGCATTTCTCCAATTTAGCTTTACATACTGGGCATGCCGTTTGGTACAGCAGCAACTATAAGCATTGTTGCTGCCCCCAGCTGGAAAACAAAGCAGTTTATGCATGGAAGAAAAAAGAGATTATCTCCCATCTGCTCCTGCCCATTATTCAGAGATGTGTCATTTTGTCTGCTGATGGGAACCATCGCTAGGATTTTAGCAACAAATTGTCTTTATGTACTTGGTCCCATGCATTAATTATCATGCTTTCTTAGTCTTTTGCTCCTATTTTTAAATCCTACAGAATTTATAATTTATTTTTTGATACCCCCCTTTTTTGTAGTTAGAAGAATTTAGTGCAGGATTTTTTATATAAATATGCATAGCTGTAATTAGACAAACTTGATGCCTATTTTAATTATATATCAATTTTATACATACGTATCTGGCTAATAAGCCCAAGGACAGGAGACTTGCAATTAAAACAGGCTGTCGCATGGCATGGTATATTCAATTGATGTAAAGCATTAAACCAGGCCAAAGATAATTAACACAGATAGACTCTGAGGTCAGTGTGTACCCTAGGGGTGAAGGGACCCTCCTGGAAGATCCCAGAAAGGTGCTTCTGGGGTGCAGAGAATGTTCTATGACTGATGTAAGGGCTGTTACAGGGCTGTGGCCAATTTGTGAAAATCCATACATGAGGCACACACTCAGGTGCACTCTTGGGGTGCACATTATCTTTCTATATGAAGTGCAGGGTGGATGCGTCAACTTCAATGTTAACAAGTAAAAAAAAAAAAAAGTTAAACAACAACAACAACAAAAAAACAAATCCAAAGGCAGATCATGAGTAATTCACCCTCTGCCTCACTGCCCCCCCCCCCAAAGGAACAAAATAAATTCTTCCTGGATGTGTAAAGCTAATTTACTTAAGCAGTTGAAAAAGTGGATGTGCAAATTCTGTGTGTCTTCTGTTCAAAGGTAAAAGAGCATTCTCTGGAAAAATCACTTACGGACTGCTGACTGAAGCTGCGGGCCGGGGGCTTTCTTGTCCTGATCAGATTTGGAACTTATGACCATAGTTATAGTTATTAGTCAACAGTGTATGCCCTTTTCTTCTTTCCTAAGATTTTTTTTTGTTCAGATTATCTACTCATAGAAAAATAGTTAGGAGAAATAATTGGAGGCTAACATATTTTATATAAAGTATGTATGTGTACATACACACCTACATGTGCATATTTTCTTTCTTTCCTTTTTTTTTTTCTGTAAAACTTGGTGACACTGAAACAGTGTCAGGCAGACATTATGTTGCTGTCAATACATTCCATCATTTGAGGGGAAAGATGGCAAAGCTATGAGGATTTTTGTTTGTATTTTGGCAAGAGCTAAACACATTGAGCTTTACCTGGAGAGCACGTCAGAGACAGTGCGATGAAGAGAACTCCTCAGAGTTCATTCCTCAAACCATCAAAAACCATCCTGCTTGTGGATAACCTTAAACACACACACACACACACAATGCCCCATGCAGGAAATACCAGGGCCATTGCCTGGAGTAGAAAACTATGGAAGAGAATTGATAACCCAGTTAAAAAAAAAAAAAATCAGTATTTTCCCAAAGCCCCTTTGCTTGAGCAGATAAGCCAACTAAATAGTCTGACAGTTACAAAATACTGAAAAGTAAATTCATGCAATAGCTAATACATAGAGAGGGATTTCCAGGAGGAAAGAGGTCACCACAAAACAAAACGAAACAAAAAGGTGGAGAATTTGCAAACACAAGCTTACCAACACACACAATGCATTGTGTAGCCCACTATACTTTGAGGAGCCTCTACTTCTAGTGTGTAAATGCATTGTTTCAGCCTCTAAGGTCAAGGTTGGGCTTGATGACTTTAAAACGACAGTATATGTACTTCTGTAGAACACACACTGAGTGCTGCTGTTCTCCGTTTCTTACGGGACAGGAGAGCCCAGGAAAATCATTGTTTTTAATTAGCAACAACAGGAAGTTGCTTGAGCACCAGCACTAAATATACTGTCCTTTTAACCATAGGAAAATTGATACTGAGCATGTGCAATGGAACGAAAGCTGGCAAATGTCAGTGTGAATAATGGGTGAAAAAAAAAAGGAATGAGGGGGTGTGGCATCTCAATCAAGATTAAAATGAAACCGATAAAGCAGCATATGGACTGGATAACAAATCAAAAGCATGTTTATCCACTGAAGGAACTGGTTAATGGAGACTGCCAGCACGTTGCCATGGAAACACTGACTGTTGAGCTGCACCATCTCATACCTTATCCAATACATTCCTGGTTGTTGGTAGTAGTCCAAAGACCCTGATCTCTTGATGGTAAACCCGTGGTCCAGCTGAGCAGAGAGAAATGGGGCAACTCAGTGGGTCAACATTGTGCTAAAGGGTTCAGACTCCAGACCAAGCTGTTTCTCATTAACTACACAAGTATATAGAGTGGCGATGCCTCTTCTTAAGGCAGCTAGCTAATTCGTCAATCTGCACATTGAAAGTTAAAAAAAAAGCAAGAAAAGATACTATTCCCTTATGAATAATCTAAGAGGCCAACTTGTTAGAAGAGATCTAGACTGTCAAAACAGGTTCGTCTTTTTTGAAGGTACATTTAACAATGTCATCTCAATTTCAAAAAAAATAGCAAAATCTCACCTTATGTTATAGAATAGACAATGCCTTACAGTTAAATGACGTTCTGAAATCAGTTTTAGCCACATTAGAGAAAGCAGATTACACCCCTCCCCTTCACAGTAGCCTTCAGTAGGCTTCAATGTGACTGCTTCATAAGTATGAAACAGAAGAAGAAAATAATCAGGGTTTGAAAAATCCACAAATCACAAAACATTATTTCCAAAAGAGTTGATCTCTACAAGTAGAGATCTTTCACAAGCAGGTGACTCCCAATTATATGCCTGAATTATAGAGAGTATACAACATAATTTTCTCCAGGAAAATAAAATAAAAATAGCTTTCACCAAATATTAAAAACACATACGTACAGTTAAGTGTTTATGATGACCAAAACACAGCAAGAAGAAGAAAGGGAAATACAAAATTGTTCATTTTGAAATGAGATGTTAACCTTTGGCTAGCTGGGAATAGAAGGTTTAATTCTCAAACCTGGAGCACAATCATAACGCTGCTTTTCGCTTCCCCATTCTGCCCATGGTGGGGTGCCAGTAGCATGCTCCTCTTTGTAGAGGCTCATGAGCCCTTTTAAGTGTCGCACTGATTTGATGCTCATGACAGTTTCTACTTCTAAATTCACAAAGGCCTTTCAAAAACATGCCAGGCCACCAGACACTTAAACTAAAAACCATTCAGAGGATTTGGTGTTCTGACTGGAAACTAGGCTATACTAGTTAGTGTTTATGGAAAGTAATGTGAGGTTTTCATCTTTAAAAAATGTGTTATTTAATTTTATTTATGAAAAAAAATTGGAGTATATTTGCTCTTAGGAATTGTGTATAGACCATCTGTTTAGTCCACAAAGAAGCCTATACAGTAACTAGCTCTTTACTGCCATCTTCAGGCCAAACACCATGCAGCAGGCAGAGTGTCTCTTCTGAACCAAGCTTTATAGTATCACAATTATATGCACGCTGATTAGAATGGATTTGTTCAATTAGACTGAAATGCCCTATTTGCATGAGCAAAATGCAAAAGAAGAACTTTAAAGCATTAGGAAAATTATCAGTTAAAATAATAAACAGCATTAAATGGGAAAAAATAAATTGGAACTGACGTCTTAGTCATCGGTTCTTCATCAAGCCAAGCAAATCTAATAACACCTCCCTCTCTTCCTCAGCTCTCAAAAAGCCCACCGTTAAAATGTCATCTCCAATTCCATTTTACGTCGATAAATTGCATTTTAATAACCTTTTGTTTCCCTTTCTCTGCTCCTTCTTTTTTTTTTTTTTTTTTTTTAATCTTCCAACTGCTGAGAAAGGTAACCGAGGGACAATGGAGTTATTCTCAAAGGCAGAATGTTGCAATTTTATGGGCAGCAATGGGGCCTCACCTAATCACATAGCTTGACCCAATGTTAGAACACCTCTCCTCTTTTCAGAAGGGGCCCCATGATCCCTGGGACCTCTAGCTGGTAATTACTCTCCTAGCCAATTCAGGGCTCTCATGTGACCTTCATATGAAATTATCATTTGTTTTTTCTTTGGTCTTAATAATGTAGGGGGTGAAAAGCAGAGAAGAAACATGTGACAACATGAACAAAAGTTATTAGGGTTCAGAAGACCATGCATACATGTTGAACTCCACTCATGTCATATATTGCACCGTACATAGAATATAGTTGTTATGACAATATACTCTATAGTTTGATTTTGTTACTCAAGAAAGAAAAAGTGTCACTACTTCCTTTATAAAGCACTGCTGATCTGCACTATGTAAATTTCTAATAAAAGAAAGAGACATGCCAGGTAAAGATTAGTGATGGGATGGTTTTCAGAAAAAGAAAATATAAGAGAATACTGCAATGTCAATTTTGGGCATGTATAATTTGCAAAAAAAAGTGCACTTATTTCATAGCCTCTAGGGAGAGCATATGCCCAGAAAAAGACTTCGAAGGAAATTTGGAAATTTACCAAAATCAGTTTTTAACTTAATTTCTCAAATAGAAATATGTATGCTTTCTAAAAAAAAAAAAAATCAACCCCAAATCCAAAACAAACATTGTATTAAATGGTCTAACCATGATACTTTAGAAATCCAGCAAACTATTGATATTCAAGTATTAACTAGAATATTTTGAGATCTGTCGAGATGAAGTTTAAACAAACTCATAAGGATTAGGTATCATAGTTTATCAATTTCATTAATTACAGAAGTTCCTATAATGAGGGTGTCCCAGTAATTGTATATAATTTTCACATTGGTAGGTAGATGGTCTTTATAAATATATACCACTCATAAAGGCTACTTATTCTATTTCTTACATGAGGATTCTGATATTTGGTAGTGATACTTGAGTTTGGAATGCAATATTTAATGCTGCTTTCTCATGATAGCTCCCTAATACTTAGTTTTTGCACTTAAGAATGAAAATCAAAAAAAAAGAATGAAAATAAATTATGACTTTATCTAATGCTATTCTGAAAGTTAGTAACACGGCAGCCAACAGCCAGTTTCTAATTCCCAGTTTTGCATGGAATTCTTGACTTCACCAGGTTCGTGTGGGGTTGTATGCCCCTTCGAGAGTCTGCATTCATGCACGTAAGATGGTCAACTAGTTTCTTTAGAAACTGCCTCTGAACTGGGCTTGATACTTCTTATTTCCTCCATAGTTGAAATATTAATGACAGTAGTTAACATGTGAATTGTGCTGAAATACAGACATGACACTACTCCAAAAAAGAGGCAATTAATTTGAATCTCAGTTGATAATTACCTCTTAAAATCTTTATGATAGCTAAAGCACATTAGGTAACCATGTGACTAATATGTAACTCTCTGCACCTTACAATTAATATATTATCAATTTGTGTGGTTTCCTTAGAAAACACGTTAGTGACAAAAAGTGGAAATGTTACTGAGAAATTTTACATTCAAAACTGCATGCAAGCTGGGCCTGGTGGCTCTCCCATGTAATCCTAGCACTTGAAAGGCTGAGGGAGGAGGGTTTCTTGTGTGTTGGAGGCCAGCCTAAGCTGAAGAGTGAGTTCCAGGCCAGCCAGGAATATAGAGTAACTCCCTGTCTCAGAAACCCAAGACCAGCGCTTGGCATGGTGGTGCACACCTTTAATCCCAGCACTGGGGAGGCAGAGGTAGGAAGATCGTTGTGAGTTCGAGGCCACCCTGAGACTACATAGTGAATTCCAGGTCAGCCTGAGTTAAAGTGAGACCCTACCTCGCAAAACAAAACAAAACAAATAAACACACAAAACCCAAGACTAAACCAAATCCGAACAAAATAAAACTCAAAGCCAAAAAAACAAACAAACAAAAAAACATTTAAAGTACAGACAAGTGCCCAGAATGGCCCAATAATTATACTTAGAATAAAAGGACAGTGGACCACTGCAATTCAAATAGTAACTGGAATACTTTGTGATACTCTTAGATGACGCTTAGATAAACTCAGGATTAACTTTCAGAATGTATTTACGTTTGGTTTAAACAGAACTTCCCCTCAAAAATGTATTGTTTCCCAGTAGGAAAATCACACTGATACATCTGTCCTTATGACTAGTAAAGTCTTCCAGGAAACTGTAAGCAAACCAAATCAAATTTAACCAAAGACTAATTAAAATAAAATCCCAGGGAACAAAAACAAAGACAAAATGACCAAGGTGGGAAACAGGCTGTCTTGCACAGTGCCAGCCCAGAACAGGAGCAGTCAAGCAAGCCCTCTGCCCCAGACAAGCGGGCGGGCGGCCCATTCCAAAATGGCAGGCAATTGCAACTGAGCCCTGTAGAACGGACTCCTCTCTTGAATGAACAATGTAAACAGAGTATCACCAAGAGACTGTAACTTGCAGAATTCATTGACTGGCTGATCTACTAATAGAGAAGAACACTGACCCTCTAGGGAGATGTGGAGGGCAACTGATTTCTCCCAGTGTGTTTTCTCAGAAATACAGAGAGGGCAACAAGACACAGCTTGCAACTGTCAGCCCTCGGCAACACTAGGAGCATCAGAAAGAGTATGCATTCTAGTTAGCACCGTCTGTTTGCTCGTGTCAGCCCCCCACACCCCTAATTCACTAAGGAGAAGGGGCACTAGAGATTCATGAACTGTAGCCAATAGGCACGTGTCGGTACCATTTGGGAAGTCTAGCAGCTTATAATCATATGTTTAGTAACGAAGAACTGGGACTGGTTGCATCAAACCAGTCGCTTATGTTCATTTTTAGCTTCAGTGGAGCTCTACTAAGCCCCCCACCTGACAAAGAAAGCAAACAGAAACACTCAGAGAGAGCGTGAGGCATTCAGCCCAGCTCTGGTGCAACAGGGTACCTACCGACTATCATAAACACTGCCTAAAGATGCGCTCTCACAGCGTCTGCATTCTTTGTTCAGAAAAGAAAAACTTCTCAAGTGGTTTGCACATTGAGTATACTGTTAAAATTTACATACTCGGGGTAAAGAGGAAATTATTAAAAACTCAAGTAATCTGAGACCTGAATATATTATTTACTCTAGAATATGACCCCAGGAAGTATGAGGTTTCATCATTGCTCAGACCAATTTACTCTTTGCCTAGAGCAGTTATCAAATTACATGTAGTGTATGCCTGCATGTATGGAACAAAAAACAAAAAAAAATGCACAACTGCATCGATAAAATGGTAAGTGATAAAAAGACTCTTCAACTAGGAGAAGAGAAAATTTGGAGAAGACATTGTGACTTCATTGGATGCTCATAGCAATTCCGTTTTACCAACTACCATGCAGTGTGTTTTCTGCCTTGTTTTGCCTTATATCCTCGTATCTTTAGGTCTGGTATAAAGATCTCACTGTTCCAGCCTTTCTCTGCTGGCTTCCCTCCCCTTCTAAGGTCCTGCCAAGGAGACACCGAATTCTTTTTCCAAAAGTCAAAAAGTTTTCATTGGCACAGGGTCCAGTATGGGAGTTTTTGCTTGAAAAAAAAAAATAAATCATGAAATGAATACATGCTCAAAGATAGCCTGAAGGTGTTGGGTCATGATGTACCACCCGGGGGAAATGATGTGTGGACACACATGCACACACACATACATGTGGCCTGCAGACAGAGCTAAGCTGTCTAAAGCAATGGCCTGTTCTGCTGGTCTCTGGCTGGACTCCCCAGAGTCAGGCCTGTCTCCTAGGTGGACTGATCTCTCAAGGTAGAGGTGGGTATTTCAGATGCTTACTGCTATCACAGAAACTCCGGCAGCCGTGCTGCTCGGCTTGGGGCCCGTGTTGAAGTGCTTCTTGATCTTCCCGGCCACCGACAGCTGATGCTCATTTTCTGGGAGGCCATCATCCTAGAGGGGGAAAAAAAAGAGATCAGTAAAGAAAAGAGACAAAGACCAAAAATGAGATATATGGAGATGAGACCCAAATCTCAAGTGTCTCAGGCTACAGTCTTTGAACCCGGAAGACTTCTCATGAACCACTGTTGCTGAAAGACTGCTCCAAGGTCTTCACATCTGCCCCACAATTCCCTGGCACCATGTCTCCTGACCCCCACTAAACAGGAAATATTCTGACTTTGGTTTCTAATAAAATCTGTTTACACTTTGGTTTTTATGGACAGATGTCTAAGAAAATTTAATCTGGACCACCCCCCCCCCAAAAAAAAATCAATGTATCTTTTCTTTCCATCTCAGCCCATGATTTAGATCCAAAGCCATAGACCCCAGCAGACTTGGTCCCATGCATGGCCATAAATAAACTCAGGGTTTTTTTTTTTATTATTATTTTCCTCTCACAGCTTCTCAATTGGCTATTTTAAAATCCCAGACAACCCCCCGGGCAAATCTACCTTACTGCCTTCAAATCACAGGCTGTTATGACATACTCCATATGAGAGCTCATTTTCGCTAACGTTTTTGCTGTCTGCTGGAGACATCTGTGGCTGAAGCAGGACAAATTGCTCTCCTGTGCCAAACACTGCAGAAATAACAATGGCCAGGGTCACAAGCAAGTGCCACCATTCACTGCTTCCTGATGTACATTCCTAGAAGGTACACTGAATTTGGGTCACTGTAGGATCCCTGGATCTAAGCTGCCACTCCTGTGGAAATCCTTTTGTTTTTCTCCTTTGCACCCACACTGTGAAGCACAGCCCATGACAACCACAGATCCACTCCATTGGCAAAAACGCAACTTCATTTCATCCAGGGTCAGCTAAGCCCTCCAGCTATGCCTGGCGCATACAAGACCCTAGAGTCCTCACCCCCGGCTAGGTGAAGTTGCCACTCCACGGTAAGCAGATGCCCAGTCTTCGGTAGGCATCGATGTTTGTAGTGGCAGCCTGCAGGAGATTCCTCCTGTCCTCAGCATCCCTTCTGTCAACCTCCAGATGCTTCCCAGACTCCACTAAGCTCGTACTAGATGTTTGATAAATAATTGTGGAGTCAGTGGATGGACAGTAAAGTGTGCGTCACTATTTGGTAAAAGTAAACCCTGAGACAACTTCCAGCGCCATTCCCCATTTTCTGCTTCCTCTCCATCAGTTTGCACACGTCACTTCTTGCCTCCATCCAGGAAGGTGATTCTGCTTTTGTTCAGGTAATGCTCACTCTTCTTGTAAGAGTTGGTCTCCCCATGTGGAGGCTGTTCCTTCTTCTAGCAGTGGCCATTCATTTATCCAGTGGCTACTGACGATAGGTTTGCATGAGAGCAAGTGTTCTGCTTGGTGGCTCAGGAAATGACGGTAAGCAAACTGACTGTATTTGCTAAATACAAAACTAATTAATAAAAAAAAATAAAAAAAGAGGCATGGGTTTTTGCATTTTGGGACTCTGAGTATCTATTTGTCCTTGAAAATTTGAGTCCAAACAACCTGTTCCAAGATATTTTTTTCTTCAGTTAATCACAGTCCATTCTAATGACTCTTCTTATTATTAGAAAATATTTTACTTATTTATTTGATAGAGAGAGTGAGAAAGAGAGAGAGAGAGAAAAAATGGACACAACAGGCCCCCCAGCCACTGCAAAGAAACTCCAGATGTGTGGGCCACATTGTGCATCTGGCTTACATGGGTCCTGGGGAACTGAATCTGGGTCCTTTGGTTTTGCAGGAAAGCACCTTAACTGCTAATCCATCCCTGCTGCCCCAGAACAACTCTTCTGTATATTCCTAATGCCTTTTATTTATTTTGCACATGTGTGTGGTGAATGCATACGTGTATGCATGTTCATATGTGGGGCTCACATGTGTGCAAGGGTGTGCAGGGCAGAAGTTGATGACAGGCACCTTCCTTGGTTACTCTCCTCTTTAGTTGTTGAGACGCAATCACCCACTCGAACACGGAGTTTGCTGACTCACATACTGTAGCCAGCCAGCTTGTCCCAGGTAACCCTCGCCTCTGCCTCCCCAGCACTGGGGTGTCATGTGGGCTGATGTGCTCACCTGGTATTTGCATGGGTTCTGGAGAGTCCCAGCTCTGATCCTCATGCTTGTGTGGCAAACGTTTTATCTGACCCATCTCCCCAACCCGACATTTTCATTATATCAATGAGTAGTGCTTATAGTTTTGTTATCAAGTAATTATGTTCCTATACCCATCCATCCTTTCATCCAACCATCTACCCTACCCATCCATGCACCAGGTATCAGTTCTTGCCATTTTGTGCCACATCTTCCAAGTTTTCCAAAAAAAAAATTTTTTTTTTTGAGGTAGGGTTTTTCTCTAGCCCTGACTGACCTGGAATTCACTATGTAGTCTCAGGCTTGCTTCAAACTCATAGTGATCCTCCTGAGATTAAAGGTGTGCACCATGACGCCTGGCTAAAATCTGCTTACAAGCACCTGGCTCCCTCTTCTGTACACAGTGGGCATTATTCAAGTTACATTAGACTTAGGGTTCAATGACCAGCAGAAGGCCTTAACTAATATGTTTGTTAAGACACACAGGAAACCTAATCTGCAAGAAGGCTATCTAACAATGCAGCCTGATTTTTTTAAAAGATATATATTTGGTACAGAGAGAGAGAGAGACAATGGGCCTTCAGTCTCTGTAAATGAACTCCAGATGCATGCGCCTCCTTGTGCATCTGGCTTACGTGGGTCCTGGAGAATCAAACCTGGACCTTTTGGCTTTGCAGGCAAATGCCTTAACCTCTAAGCCATCTCTCTAGCCCATGATTTTTTTTTTAAATTCTACGTTATGGGAAGAGTCAGAAATGGGATGATACTTGGAGAAGTGACAGATACTGGGGCAGATAAAGTAGACACTATGCTGAGGACTGTTAGAGATGGCAGGGAGAGAGGGTGTGCATGCCATGTCAGATGCTAAGGCAGCCTAGCAAGATGAGGGAAACTCTTATAAGAAGCTTAGCCCTAGTTTGGCTAGAAACCCCAAAACAGCTTAGAAGAGGGAGGGCTGTTCCCTGGCGTGAATAGCCGGAACATTGCTTGCTCATGGGGGAAACGTGGTGTTGTTTGACCTGGTCCTTAAGGATGGTGAGCTTGGCAGGAGGATTGCAGGAGGTGATATTTTGGTCTGCGGAGTATATAGGTTGGAAGCAAAAGCATGCCAAACAATGAGTCAATTGTTTTTATCTCTAGGTAAGAGTTTTTTTTTTTTTTTTTGAAGAATGGTGGTAGAGAAAGGTGAAAGATCAGGAAAAATTGTCCACAAATGAGTACCAAAAGAATATGGGAATAAAGCAATGCACTTTTAAGTAAGAGGGATGTAATGGGAAACATATGGACAACAGCCCTCCCTCTCCTCAGACATTTTTGAGGGTCACTATCTGGTTTCTGACTCTACCAGTAAAAGAGAAGTTGGGTGATAATGACAAAGAATTAGAATTATGTGGCCCAGAATTTTAAACACAAGGGCAGATTCAATGATGTATATAAACACTTTTTTTTTTTTTAAATGGTGGATGGAAAACAGGACCCTGGAATTTAAGCCAGACAACTCCCCCACCCTGCCTTGGAATCTAAGTTAGATTTTTTTTTTTTTTTTTTTTGGAGAGTGTATTTAAACATTTAACAAGGCATGAAATGATGCTGAAAGTCTTACAAATATTAACCTCATGCCTGCGGCCTTGTTGGGGGTTCTGCCTGAATAAAAAGGGCCACCCTCATACAATGATGCTCTGTGGCTCCTCATTTCCGACATTGGACAAGTATGTCTAATCATCTCTTAGCAGGCTTCCTGGCTACTTCGGGCAAAGTGATTTGGATGGACTCCCATTATGAAATAGGTTGAAAAGCATGCTCAGGAAGCAGAGTCTGGACAAAGAGATTTGAGCCTATTTGCAGTGTTAGGATATGCTAGAGGAAAAAGAGAGCTGGCGGGAAGCAGTGGGGTGGAAGGAGGCAGGGAACCCGTGTGCCCTGGGGAGGGACCTTGCTTACTCTGAGGTTAGGAACAAGGTGGGTGATATCAAGATGGAGAGGAGGCTAGTTAACAGAAAAACAGGCCGAGGAATGGGAGGGAAAGGTTAACTATTGGCGACCCCAGCCTAACAACAGCCATCAGATTCCTTCATCCGAGACGAGCATGTACCACGCGCATTGTTGGTTCCAGTTGAAGACGAGCAAACTGAAGTCTGGTGCAGTGAAATCGTTGGCTCAAGGTCATGTGGCTACAAAGTGGTTGAGTCAGAGCTGAACCAGGTCTGAAACTGTTCTTTTGACCACACCATGTTGCATCAGTAGAAGGAATTGACTTGTTTTGGCTACGAAAGATCCCCATACGTGACAAGGCAGAATAGGAACTAAATGAGGGACTGAAGAAAAAGAGACTACTTGGACAGAGCCTAATAGAGACTGGGCAGCATCTATCTGGAGGTTGACAGAAGGGATGCTGAGGCAGTGCGGATGCTCCCGCAGGCTGTCGTCACAAACATCTGTGTCAGCTGAAGACTGGGCATCCGCTTACCGTGGAGCGGCAGCTTCACCTAACGGGGTCAGGGCTCTAGGGTCTTGTATGCGCCAGCATAGCTGGAAGGCTTAGCAGACCCTGGATGAAATGAAGTTGCACTTTGGCATGGGCTGTGCTTCACAGTGTGGGTGCAAAGGAGAACAACAGTAAGGTTCCCACAAGAGTGGCCACCTGAGGCAGTCATGTGCTACGTGATATCGGTCCCATGTCTTGCTTCCCCACTACGGGCATATTTGCCAGGTCTTTCCCTTCAGTCCCATATCCTAGGGTCTTGAGCAAAGGGCTTGTTTTCTCCCACCACCCAATGGACGTCCTTTCCACTTCCTGGCCCTGCTCTGGTCCTAGCCTCCTGTCAAGGCTGTGGGCAACTCTGTAGCGCCGAGGCGCAGAGGTTTGGGCTGCTAGCTTTACATTTGAGCAGAGGCCTGAACTTCTCTGAGGTGATCGGTTCACAGTGAGGCAATGAAGGCCACAAAACAGCTCTCATGAGCTGTCAGAGGTGCTTCCTACTTTCATAACTCTTAACACATTTCAGGTTCTTTTTTCCCCAAAATTGAAAATAAAAAAGCAGGTGTCTCAGCTAGAAGGGGTAACACACGCAGATATACAATATGCATACATGCATCACCCCTCTTCTCATTGCAGCCAACAGGTAGTTTTAGCATTTACTGATAAATTTTGAAGGCTTTGGGTGTAAGTGGATTAAAAGACATAAACAACTTGCTTTGCAGGGAGCTGATCAGCACCTGAGCCATATGGATTGATGGTGGAGATTTAGTTAACTTACTGTCTTGCAGCAATAAAATAAATAGGGCTATTAAAAACATGCATTTTTATATATACATCTTTATCGTCATTATTCAGAATAGATTATGTGCCAAAAATGTGCTATGAATTTTCTAGACGTGACAAGCCTGGCAGTATTTTACAAATAGCTGTAGTATTATTACCATACGTCCTGGTTTGGGAGAGTTTCTGAAGTTTGACATAAGCTGGTTGTGTTTTGAGGTTAGTGGTTTTTGATTTAGAAATTCCCATCCACCACTTGGCAGAGCATTGCAACTGACAAGAATGAAATTAGTTTGCAAACTGGAAAATGAACTCTCCCAGCTGTCTGCAGGAGATCTAGCCTCCTGCTCTCCATTCTCTCGGGGTTGCTGGGGAAAGAGCCGTGGGGAGAGTGGAGCTCGGATGTGAAGCCACTCAGCAGAGCAAATTTCCCTCTCTCCTTGGAAATCTTCTGAGTCATGCATCAGAAAATCCTCCTCCCTTCATGGGCTTTTGGTTTATGAATCATGGGTCTGGTTTCCAGTCTATTTCTTGCCAGACTCTCTGATTAAAAATATCTGTAGATTTATGAGAAGTGTGTCAGCCTTGAGTAGTTTACTACCAAGATATTCTGATTTAACTAAAAACAATTCCAAGTTCATTAGGAGTGCTCTTCAATAGCAGTTGCATTTCACCTCCCAGTGTGTTGCCCTTGGTTCTTGTTAACCAAGCCCAGCTGCACAGTGCACCAGTAACTCTAGCCCAACCCCCTTCAGTGAGATCCGGTAATTCTCCAAATCTGCAATTCACACTGCACTTTGGGAGAAAATATGAAGAAAATTAAGATCCACTCTAGCTTAAAGAAAGATGTCCAAATAGAAAGTGGAATTTCAAGTCACCCTGTGTCATTTATGAATACAGATAAGTGGTTTTATATATTAGTATAATGGCATTAGGGTTCACTTAATTTCTTACCAGCAGAATAAGATGAATATATCTATATTCATGTGTGCCTAGGGCTGAATTTTATTAGTCAGTATGGGATATCCTAGGATATTTATTATCCAGGCTTCTGTTTTTTTTTTTTTTTTTCTCCTTCTTTCTCTTTCTTTTATTTCTCTTGGAGCATCTTGGCTTAGCAGTATGTTTCCAAAGGAGTAGTTAGGTAGGATAAAAGGAAGCAATATCAAATTTCGAGGCCACAAAAGAGATAAGAAGTCTCAAATTGCAGCTATAACCAGACTGCGCTTATTTAAAAAAGTCATTTCCACTTTAACGATGAGTTTGAAACCTGGCGTCATGTTATTATCATCTGGAGCTGGGAAGAGTCCCTGTGCCCACACAGACCAATTAGATCAGATCCTCTGCAGGCAGATCCAGTCATCAGCCCTTGAACAAAGCACTCCATTGAACTTCATGCTTAATGTCCCTGTGCCTCGGTTTCCTCAGAAAAATAATTTGATGTAAAATATAGACCTATAAAATTAAAGTATTGTAGCCGGGTGTGGTGGCACATGCCTTTAATCCCAGCACTCAAGAGGCAGAGGTAGGAAGATTGTCATAAATTTGAGGCTACCCTGAAATTACATAGTGAATTCCAGGTCAGCCTAGGCTAGAGAAAGAACCCTATCTCAAAAAAAAAAGTTATAGCAGTGAACATGTATTTTGATAGCTGAGGCAATGAAAGTAATATAATTTAAAATGACAAGAATAATTGGATCCTCATTACAAGCAAACCATTTAGTTTTGGAAATGCCTGTTTAGTCTATGAACTTTTCACCAATTTATAGCATTTGTCAGTAAAACTTCATTTAGAAACTAATGAATTTTGCCTCCTTATTCTTGGAATGGTCAAGATAGGAAAAGAAGTTCTAGGGAGGGGCAAGCCTTGTGCAAAGTCACAGAAGTGGCTGGGCCTGCACTCCTCCTCTGCCCATGAGGCTGCATGTTGAGGATGCCTTTGTGCATCTGGCTCTCTGCACCACCTGAAAAGCCAGGCATTGCTCAGGACCCTTCCAGGCCAAGGAGCTTAGAAGCAGTGTACAGTCGGTACCCAGAGTATATTAAAAATAAATGGGAGGGCTGGAGAGATGGCTTAGCAGATGAGCGCTTGCTTATAAAGCCTAAGGACCCCAGTTCGAGGCTGCATTCCCCAGGACCCACATTAGCCAGATGCACAAGGGGGGCATGTGCATCTGGAGTTCATTTGAGGTGGCTGGAAGCCCTGGGGCGCCCATTCTCTCTCTGCCTCTTTCTCTCACCGTCTGTCACTCTCAAATAAATAAATAAAAATAACAAAAAAATAAAAATAACAAATAAATAAATAAATGGGAGCCCAGAGGAAGCTGTTGGAGGGAGGTTAAAGAAAGTGACTTTTGGCAGACTCCATTTTTAAAAAATTCTATAGTCCTTCCATTCTACTTTCTATTTTATGAGAGACCACCTTTTCAATCCCAAGCCTGCCAGGAAGAAAGGTCATTTTATAAGCAACAGAGAAACTTACAACTAATGAGACCATAGGAATTGCTCTCTGTAGACCCCCTGAGGGTTCACATAATTATTATTACTTTTCTCTCCCTTAGGGAACAGCCCTTTGTGGGGATCAGATATAATTTGATTGTCAAATGCAAAATGTCTTGTTAAATTATATATATATAGTCTTAGTTTATTTATTTTGATGGCTTGGTCTTGGTGGGTTGAACTCAGAGACCTTAACAAATACTAAACTCTCATTATAAAAGCTCACTTTCTGAAAAAGACATTATATTGACACATAGAATCAGTTTCTGTTTTAATTTTCCATATAGCTGCTAATCAAATTTAATTTCAAAGTGAGGAAATCATATTCTACATCAATTTTTAAAAGATTTTACTAAAACCAGTATAAACTGTAAAGTTTAGGGGCTGGGGATATGGTTTGGTAAATAAAGTGCTTGCCATGTAAGCTTGAGGACCTGACTTTAAATTCTCAACACCCACATAAAATGCCAGGCACAATGGAGTATGCTTGCTATCCCAGAATTGGTGAGGCAGACACCGCAGAGCCCTTGGGGCTTGTTGGCCAGGTAGTTTAGCTGACTTGGCAAGCTCCTGGTTCAATGAGCAACACTTTCTCTAAAAGTAAGGTGGTGAGAGATTGAGGAAGACACCCAAAGTTAACCTGTGGTCTCAACATGCTTGCATACACACATTCACACACACATACACACACATCTGCCACACACAGAAATACATACACATGCATGTACATATCCCATACACATACAAATATGTGTGCATATACACACCAATGTAAAGTTCATTTGAATTATATAAAAGGCGTTTTTTAAAGATTTAAATCTCCTAGGTGATTACCTAAATGTTATACTAACATTTATAAAGGATTTTACAGAATGTTTGAGAAAGAATGAAATGATAGCAAGAGTCTAAATCCAGGGGAAATCATGGATCCTCACTGTCAGAAAAAGGGACCATATGTGATATATGTACAAGGCTGGACATTAGTGCTGAGCTATGTATAGGTGATATTACTGTGTGTGTGTGTGTGTGTGTGTGTGTGTTTGGTGTATGCACATGTACGCATGATAAAACTTGCCCTGGTTTCAATAAATCCTTCCCTCCCATATGCTGTTTCTGGTCAGGTGTTGTCTAGCAACAAGCAAGTAACTGCAATAGAAAATTGGTACCAAGAAGTGGTGTTTTTGTTGTGATTAATCTGACTATGTGGCTTTTGGTCTTTTGGAATGTATCTGTGGAAGGAATGTGGAAGGATTTGATACTTCGGACTGGAGAAGTCTTGCAGTACTATAAGCAGATCTTATAGGCTTTTCTGGTGAATGTTTGAAAATGTTAAATGCAGAGAGAATTGTGAATTGTGAAAGCTTGGCTTATGAACTTCCAAAGGGGAAAGGACTTTGTTGGAATTGGAATATTGGCAAAAAGGCTGGTTGTGTTTTGCCCAAACCCTAAGAGTTTGACCAAAGTTGAATTTAAAAGGAATGGACTGGTGTGCTTGATATAAGGTATAAAAAAGAAAATTATGAAAAATATATGGTTTATCACAGAAAAAATTCAAGCAGGTTTGAAGTTATAGGCACAGAGATTGGTTTTAGATTACGTTAGCTGCAATTGTGTTGATTACCACCATTAAGGGTGAGACAAATATTTTGCATTGGGACAATGGGAAAGATGCCTAAGGGTGAAACAAAGTGGGTATAAATGTATGTTCTTTTATAAGGATACTTGAAGGAAGAATTCTAAAGAAGTAATCTGCTGTTCAAGATCAAGGTTTATTCTCCACTGGATTCGTAATCTTGGATATGCTGCTTACCTGATACTAGTTTTGGAAGTGTGAAAAATGCAGGGAAGCTGGTAATGAAGTTCATATGGTTCTGGTTTTTGGAAATGGCCCCTGGAAAATGTGAAACAGATTTGTTGGAATCCCTGTGTGGAGGCTCAGTAAGGCCATAGTGTGAAGATGAACTGGTTCTACAAGCTGCTGAGATGTGATATGTGAAGCAGTGTTGGAATCCCTGTGGGCGAGGCATAGTAAGGCCACTGTGTGAAGATGAACTGGTTCCTGCAGCTGCTTCTGAGTTGCAGTAAGGTGAATCAGGGTTGAGATTCCTATGTGAAGAAGGACAAGGCAGACCATTGTATAGAGAAATGAAGATGAACCATGGTTTTCAATGTAGAACTGAGGATATTTTAGATATACCAGGACTGTGGGTCAGCTGTCATGGAGAGTTGCTGGCTTGGGCTAAAATTTTCCCCAGGCTGGTATCAGTCAAGGTGGAGAGGCAGAATTGTAAAGCTATAAATTTTCATTGCTGATTATGGATATTAGACTTGACTGCAGATATTTGATGCTACCTGATATTTGTTGATTTTGCACTGTTCTAGCCTCTCCTTGTTATTCCATTTTGCAATTTAGATTTTTACTCTGTACCACTGTGTGTTGGAAGTATGTAACTTGTATTTTGAGTTTACAGGGCTCACAATTAAGACACAGTCTTGAATCTCAGAGGAAAGCTTGGATTTTTAAACAATGTCAAAGTTGGTAAAGAGTATGAGGAACTTTGAAGTTATACTGAATATAATTTGCATTGTGAGATGATCATGAGTCTGTGGTCATCAGGAATATGATTATTCGAATGTGAATGTATGTCTTTTATAGCCTGAGGTTTTTTTTTGTTGTTGTTGTTGTTTGTTTTGTTTTGTTTTTCGAGGCAGGGCCTCACTCTAGCTCAGACTGACCTGGAATTCACTCTTCGTTCTCAGGGTAGCCTTGAACTCATGGTAATCCTCCTGCCTCTGCCTCCTGAGTGCTGGCATTAAAGGCATGTACCACCGTGCCTGGCTCCTGAGGTATTTTTGCTTAAGATTAAGCTTCCTACTTACGTCTCCAGCAGCCTGCTGTAGGAGGTGTGTCATTTACATGGGTCTTATAGTCCAGCACCA
Organism: Jaculus jaculus; assembly: GCF_020740685.1. Lineage (NCBI taxonomy): Eukaryota > Metazoa > Chordata > Mammalia > Rodentia > Dipodidae > Jaculus > Jaculus jaculus. The sequence continues at coordinate 17,813,546 of NC_059108.1, forward strand.
AGGTGTGTTCAAACCCAGTTTGAGCTCTGTCTATTGATACTTGATGATAGTGGATTGGCTTTTCTCTCTCTATTGTGCATGCATGCTGGAGTGAGCCAACTTATTCTACCATGATGGAACTTCCCTTGGATTTTGTAAGCCTAAAATGAACCCTTTACTCCCACAAGATGCTCCTGGTAGGATGTTTGTCCCAGCAAACCTGAAGGTACTACAATACAAAGCAAGTGCTTTTATCCACAAAGCCATCTCCACCCCTCAGAAATATCAGTGTGTGTGTGTGTGTGTGTGTGTGTGTGTGTGTATTACATGTGTTGTGTGTCTACTTGCATATTTCATATAAACACACATTTCTCTGTGTGTACATATACATGCATGGAGGCCAGAGATTGACATCAGGTGTATTTAACTCAACTGCTTTCCACCTTATTGACTGAGGCATGGGCTCTCACTTGAACCCTAAGATATCAGATTTGGCTAGTTTAGATAGTCAGTTAGCTCTGGAGATCTTCTGTCTCCGTTTCCTGAACACCAGTCTTACGGGACACTCTCTGCCCCAGCCTGGCCTTATGTGGGTGCCGGGGACACAAACTCTGGTCCTCACATCTGTGTGGCAAGTGCTTTATCCACTGAGCCATCATTTCTCCAGCCCTTAGTTTTTTTTTAATATTTATTTTTGGTTTTTCTTATTTATTTGAGAGCCAGAGACAGAGAAAGAAACAGCCAGAGAGAAAGAGAGAATGGATGTGCCAGGGCTTCCAGCCACTGCAAATGAACTCCAGATGCGTGTGCCCCCTTGTGCATCTGGCTAATGTGGGTCCTGCAGAATGGAGCCTCGAACCAGGGTCCATAGGCTTCACAGGCAGGCGCTTAACCGCTAAGCCATCTCTCCAGCCCTCCAGCCCTTAGTTTTTAAAGACAATAGCCGGAAGGCATCTTAATTTTGCTTCTTGTCCTGGTTGGGTTAGAATATCAATCAAGAGCCATGTGCTTTGGAATGAGTGTAAAGGAGTCTGTTGCTTCCAATAGAACCCAGAGCCCCACACATCTCTAGACACACTCTCTCATATTCAAATAGTTATCTTCTAGCAAACACTCTTGACCTGCTGAAACTGACCCTACTGGAGTCTCCTTTCTAGACTCTGGAAAACACCAAGCGCTAGCAGCTCATCCATGAAGCCCTCAGTTCCCCTCCACACAGAGTTGGGCTGGTCTAGCCCTGCTTGTTGCCCACAGCTATCTGGTGGGGATAGATGATGCTCCTGGAGGGTGTGTCTTACAGGCAGCTGGGAACATTCAGGCATCCAAATAAGTATTCTGCCACCATACCCTTGGGGCTTGTTAGATACCTTTGAAGACTATACTTCTAGTTTAGATTTTCCCGACCATTCTGTGTGGCCATCCTGTCTCAGTCCTTCAAGAACCTCACATGTAAATTGACTAGTTGTGGGCTCACACAAGCCATTCTGTATCAATGGCTACTACTAAAAGAGACTGTAGTCGGTTTGTGGCTCATCCCTCTTGCAGACCTGGAGGAACGACATCTGACCTAGGTCAGCTAGTTTGGAAAGGTTGTTTACTTGTGCTGACAACTATTACAATGTGACCAGTGTCTCTACTTGTGCTGACAACTATTACAATGTGACCAGTGTCTCATGCAGCCTTTTGCCTAATTTGTGGTGTTTTCATTTATATGAATGGAGAACAGATGTAGTGTGATATACTTTATAGCCTTTGAGCTACAAATTCTGGTTCAATTTCAAGCAGAGCTACTTTGAGCAAATCATACCTACCACTCTGGTCTCCTTGCATGTAAAGTGGGTACAATATTTCCCAACCCTATTCTGTAGTCATGTTACTAAGCTCATGTAAGACACTTCCATTCCTTTCTCACTTTACAGAAAAAGACAACTCAGACTCAGCATCCTGGTGTATACGCAAAGGTTGATAAGTCTTAGGTGAGTTCTCATGAGTGTGAGTTTTCCTGTTCCGCTACCCCATGGCTGAAGGGATTAGCATCTTTTCACATATGTATACCATTTGGCAGACTTTGCTATACTAAAAGACCTAAAATAGATATTGCGTGCATATCTCTAATGCTATTTTCATTTATATCTTCTTATCATATAGCTATTACAATACTGTGTTGTGGGAAAAATTGTACTCAGATATGTGAAATGCTGGAATATAGGCCCCATGGCCATCAGGAGGCAGAGTATGAGATCCCAAGCTTCTGTCACCTTATATTTAGTCATCTCACCTGTGCTATGCTTTCAATCATGCCTTGTCCTCCACTATTATCTTAGAAAGAAACCACTTGGCTGTCCATCAAGGTGACAATTCTGAGAAAGGGAACATTTTGTTGCCTTCAACTTATAGCCAGGTCTTTCAGTGCAGTGAGGAGCCTGGCAAAGTTTCTGTCAATTTGCTGACTGCTATGGGGTTGCCCACTTCTCTGGCCATGCCTGTTTCTATATCCAAATCCACAGATGTTTCCCCTTCTCACAGGGAGAACCAGTCTGATTATGATGTTGCCCGATCTATCAGCAGGGACTATAGCTGGACCTTGGTTAGAAAGTTCTCAAGTGGTAGGCCAGGACACCATCAATTAATGTATGTGTACTGGACTATTATGATTACTTGTCAGGATAGATCATGTCAATCAGTTGTAGAGAGACAGAGGGGTGAAAAGAACAGCTCTCTTCTAGTGACTTATTTCACTGCATAAGAGCTATCCTCAGATCTTGAATGTACAGGGCTGCTACAGAAGTAGCATTTATGAGCTTGGAAATGCACAGCCAAAATCCCGCCACGTTAGGATCACATTTTCAAGTGTTGTCCTGGTGCTGTGCAAACACGTATGTTGAGAAGTGGTGTTCTGGAGTGCTCCAAGGTGAAAGCAGAAATCACAGGGTCACGCGTATTCTGGTAGCGAGACTGCGCCAGAATGTCTGCATTGTCTCACGGACTTTTCAGCCACAATCTGGACCACAGAAAGGCCATGGGGTGAGAAGATAAGGGCCACATACAGTTCCGGGTTCTATTGGAAGCAAATAAGATGGACATATCGGATGGCTTTATGGAATAGATAAAGGATCCTATAATTGGTTTGGCACATTTAATGGGAGGAACCAAGCCAAACACAACACTCAAAATAAACAAATAAAAAAGCAGGAGAGGACAGGAAATCTGTAAACACCTGTAGAGGAATACAATGGTGAGTACAGGAAGGAGAGTAAGTCACTTACATTGACCCAGGGGTGCTCAAGGACCTGCACAGCTGAGAACCGCTGATCCACATTAACGAGCAGCATCATGGTAATAAGCTCCTGTGGAAGGGAATGTTGGACTCATTAGTCAGCTTTGGAGGTGAACAGCTGGGGAGGGGGGAGGGTTGCAAATGCCAAATGCAGCCTTGTTCTCTCAGTTTGAAAAAGCTCTAAATATTAACTTCGTCAATTTCACTCACCTGGGATGGCCTGAAAAGCACCTTTAGCAGCTAAAAGGAAGGCAAACTTTTGGAATTGTAAATACATAGCTTATAGTTGATTAAAAAGTATGAAATGAATATTTAAACATGTTTCAAAAGCATTTTTAGGGAAAGAGAAACAAATGATACCTGTAAAAAAAAAAAATGAACAGTCTATCCTTTCACTAGGATCTTAAAAATTCACTAAAAAACAAAACTTTAAACATTCACTTTGACAGATCAAAAAAAAAAAAAAGGGGGGGAACTCCTACCTCCTCAAATTTTCAGACAGCATGATCGGTTTAAAGGAAAGACTTTCCAACAGCTACTGAATAAAGAGAACTTTTTATGGGAGGATTGAACCAGTGCCTCAAATATATATGCACCCTCTACCACTGACCACATCCTCAGCCCCAAAGAACTATTTTTTTAGATTCCCTTACTCAAAATGCTTTTCAGATATTGGAATTTCTTTTGGGATATTTGTGGATGTATTATATCTTGGGGATGGAACACAAACCTAAGCACAACATGCATTTGTTCCATATGTATCCTATATATGTAATCTGAAGCTAAAATTTACACATTTTTTTCAGCATGCAGGTATTTTAATAGCAATCTGTTGCATACGGCCAGTTGTAGAATTTTCTGCTGGTGATGCCATATTGGCACTCACAAAATTTTATATTTTAGAGCATTTTGGATTTGGGTTTTTTAACTCAGGGATAGGCAACTTTCATAATTTGAAAGTGATCAATTAATGATTTTTCCTTCCTTTCTCCAAAGGTCTACTATTATCTGTATAAGATGTTAATACTTTTCTTAGATATCGATGTGTCTTTATTTTATATAGTATGTCACAATGGGCATAAAGTTATCAATTTAATCACTTTCCAGAGTTCATTGTCATTTGGTATATTCACAGTGTTGGTCACCATTACCACCATCCTTTCTTAGAAGTGGATCTTTTAGGTTAGTAAAATTAGAAGCTATGTGCTCTGTTCCTTCATGCTTCTTCTTCCTTATTTATTTATTTTTGAGGCAAGCCCAACAGACTGGCTTTTTTTTAATGCGAGAGAAAGAGAGAGAATGAGAGAGAGAGAGAGAGAGAGAGAGAGAGAGAGAGAGAGAGAGAGAGAGAGAGGGAGGGAGAGAGAGAGAGAATTGGCATGCTAGGGCTACCAGTTACTGTAAATCAAACTCTAGACACATGCACCACATTGTGTGCATGTACAACCTTGTATGCTTGCATCACCTTGTGTATCTGGCTCATGTGTGACTTTGAGAATTGAACATGGTTCCTTGGGCTTTTTAGGCAAGTGCCTTAACCACTCATCCATCTCTCCAGCCCTCTTCCTGCTTCTTAACACCTTACTCTACTAAGTTGAACTTAAATAAAGGTCTACTCATAAAGTGTTTTTGATCATCTCAACCTATATTGTTGAGGTTAAGCTTTCTTCCCTCTAGTTAATTTGTTTCTTGATTCACTTATTTATTAAATACATATGATCACTAGTCAGCCACTGGTCATGATTTAGGCGCTGGCAATATGGCAATAAGCATAAGCGAAAAAAAATTCTACCATTCACAGAACTTTAATTCTACTGGGGATTATGTGGAAATAAAGTCCAGAAATAGGACCAAAACTCTTACTCATGTAAGTCTACTTAGGTAGATCGACAGAGAGGTAGTTATATGATATACAAGATGAAGAAAACAGAGAAAAATGAAGTAGATAAGGACATTAAGGCAAGCCAGGGAAAGGTTGAGAGCTACAGGTAGAAACAGGGTCATGTGGGAAGGCTTCCTTAAACCAAATGCTCAGTGAGGTAAAGCAGTATGCCATGCAGAGATATGAGGTGGGATCTGGCCCAGCAACGTCCACTGAGATGTGTCGGGAGTGGCAGCAGAAGGTGACATTTGATAAACACTTATTGGGATGGCCGTGAGCAGATGGCTAGATCTGTTAGAAATATTGGGAAACCCAGTTCTTGCATCTTAAAGTGTCTACAGAAGTTATAATTATGGTATCATTAGTTTCTCTGCACACACAGCAATTTGGAGTCAACAATTCTATTAAGACAACCAGGCTCCGTGGAAGAGGATGACACTGAGAACCTACCTTGGCAGAGTCAGACACATTGTCCCAGTATGGAGAAGGAAAGTCCACTTGCCCCATCAAGATCTGATCAAAAAGCACTTCCTGGTCATCGCCACTTCTGTGTAGAGAAACCAGAAGAATCCATAGTCAGTGTCAGATCAGGGCATGCCCTGCCTTTATTATACATCAGAGCCTTCCTTACACCCTTAAATGTACAAAATATGTTTTTTTTAAAAGCCATTGAAAATGTCCATATGCAACTGTTTTGGTAAATGAGGAAAGGATGAGTTTTTAAGCTATAAGAAGAATATTTGTGGAAGGCATTTAAATTAGCATGCACAACAGAAAGGAAAAAAAAAAAAGAAAGAAATTAGGCATCACAAGCAGAATTCTTATTCTAGTCTTTCCATGCTGCAGGCTCCTTTGTGCCAGAAGGGCAAATGGATCTTTCAGAGAATAGAGAAATGCTTTGTTGGTGCTGAATAAAAGATTGCTGCCGTACCCACGGAACGGAGGGAAACCGCACAGCAGGATGTAAGTGATTACACCAGCTGCCCAGATGTCCACCTTGAGGCCATATCTGCAAAAGAAGTGATGTTCAAGTTAGCAAAGTCAGCCAGGACGAACTGTAGACACTCTAACATACATGAGTCGTCTATTCCAACCCCAAATGAAACCGAAGAAGAATAATAACAACAAAAAACACCTGACATTAAACTAAAACCCACCCACTAATCAAGAGTTCAAGGTAAGAAACAAGCAGAAAGAAGAAAAGAAACTTAAAAAAAAATGAAAGAATTAAAAGTACATGAATAAAAATGGAAGTAATGCAAGCCTGGGCTCATATCCAAATATCAGCATGTGAGTTTTCAGCAAGGAGATCTGATATATTAATGTTAAAATGGAGACGGATATAGAGACTAATTCTAGTTTTAGGAACAATAATTATTTCAAGATCATCTTCCAGTCTCTAAAACACTCATATACATTACCTTATTTTGTTTTCCCACATTTTATAGGAGAGAAAAATGAGGTCAAGAGGGTGAGTCATTCTGCTCCACATCACACCATTAGTTAGCAACAGAGCAGGGCTCCAGCTGAGAGTCTAATCTAATCTTCTTTCCACCCCAGCTCACACCCCAGCTCACACCTCCCAGCGGGCGTTGGATAGGTCCTGGCAGGAGGTGCCTGTGCAAAGGGAGTACTGTCTGAAGGAGGTCAACCCAGATATTGATCTGTGGACTGCCAAGTCACTCAAATTTGGCAAACAAGAAAGTTACCAAACCCTCCTATCCCAACCTAGGGACTACCACGTGGGCTTTCTTTCTCATGTATCGTACCTCGGTGCCATTGGAGAGAATGGCACAAACAGAAAAGCTACCTCCACCTGGTTATAGTGACAAAAAAAAAAAAAAAGCTACCTTCACTGGTTATAGTGAAGGTTGCCACCTGGATCTCTAGGTGCAGGTTGAAATTACTCATGAGAAAAAAAACAAAACAAAAACAAAAACAGGGTGTGTGGTGTAATCCAGTAGTGGAGTGCTGGCGTATCATGCACAGGGCCCTGGGTTCAATCCCCAGGACCACAAAACAAGCAAACAAAGGAAACTGTGTCTGCCCTCTCCCACCCCATATCACCCTCTCTATTTCATTTGTCGAAGGACAGCACCTCAAAGCCCTTGCCATGTTTCTAGGTAACAGTTTTGCCTGCTTTTTGTTGTTTTTTCTCTTCTTCTTCTGAAAAAGCCTTTGACCCAGACCAACCCAAGTTCAAATGCTGACTCTGCACTTAAAAAGGCAGGAACTTAAAAGATATTTCACGCATCATCTGGTGTCTCAGAATATTCATGTGCAGAGAAGAATGGGATTAACACTAGCTACTGGCACTGTGAGAATTATCTCGAGTGTAAGGCTTGGTATATGTAGCACATCCTATCTCAGTGCCCTCTACCCAGTTCTACAGGACAGAGCTCCATTCATCTCATTCTGCACAGAAATCAGCAAATAATCAATGGTTCTCTGAAGACTAAGGGTGTTTGCATTTCACAGGAAATCAATGGATTGTTAAGAGTACCAAAATGGGACCAGTTTGGGAGAAACAATCACATGAGACTATATAAACTGCACACAGAAGTGTGGTTCTTTTATCTTCTAAGTTGAGTTAACTACCATCCATGTATATTTCTCTGTTAGTTGGGTCATATTTTACTCTGTTCTTAATTATTTCAGTTTTACCTTTAGCAAAGGCCAAATGCAAGCCTTAAATAAGATGGCAGTAATTGGCAACTTGACAGAGAAAATGACTCTAACTGTAACTTTGTGTGTGTGTGTGTGTGTGTGTGTGTGTGCATGTGTACACGTGTGCATATGTGTGTGTGTGTGTTTATAAGAGAAAGAGATAAAAATTGAGAGAATGAGCCAAAAGGAAAAGAAACCTGTGGGGTAGCCCAGTAATACATTACTTTTCTTAAGGCAGTCAATGTCTCTCACAAGTAGAACACTAAAACACAGAAGGAGAAGCATTTACCCAGTCTCTGCAATGATCTCTGGAGCCACGTATGTTGGGGTGCCACAGACTGTGTATAGGGGGCCATCGACAATGGTGGCCAGTCCAAAGTCACCCAGCTTCAGAGACTTGCTGCCATCCTGGTGCTCATATACCTAAAATGAAAGCATAATGCGTTATTACTGCAAAACTCAGACCTCCAAGTTTTGCCTTCATGAAGGTCACTGGGGCATAAGTTTAATGTAAACCAAGTAGAAAAAAAAGCTGACAATATCTAAAGGATGTACATTCAAGAGATAACTTGGGAGCCAGGAGTGGTGGTGTGCACCTTTAATCCCAGCACTTGGGGCAGAGATAGGAGGATCACCATGAGTTCGAGGCCATCCTGAGACTCCATAGTGAATTCCAGTTCAACCTGAGGTAGAGTGAGAACCTACCATGAAAACAGACAAAGAGAGAGAGAGAGAGAGAGGTAACTTGGATGTACAAGAGATAATAGCAATAATGGAAACCTGGTGAACAATTGGCACTTGGATACATGTTAAGGAAATGATGGGACATTTACACAACAAGATGTAGATGATAATTAAAATGGTGATGTGGAATTATATTTAGTGGAGTGAATTATGCTTGAGAAATGAAGGTAGCAGGTTTTAGATTACTGTATATAAAGATGTTCATTACAGAACAAAAAACACTTGTAAGGACAAAAAATTTGAAATAACACAGAGCTGGCACGTCTGTCTGTGAGTGGCAGGAATATGGTCCTTTTGCTTATTTGTATCTGGTGCCTTCCACAAATTAAAATTGATTTGCATAATAATACAACACATAGGAAGTCTCTAGTGCAGCATGTACAATTTATGAAACTAATTACTTCATTTCAGTATGAGAGATGCTTTAAACATGCCATTCTCCAGTAACTGAACAGAAAGTCTGCACATACTAAAATACTTTATTTTCAGTGCCCCATATTTATGACAAGATCTATTTACATTTTTTATTAATATTTGAATGGGATGTTAACATTTCATTTCTCTCGTGGCACTTTGGAAAGATTTATCAGGTGCGGATTAGCATTCAGTCCAGGTTTCCTTATTACAGCAGCAGGTTTTCAGTCTTTCACCCAACAAATCAAAGTAAGGGTGCTGTGACTCTAGGCAAGTATTTAGACTTCTTTAATTCTAGGCCATGTTGGAACCAAACAGATATGCCTTAAACAGCATCTTAAACAACTTCATTGATTTCAAAGAAAGGATTGAGAGACATTCAGAATTCTAGTTCGGTGCTTGTTTCTTAGAGAATTGATAAGAGAAAGAAAGGAAAACAGAAAAGAAAAGAAAAGATTCCACTTTTCCCACTTAGAACAGTCTTCAGGAGATTCCTCGAAGAAACTTCCACATAGACCAAAATAATTCACCCAGCAAGCAGAGGCTTGCAAGCTCTTCTGTTAGCACTCTATAACCATCTGTTCCTTGCTGAAGCAGGCTGAACCTCTTGCACAGAGAGATACAATTCCAGACATCAGCAGCACCGCTACTGTGCACATGCCACGTCTCCTGCCTGCCTTTGCAGAGAGCAGACCCACTTCACATTCCCTGTAGCACAAAGGGCAGCTGTTTGGGCAGCTAAGCTGCAACGTCAGCAATGACTATTTGGATGCAACCATTTTGGCAGAGGGAGGCAGCCGCTCCCCACCCCCGACAAAGACACTGCCTTTTCTGCATGGAATTTACTATGTTCTCTGTTCACCTCGCTCGTAAGATAAAGTTCTCTGCCCCAGGGCTCTGGCTCATGATCCAGTTTGGGATCTTGGGCAAGCACCCAATGACTTATGAGATCACCTGCAGTTGGGTTGTTAGGGCAAAGACAGCCATGTGTGCAGTGGTTCTCTGGGGTGGACATCATTTTCTCTACTTAATGAAGCAACTGCTCAGTCCTTGTCATCATCAACAGGTTTAAGTTAGAACTTCGAGGCACCAGAGCTACAAATCATAGCATTACCTCCAGCCTAAATGTTCTCAAAGAAAAGAAGTCACTCAATATTAGTGTCATTGAGTCATCCAGTCTGGTCATGTAAACAATAGACAAATATTTTTCATGAAAAATATGAAAGGTGGGAATGTCTAATAGATTGCATGCCTACTTTTTTCCCCCAATTCAGCAAGTTTGCTTATCTTCTGATTCTATTTTACTACTAAACTTTTCAAAAGTGCAAAATAACCTTTTTCTTTGAGGCTCTGTAGGCCCAAATATTTGCAATGTGTACTCTGTGAAGAGAACAGATTTTGATCTACTCAAACCCACTTATGCAGGAGTTTTGTAGCTTGTTTTTCTAGGCATACTGTTCATGTCATCTCACTTTATTCAAAAGTTTGACCAAACCAGAAATTGTAGGATCCAATCATTAAAGTCCTATTATAATTCTGAATATGACCATGCAATTCTCATTACAAGGTTACATTTTATTTACTTATCTTATTTGTTATTTATGAGCATCTAGGTTTTAATAGGAATTTAACATATAGTTGAATGTCAATTATATTTAATATAAATAAGCAATATTGTTCAAAGTTTCAGTAACTAGAAAAAAAAAATAAGAGAACCAAAGTTTAATCCCAGCATCACAAAACAAGCAAAAGAAAAAAAAAAAAGCACTAAAACTTCTATCTAAAATAAAGGACAGGAGGGAACCCTAAAAGGTTTGATACTTTGAAAACGTCCATCCATTTACATACATTGAATCTTTTAATTCATTGTTCATCTCTCTAGCCACTTCGTCACTTGTACTGTGTGTTTGAAAACAGTGTAGAATTTTTATGAACGTAAAGAGGTTCAAGTAATACTTAGAGGGGAGACAAAAAGAGCTTAGAGACAAAGGCCAGTCCACGTAATTGAAAACATTTCAAGGCATGAGTTCATTAGAAATACTTCAACAAAATGTTTTTGCAGGTGAATGAGTATCCAAGACTTTAGCTTAGAGTTCTGTTTAACTTATCGTCAGGCAGGACAGGAAACAAGGTTACTTTGGGGTTTTTCCTCTGTCAACACTTTGGAAGAAGGATATAGAAGAATATATCCCAGTGTTCCTTCTCTTCCACTGGGAGTACCCCTTTCCTAAGTGCCATAACTGAGGTTCCTCAAGAGTGCCTGCTACAACCCAAGGGTATTCACTCTTGTTTCTTACCAAGCCTGCAAAGGAACATGAGAGGCCTTTAACTCCCCCTCCCCTCCCCTCCCCTCCCCTCCCCTCCCCTCCCCTCCCCTCCCCTCCCTCCCTCCTCTCCTCTCCTCTCCTCTTTACTCCATCTCTTTCTCTCAATGCTCTTTGCAAAATGTTTTCCCTCATGACAACTCCAAATTCACTTAGATCCAAGTTTTTAATTAAAAATTAGAAATCATGAGGGTTTCTCACACATTCCCATTTAAAACACCGAGTCCTTAACTCTCAGAATGGACCCTGACTTTGTCCCACCACACCTCTCCTCATGCCCACAACCTTCCCGAAAGGACATTAGCAAGCTGCAAGTATAGCTTTGGACAACCTAATCTGCAGAGTAGGTGCTGGTGGAAAGGGAACTTTTTTTTTGCTATAACTATTTTAAAGCCTCTATAAAACATGAGCCACATGCTTGGTGGGAGTACATTAATTGTCAGTCAAGGAGTGCTCACAACATGTGATATAATTTAACGTTCATCCCAAGCCCTTTAAATACTATAGATGTTCCCCCACATTTTAAACACCGAGAGGCTATTAAAGAGACGGGGATTAGTGCAAATTACCCAGCATGTAGTGCTTTCACTGTTTTAACTAAGCAATAAAACTGTGTAATTGTACAACACTAATTGAATGCAGCTACACGTAATTGTGGGCTGCCATATGTATCCTATTACCATAAAGACTGTCAGTATTTTGTAAGCTACTCTTGTGATCATTGCAGATGGCTACAGTCAGACAACTTGTTCTCTAGGGTTTATTGTATGGCCATAAAGACATCCCATGATTTGACAGACTAAACGTGCTAAATGACAACAATTATGGAAAAGGTTCCAATTAAAAGCTGAAGGCATTTCCTACCAAGAAGAGATATAGTGGGAGGTCAGGTGAGTAGATTTTGGGGGCACATTGGCATTTTAAAATGGTTTTATTTTTGTATATATTTTTAACATTCTGTCTTAGCTATGACTTGCTGAACAGTAGATGCTTGGGCATATGCCGGCTTTTCCTTGGACTGGAAACCGAGACCATTTGGAAAAGTTATTTGAAAAAAAAAATACATTTAATATATGGCCATAAAATGCAGCCGGTGGCCATAAAATATTATGAAAATTCACAGATAACCTGAACCCAGTCAAGTCATTTCTGAGATTCCCATACTGGCGAAGGAAAAGCTGACTAGTATAACAGATGCTCTGGGCAAACATGATTCTCAATGTTGCTACAATTTCAAGCACAGCCTGCTGAAATACTGCCACTGAATCATCAGGAACCACCAAAATCGTTTCCATGGAAGAGCTCAATAGGTACTAAAAATATTTCCCCAAACAGAATTGAACCAAAGTGGCGTTAAATGGACAAAGCCATGAAAAGAGGTCAATTTACTTTTTGACATACAGAATATCCCTTTAAAAAGACAGATATTTCCTCCAGCCATGATATATGGTCCATATGATGCTTCCTAAGGCAGATGGATTATATGTAAGTATTTAATCTGTAAGAAGTGGAGTGTAACAACATCTAAGCAGAGAGGTATTTTGTAAAATGCACTACATGGCCATATAATTTTGAACTAGCTTTACTGGAAAAAAAATTCTATTAAAATTCTTTTTTATGCCCACATGTCAGAAGAAAAGTCAAAACAAATAACAGAGAGGACAAAACCTGCAAAGAAGTCAGAAAGGAGGAAGCCAGAAGAGCGGCATCAATATTAAAGGGAGACATAAAACCACTCCTCCAGGACCATACTGGAAAGATCTGGGAAGATAGAGACATGAACGGAAACTCCAAGAAACCTGATTCTCATCTTCAACTTAGAACTGGCATGCAACTATCTAACAAGGAGTCTATGCAGCTGCAGAGGGGGTGTCTGAAACGTGTACATTCCTAGGGTTTAAACAAAGCTGTAGGAACTCAATAGCATGAAAATTTTTTTAAAAAAAAATTCGTTACATTTTTGTCACACAATTAATATCCCATACATCATTGTAAAAAATTGGAAAATCCATATCATCATAAGGTAAAAGGAAACAAGCGACTCATAATCTTCACATCCAGAAATAATCATTGCTATGATGGGTTATGGACTTCCAGAACTTTCTCTGTTTTTCTTGTTCTTCTTTTTCCACTGTATGCTACATCACAATGGTTCCCCAAGTGAATGAAATATATGTATATATATATATGTGTGTGTGTGTGTGTATATATATATATATATATATACACACACACATACATACATATAAACATATATATATACATATATATATGTGTATATATATACACATACATACATATAAACATATATATACATATATATATATATATATATATATATAAAATTATATTGACTGCTGGCTATTCCATTATATAAATGGGCCATAATAATAATCTCACAACTACTCCTGAAGTTTAAAAAACACACAAGATGAATCAAGCCTCATAATAACGATTTTATGTCACTCTATTTGATCCTGTAGCACAAAGCTCATATGGACATTTTGCAAATGCAAAAATCGAGACTCTAAAACTTCAAGTAACTTGTTCAATGTTACACAGCAAATAAGTAGTAGAAGTAGAACTTAGCTCTCTAAAAGTCCATGATTCTATCCAGAATGTCCTCCCTAAGGGCTATACAGATGGCTTAGTGGTTAAGGTGTTGAGAACCCAGGTTCATTTCCCCAGTAGCCACATAAGTCAAATGCAGAAGGTGATGCATGTGTCTGGAGTTCATTTGCAGTGGATGGAGACCCTGGAACACCCATCGGAAAAAAATGTCCTCCCACCACATCATCATGCCGTTTATTTACTTAATGCCATTTACTTACAGTGCCCTGAAGTAAGTTGTTTCAATATATGTTTTTTATACCAAAAAAGTACCAAGATGAACACTTCTACCTACCTACCTACCTACCTACCTAGTCTCTCTCTCTCTCTCACACACACATGCACACTTATCCCATGCACATATCTGCATCCCCACTTGGATTTCATGTCTAGAATTATAATTGTGTGAGCCCAGGTTACACATACTGTATAAGGCTTTGGCTGTCTATTACTGAGTTGGCTCTCAGAAATGGTGTGCTGAATGATGCCTTTCCATACACAAGACATCCTTGACGAAAAGGGTCTTATTGACTGATTGGTACAGAAACCAGCATATTATTGCACTAAGTCTTTCAGGAAAATGTTTGTTTTCTATTTCCTTTTTTTTCTTTTTTTTTTTAAATTTTTTATTTATTTGTTTGAGAGAGACAGACACAGAGAGAAAGACAGATAGAGGGAGAGAGAGAGAATGGGCGTGCCAGGGCTTCCAGCCTCTGCTAACGAACTCCAGACGCGTGCGCCCCCTTGTGCATCTGGCTAACATGTGACCTGGGGAACCAAGCCTTGAACCGGGGTCCTTAGGCTTCACAGGCAAGCGCTTAACCACTAAGCCATCTCTCCAGCCCTGTTTTCTATTTTCTGAAAGCTGTTCAATTTCCAAACAGCTATGATTATTACAAAGTTTTCCTTATATTAGCCTTATATTTCTCACCCGTTAATCTTTCTCTTTAGTTTTATTTTAGCTCAGAAAGCATCTCTGCTTTCTGTTTGGCACACACTTCCAGATATCTGATGAAAGCTGTCATGTCCTTGCTTTTCCCACCCATCTCTGGGAGAAATGTGGGCCCCAAAATGATGGGCCAGGTTGTTACCATAAAGGAGGGTATGGAATGAGAGGGCAAATACACCATAGATGGTGATGTTCTTTCATTGAAAGAAATCTAAGGACGCACTATTTTAGCAGCAATATCACATTGACACACTGAACTTATTGTCAATTTTTGTAGCTTTTTGATTTGTAGTAAGCCCAAGGTTTCCTTTTTACCCCCTGTAACCATTTATCAAAAACAAACAAACAAACAAAAAACACAGCTATGCCCAAACTTGTTTCCCAGGGGTTTATGTTTACTTCTTGTTAAATTTCACCTTAGAGGTGTAAGGATTTCACATTTGTCATTTGGTATAATGTGCCTTCAAGTTACAGGCAAAACTAAATAGGGCAAGGCTAGAGCTACACATTGAAGATCATTGGCTCTCTTCCTGTTTCACTAACTAACACACTGTGCTGGCTGGAGTTCAAAACCTGATTGACCTCCCATATCAGGGGCAATAGGGATCTCTAGACACGCAGATAGAAACTATTCCAGAAAATAATGCATCTGTACTGAACACGTGCAGACATAGACATACTTTTCTTGTCACTATACACCAAACAATACAGTACAGGATCTATTGCACAGCATTTACATTGTATACGGTACTGTGCATGAGAGCAAGAATGTAGGTGGTATGTAGTCATATGTACATCATTTTATACAAGAGCCAACTGGACTCCTACAGGATTACATAGGGAACTGAACACACATCTACCTGCTATGTATTTGTTCACAACTTCTAGATGGACTAGATGGGAATTGGGGGAGAAAAGGATTTAAACATACACTTCCTAAGTTCCAAGACAATGTGTTTACATTTAGAATCTAAACGTACCCACAGGTTACAGTTTTGTCAAGACCCACCCAGTTTCTTAGAAGAAACACTGGGTGCCACTCACTTTTCTACCAAGGGATTTTTGCCATCTAGTGGTGACTCCTGAAAACCACATGCATTGAATTTTAGTATTTTTTTTATTTTTATTTATTTATTTGAGAGTGACAGAAAGAGGCAGAGAGAGAGAGAGAGAGAGAGAGAACGAGAGGGGGGTGGGGGGACAGAGGGAGAGAATGGGTGCACCAGGGCTTCCAGCCACTGCAAATGAACTCCAGACACATACGCCCCCTTGTGCATCTGGCTAATGTGGGTCCTGGGGAATCGAGCCTCGAACCAGGATCCTTAGGCTTCACAGGCAAGCACTTAACTGCTAAGCCATCTCTCCAGCCTGAATTTTAGTATTTTTATAATTTATTTTTAAGAAGTTCCTTTGGTCATAATCTGTCTTGGTTCATGCACACACCCACAAATGGTAAGTGCAGGTGGGGAACAAGAAACAATTTTGCTTTCTCTACTCACTCAATGAGGATACTATGGGCACCAAGGTGACTGACTCATCCAGCTCTACGTGAGTGATGGGTGAGCTGAGAAGCTGCTTGAGTTCTGTGTGTTCCTGTGAGGGAGCATCGCTCCCATGCCTGCATCATCCTCTATTCCTATCAAACAGCTTTATGAATATTATTCCCCAAGCACAAAAAGCAAAGCAAATAGAACCACATAATATCACTGGCTTGACTAACTTGAGGAAACTATTGAGGTTGATGCAAAAATAAACTCATATAAAGTTTATAAGAGGCAAGTTTTCATCTAAAGTGTAGCTGGAAACATCACAATAGGGCATGTCATGTTTTCTCATTTAAGTACTTTGACCTTACCCACAAAGTTAGATAAATTATTCACATGATCAGCACAGATTTTTAAAGGTACGCTACATTTTAATGTTATGCTATAAGAATTAAAAGTTAAAAAAAGGTTGAAAGCACTCTGTACCCAATTATGCTATATAAAATGAAACCAATATTAAGTTGGATATTTGTAAGAATCACTATGCTAATTATAGGAAATATTTTTGAATTTCTATTTATTTATTTATTTATTTGAAAGAGCAAGAGAAGGAAAGAGACAGACAGAAAGAGAAAGAGAGAGAGAATGGGCCTTCAGCCACTGCAAACGAACTCCAGATGCATGGGGTGTGCGTCCCCTTGTGCAGCTGGCTTATGTGGGCCTTGGGGAATTGAACCAAGTTCCTTTGGTTTTGCAGGCAAAGGCCTTAACTGCTAAGCCATCTCTCCAGCCCTAATTATAGCAAATATTAATCAGTTAACTCAAAAAATAGTGTTAGCTGTTGAAGTCTCTTAGTGAAAGAGTAAAGCATAATGTAGAATTCATTTTTTATTTATTAAGTTTTCCTATAGTAAGCAAATAAATTCAAAAATTTTACATTGGCTTTTTACCATAACATTTTTCAAAAATAGTCTTTAGCTCTACACTTTGCCACAACATGGAGAATTCATGTGTGGGCTAATAGTAAAAATCTAAAAGTAATGCCAACAAAAGATGAAAAATGAGTTTTACTGTAGTGTTACTGTGACACACTTTTAACTTTTAATTTTTGTTATAAGCAAAGGGGAGGGAATTAATGCTTGTGCATCACTTTGTGTTCATCAAATCTCCATAAAAAGGCTCAAAGGAATTAAGTAACTTGTTCAAGGTCATGAGACTATCCAGTGTAAAAGTGAAGCACTTGGTTTTGAATTTTTGTCCATTTGTCTAGAACTCCTGAGTAAGGAAGTGCCTCGCATAGGGATTCCCTTTAATATTTATATAGAAAGTTCAGCAGACTGAAATTAGCATATCTCATGTGTAATTAGAACCTTTATTTTGCTGACTATATTCTGTTTTATCTTTCTTCTAATAGATTTATCCCTGAAAAATTCACCAAGTTCCATCCCTGAAAAATAAGTAACCTCTTAGATTATCACATAGACGTTTGAAACCTGTGTTATAAATGGCTACAGTAGTTTCTTTATATATTTCAAAGTCTTAGAAAAGACAAAGGAAGAACTTTTTTTTCATTCTGGTTAATTTAAATTATGTTCCAATGAGCACGCCACTTAAAAATATCCCATTAAATTGTAATTTTAGAAAAAGTGCATTGCTGTGTAATCGCATAAGGCATTTGCAGACAAAGATAATGGTCTGGTGTGGGGCAAATAAATAATGGGTGCCCCAAATTGTCTTACAAAGGAAAAGAAGGCAGGCAAATACACCCTGACTTTTTAATCACTGAAGTTCAGAGCTGGGAAAAGTTATTAAACAAAGGCCCACTTGTAAGTCTATTCCCACAAGGCAATCCTGCAGTTTCAGGATACAGGGATAATGAATGCGGATGAGGGAAAATTGCCGCTGTTCACAGAGGCAGCTTTGCAGAAGAGAAGGCTCAGGGAACTGCAGAGACTTGGAATTTGAGGTGCAGTCAAGTCAGAGCTCTGCCATTTGACCTCAGTGCCTTCATTAGCCAGCAGCTACAAGATTACCAGCATAATTACAGTGAACTAATTGTGTGCGTGTTTGTTTCTTGAATGCCTGTCTTCTGCTTGAATGTCAGCTCCATGAAGGACTGTGTCCAGTCGCCTGGCAGAGTACCTGGCCCACAGCCAGTACTCAGTGAACCTCCCCTAACTCAGAGCTTACTGCAACCCAGTGGCTCTGCAAGAGGTCATAACTCGGTTTTGGCTTTTTAAAATTAGGAACAATCATGACCTTGGGCAGGTCACTGATGGTCAGGCACCCAATTTTCTTATCTGTAAAATGGCACAGTAAAATAATTTACCCCATGTGGTGGTTGTGAGGCTGAAACAAGATAATGATTGTAAAAAATGCTTCATACAAATTTGAACATACAAGGTGGTTCGGCATTGCAGCAGATCTCATTAGCTCTCCTTTCTGTGGTGGAAGGTTGAGATACTCATTTGCTATTAAACTCAAGCATACATTCAGATTACCTGGGGAGTTCCTTGCAATGTGGGTTTTGCCTGTCAGCAGATACCAATTTCTGATTTGGTAGAGCTTACACAAAGGCCCAGAATTTTGGAAATAGGGAGTCTTCGGAACATCTTTGGAGAAACACTGCTTTAGAAAGAGAATCAAGCTGGGTGTGATGGCGCACGCCTTTAATCCCAGCATTTGGGTGGCACAGGTAAGAGGATCACCGTGAGTTTGAGATCAGCCTGAGACAACACAGTAAATTCCAGGTCAGCCTAGGCTAGAATGAGACCCTGCTTCAACAACAACAACAAAAGAGAGAGAGAGAGAGAGAGAGAGAGAGAGAGAGAGAGAGAGAGAGAGAGAGAGAGAAAATTGATTCTGCATAAACAGGCAAACTTGCAGTGTCATATATTATATATCACAGCTTCTTAGACTAAGGGTCACAAACCCATCTGGGGTCCTTAAACTGAATGTAAGGGTCACAAAAAATTGACAACAGAAAAAGATTTCTGAATGTGTGACAACTACAGATTAAATCACAATCCAATGCTGAATGAAGATGGCAGTGACTCTTGGGGAAGCTCAAAACTCATCAAAATGCTGAGAAGAAATGACTGTTGAGTGTTCCGTGCTAAATGAGACATCTCGCATGTTCTCAAGGCTCAGTCAGAGGTCACTGTGGAAGAGGCGGCAGAAAGAATGTAAGAGCCAAAGAATGTTGTGGAACACTGTCCTCCAGACAAAAAGCGTCCATTGCATTCATGACCCAAAAGTGGCTGCTGTTACTGTCACGAGATTGGACTCTTCAATATTCCATCGTGGATGGTGGAAGGAGGGGAGAGCAAGGGAGGACAAAAGTAGAAGGGGAAGTAGACGGAAAGAATAGGCTCCGTGGAAGAGGGATGGGAGAGGAGGACAAAAGAAGACAATGGGCGGGGACTTGATAAAAATTCATTATGGGGCTGGAGAGATGGCGAAGTGGTTAAGGTGCTTGCCTGTGAATCCTAGGGACCCAGGTTTGATTCCCCAGAACCCATGTAAGCCAGATGCACAAGGTGGCACAAACATCTGGATTTCATTTGCAATGGCTGGAGGCCCTGGTGCTCTCATTCTGTCTATATATATATGCACACATACATATATATGTATACATACGTACATATTATATACATACGTACATACATACATATGTATATATATCTACCTCTCTCTCAAATAAAAAATATAAATAAGAGAAATTCATGTACATGTATGAAAATTGTCAATAAAATGGTTTTGGAAAAATCCAGTGCATGATGAATCCAAGGTGTATCTGACAGTGGTCCCCTGTGTTGTTTCATGTGGCTTCACTGCAGCCTTGGGTCTGAACATGACACTGCATGCTGTCACGCCACACAGAACCAAACAACCCTCCCTGACATACTCTAATTCAAACCATTGGAGTCACTGCAGTATTTTTATTGACTACAAAGTTTTCCGTGCGTATACAAATATAATGGCTTAATTACAGAAAACAAAGACTTTTAATATTTTCTTACCACCAGTCCTCAGCATGCAAGTGTAAAATTAGTATGTCTTTGGATTGTACTGTGTTAGCATGTTTGGCCTTAAGAAATTGCTGACTTGAATTTTACTTTAAAAGAAAAAAAAAGGTCACTAAAGGGCTGGAGATATGGTTCAGGGGTTAAGCATACTTCCTGGGCAAGCATGAAGCCCTGAGGTTACCTGAGTCTGAATCTCCAGAACCCACATAAAAATCTGGGTGCAGTCACACATGTCTATAACCCAAGTCCCTAGGAGATGGAGACAGCATTGCTGGGTTTTACGAATAGCCAGCTCAGGCATTAGTAAGAGACTCTGTATCAAGGAAAAATTAGGCAAGTGAGTAATGGAGGGGATAATATCCTCCTTTGGCGACCTAACAGGAAGCCACAGGTGTATGCATAGGGTCCCACTTCAGCACATGCATGTGATTACGCCACACATACCATACCACATACACTGCACACATGCAAAACACACACACACACACACACAAAACCCATCACATAATTTGTGTCTTGGAAGTAGGATAGAATTTTCAACAATTTCTAAAATGGTCCTAAACATACTTCTACCATTTTTTTTTCTTACTATGTATTTATGTGAAGTGGCATTTTCAGCAGTGACAATAATAAAACCAAGATACCTATCAACTCTCTCTGTCTCTCTCCTCTCTCTCTTTGCTTGGAAATAAAACAAAAAAAGTAAATTTCTTTATGATTTATCATCTGTGTTTTATTTGTATACCTATTTTATATGCCAAATATTCTGGGCAGCATAAAACTTTCTCAAGCAAAAAGGGGACATGAGTGGAAAAAAAATTTACATTTTTTTATTAGTTCTGGAGATACTTAGTATGTAAACAACACATGTTCATGCCATCCTTTCCCTCAACCCTGCTCATTTCCCAAAGAGGCCCTCCTCACTGGGGATGCAGGTCATCCCCATGGGGATTGTGGGTCGTGCATTGTGGGGGCAGCAGTCAGTTATGGGGGGAGGCAATGTCTTTGTACATAATGCCCCAATTTTTGGCTCTAACATTCTTTCTGCCCCCTTTTCTGCAAAATTTCCTGAGCCACACTGGGTGCGTTTTAAGTCTACTTTAGTGGTGGGCATTTAGGAGCCTCTGGGTCTCTGGTTTGGTCAGAGTTGAGTGTCCTCAGTGTCTATCTCCTGCACCCTTGTTCTGATACCAGGTTCCCCGAGAAAGCAGCTGAGTGGAAAAATGTAAGAAGCCCTTTCCTACATAATGCTCAGGAATGTATACAAAATTGTAAAGACCAGGCTAACATCTCTGCGTGGGCAGGAGGACAAACGACTTAACATGTAAGTAATTGTATATCTCTCCTGAAGAGCCAGTAGAATTTAAGCTACTCTCATTTTTCCCAGAGACAGCTCCTGGCTCTGCCTCCCAGCCTCTTCCTAGACTCCTGCCCAGTAGGAGTACAGTAACTAGGCAAGAAAGGACTCTCATTGGCTGGTATGGAGAACTCTTGGTGTTTCTTTGAAGATAGGAAATTCATGAAAGCAGACCAAACAGTTACAAAGAGGACAAGTTTTTTTTCATGATTATTTTTATACTGAAGGATTACTGTTCTTAAAACTTCATATGATTTTTTTCTTTGGGTTTTAGACCATGCAATAAGATGTAAAGCAAGGAGAATAAAAGGAGTTCCTTCCCCCCCCCCCCCCAACTAGTAAAACTTAGACATTAAAAACCTGAAAGTTCTGGGCTGGAGAGATGGCTTAGCGGTTAAGCACTTGCCTGTGAAGCCTAAGGACCCTGGTTCGAGGCTTGATTCTCCAGGACCCACGTTAGTCAGATGCACAAGGGGGTGCACACATCTGGAGTTTGTTTGCAGTGGCTGGAAGCCCTGGCACGCCCATTCTCTCTCTCTCTCTCTCTCTCTCTCTCTCTCTCTCTCTCTCTCTGCCTCTTTCTCTGTCACTCTCAAATAAGTAAGTAAAAATGATCAACAAACATTACCCCTGAAAGTTCTGTAGACAAATAATAGGCTTGTCCACACTCTTGTTCACTATTTGGTTCCAGCCCATGCTTACTTAGTTCCGGCTAACCCTGGACTACCCAGAAAGCTCTGTACCCATTCTTGCAGCACGTGTTTATTTGTCAATGAGGCAGACACCCTTCAGGGCACACACTCTTGTAGATCAACTTAAAGGGTATTTTCCCACGAGGTGATGAGGGCAGTTGGCAATGAGTCTTAAGGACAAACACTTTAAGAAAAAGAAAAGCAAAAAGAGAAGAATGCAAATTTACTAGCGAGAACATGAAACTCAAGGTGCCCGGGCTTGGCTTTCCTCTTACCAGCAGGTTCTCTGGCTTGATGTCACGGTGGACAATGTTCAGACTGTGCAGGTATTTGATGGCACTGGCCAGGTTGTAGAGCATCCCGCTAGCGTCCCGCTCCGTGTATTTGTTAGTGGAGGTAATAGCATCAAAGAGGTCTCCACCCTGGAAGAGAGCATGAGGCCGAGCAGTGTGTTAGCAGATGGGTCTGCAGGCTGCCCACGAGGGAGCCTGACAAGCCGTGAAGGAAATGAAGAATGGACCAGAATCTTCCAGCTCCCAAGGCTTTCCCTGCCACTGCCTGTCAAAGGACCACTCTGTGATGAGTTCACTCCTCACTATGGAAGACAATGCCATTTCCTCAAGGAGCTCAAAGGACAGAACAGAGCGGCAAGTCTCTGACAGTAGACACGTGGCTTTCTCCACAGCCTCCTCCAGGAAGGAGGAGGTGGTGCCTGGACCCGGGCTGAGAAGGCTCAGGACAGGTGATAACACGTGCTACCTGCCTCACCCCAACTGCCAGCTGAAGTGCGAATTTCTACTCCTACAGGTGATACTGCAAGCTACGCTGCTGACAGAATGTTCTTTTGCCTTTGAAATTAAGACCTGTGCAACACACACGCACACACACACACACACACACACACACACACACACAGTCCCCTTGATTCGCTGCATTTAGCTCTCTGGGAGTGGGTGTAGTGCTTTCTTTGTAAGGAATGCAAAATGAACTTGAAACTATCATTCCACAAGATGAGAGGGAAAGGCAGGGTAGGGGAATTTCAAAGAAAGTTTTCCATGACTATTCCTCATCTGAGCTTTTGTCCCCTGAGTTCTTTTCAGTATTTATTGCTTGTAGGTGCATCTTTTTTTTTCAATTAATTTACTTTTCCCCTTTACTTTAATAGGTGCATCTTTTAGGCTCCAAGTGAATGGAGCTTATTCTCTTTGCTTGAAGCCCTTTCAGAGGTTTTGGGATCGGATGTGTTTGAATCATCCTTGCATTCAGTACACCAAACAGGTGAGCCCCAAACCCAAATGTATTCCTATGCTCTTCACTGGAGTGAGCTGCTTAATTTTTCTTTTTAAAAGAGCAAAACTAAAATACAGTCCCTGTTGGTGGATAGCCTTCAGGGTTCATTATCCAGATGCTCTGGCACCTCTGTTTCCCTGTACAATTTCTACCCTGGAATCCGCTCTTGCTGCTGCGTGGTAAGCAGCAGTTTTCAAACTAAGAGCGTTGTTGTCCCACCCAAATCCAGAGGAAACAACACTCTCTACTTCCGCCTTCACTCATAGTCAAGGCTGTGGTACACAGGTTTGCAGTTTGTCTCTAAGTCACAGGAGGAGGCGAGAGGCCGGGTATTCGGGGTGGTCTAGTAAGCGGCTCACCCCTAGAGTTACACCTGTGGGTGAGACACTGCAAATATTCCACTATTGTCCTGGTCACCCCGGCTCCAGGCATCTTCATCTTTTCTTCTCTCCCTTCCCTTACTTCTTTCCTTTCTCTCTCACTCTCTCTCCTTTCTTCTCTCTCTCCTTTTTTGTTTGAGACAAGATCTCGCTATATAGCTCAGGCTTACCTTGGACTCACTATGTTGCCAGAGTTGGCCACAAACTTACAATCCTCCTGCCTCAGCCTCCCAGGTGCTAAGATGACAGGCATCTGACACAGAGGATCCCCTTGCCCATATTTCATACTATTTTCTTCCTCTCTTCAGAGAGGCACCACTCCTGGGCCACTTCCAACCTTCTCTTCCTCTTGCTAACCTTCATTTCCTACTATGTCTCGGGACAGTGATTTTATACTCCAGGTGGCATATTTCCTCCTTGGTTATGGTGGCCCTGAGACTTTTGAGCTCCAACCCTGTCTCCCTCAGACCCCCTTCCCAGAATATCCATTCTACTCCCAAGTATCTCTGAGGGCCTAGGCAGGCCTACTTCCTCCACAAGGCCTGCTCTGTTCTGAACACAGGCGTTGTTTGCACAGGCACCCAATTGGAGGGGAAAAAAATCTACAGTCCTATTCTTAGTAATTATTTTCATTTCAATAATTGCTGGAGAGATGGCTTAGTGGTTAAAGGCATTTGCCTGCAAAGACAAAGTACCCAGGTTTGAATCCCTAGGACCCATGTTAGCCAGATGCACAAGGGGGCGCACGCATCTGGATTTTCTGTGTAATGGCTGGAGGCCCTGGCGCACCCTCTCACTCTCTCTCCCTCTTTCTCTGTTAAATAAAAAATAAAATATTAAAAATAAAATAATTGCTACCTCACAGCTTTCTGGAACTCATGCTTTCCTCGCTCTGCACTGTCTCTACACTGATTGGCATGCCACTGGACCCTAGGGTTTGAGAAAGGCTCTCCCCTAATTTCTCAGGGAAACACTTCAAATCCAGGCTAGAGTAAGTCTCTACTTCCCAAGAAGCTTCCAGGCTGGGCCTCAAGGACACCCTCTCTGGCTCAGACTACTGATGTTCTCTCTCCTGGCTACAGCATTTTGACATCTCGGTGATGCAGCGAGAATTGAAAATGGCTGCAAAGAGCAATGAAGACCTTACTGTGGTCACTTGACTGGCAGATGATCTTCATCAGACAAAGTTTTGTCACCAATGTGGTCTCAGCACTTGAGTTTTACCTCTTATAAATTTAATTTAGTGTCAGTTTGCAAAAAAAAAAAAAAAAATTAAAATAGCCAACAGAGTTGACTGATGAAAACAAGAAGTTAATCAAGTGTTTGTAGCCCACAAAAGAACACCAGGAACATTTTGCAGCTTTTGGTTTAAAACACAATGTCATGGTAAAAAAGATACTCTTTAAGGGATGGGGAGATGGCTCAGCAGTTAAACATGTATCTTTTGCAAGCCTGCTGGCCTGAGTTTGAGCCCTAAACATCCACGTAAAACTCGATGCAAAGTGGTGCACACATGTGTGATGTCAACATGACCACTGCCATGGGAAGACCCTGTCTCAAAAGGATGGAAGGAGAGGAACAGCGTGCAGAGACCCCGAGGCTGTCCCCTGCTCTCCCCACGTGTGCTGTGGCACATTCGCCCCCCGCCCCTCTCTCTCTGTCTCTCTTTCGTACTTTTTTTCAAGACAAGGTGTCATACTATAGCCTGGTCTGACCTGGAACTCACTCTGTAGCCCTTGAACTTGAGGTGATGATCTATCTCAGCCTCCTAAGTGCTGGGATGAAAGGCATGGACCACCATACCCAGCTGAGAGAAGGTAATTCTCAAGGCTTGAAAAACAGATTTGATAATAATGTAACAATATGAAAATGTGAACAAAATGGACTCCTTTGATGGAATAAATCTTAACTTTTTTAAGCTTAACATTTTTATTACAAAAATATTAATCATGTTTTTGTCATCCTTAGCCTCAAACACAACAATAATTTTCTCATAATCCTATATTGCTACCAAGAAGCATTCACCCCTTCAAAAAAAAAAAAAAGAAGCTTTTATTTTAAATAGAGGAAAAACATAGGCTTCATCTATAATTACCACCTTAAGAAAAGGCCAGTATATCCAAAGGAAATCACCTCTGGATAGAGAATGTTTAAAGGCTTTCCTTAGAAATAATGAGGGCTTTTCTAGGGAGTAATAGGTTAAACATTAACAAGTTGGATTATTAAATGACTTCCTTAGCTTTTCTTTTTTGTTTTGAGACAAGGTCTTATTCTATAGCTGGTCTGACACTCATTAAATAGCCTAGTATCTCCTCAAACTCATAATCCCCTTGTTTCAACCAACAAGGTGGAGATTACAGACAGGCACCATGCCTACCCTTCTTGAATCTTCCAAAGAACACCCCACAATCCAGTCACCAGCCTGGGTGTGGGATGCAAGACCAACTCCCAGGGCCAAGGGCTCTGACTGCTGGTACCAGGGTCAGGGCAGAAGGTGATATAAGCCCTCAGTTTGGTTTCATACTAGAAAAACACCAAGAAAAAATTAATTTGTGAAAAAGAAATATTTCAATTTTAAAAATTCTAATTACTGAAAATTCAAATATGTGAAAATAGAGGTCATAGGTAGAGTACCTTTCATCTCATCTCCACTCAGTACTTGGATATCCCTATATTGTATGTTTTCATGAAATAAAAATGTAATTCTATGTGACAAGATGGGGTTTCAATATTCTCATAAAAGAGGCAGGTTGTTCACATAACTACTAGGACCGCATTATTAGTTTATTATGTTGGTTACAAGTAGAATAAAGTTGTTTTCTTGCAAAGTTGTTAAAAGCTTTGGATGTGGTCCATGAAAAAGTGAATATTCTACTATATTTATGACAAAAAAGTCATACAGGTTTATAATGCTTTCTGTGTTATAAACTAGTAAAAGCAACGCTTCTTAATCTACACACTAAGATGATTAGTTAGGTAGTATCATCAGTCTGATTTTACACAGCATAGTGAAGTTTACCCAGAGTCACGGAGCTGTTTTGTCCCAGTCTGGAACTTGTGCCCTTGAAGTACAATTCGAACAACTCTACCACTAAGGATCATTTCACTTTTCTTCCCTTTTCTCTTTTCCATCTTTCTGTCTACTATTTAAAAACTATGCTTATTTATTTGTGTGCTACTGCAGGGAAAGAGAGAGAGGGAGGAGAGAGAGAGAGAATATGGATATGAGAACGGGCATCAGGGCCCAGGGCTGTTGCAAAGCAACTCCAGATGCGTGCACCCCCTTGTGCTTCTGGCCTTCCATGGGTGCTGGGGAATTAAACCCTGTCAGACATTGCAAGCAAGTGCTTTTAAACTCTGACCCATCCCTCCAGTTTCTCTTTCCATTTTCTTCCTTTCTTTATTTTTGTTTTCCGAGATAAGGTCTCACTCTAGCTCAGGCTTTGACCTGGAATTCACAATTTTGTCTCAGGGTGGCCTCGGACTCACGGCGATCCTCCTACCTCTGCCTCCCAAGTGCTGGGATTAAAGGCGTGTGCCACCACGCCCAGCTTCCATTTTCTTTTGAAGTGCTGATGACAAAACCCATGGCTTCACACCAGCTAAGCAAGTCACTGAACTATGCCTCTAGTCCCTCATTAATATGCATAATACTATACTATTGTATTTAATATTAATATAAGATATACGGAAATGTGAGACTGGGTAGTTGATGTCATGCAGGAAATCACAGCGCCTTACACAGAAGTTTCTTTTTACAAAACACACACCTTTACTAACTCCATGACAAGGTAGAGCTCAGTCGGCACATCCATCTCCTCAATCAGAAGAACAATGTTGGGGTGCTTCACTCTCCGTAGAATCGACACCTCATTCTGGATCATGTGCTCCTGGCCAAGGGGAGAGTCCACTTAGTTAATAGATGTAGAAGATGCGAGGAGCTAGCTCAAAGGAGTACAACTATCTGAATATCAATGGAGACATATTTTGGTAGAATACAATGGCAATCTGAAAGCCTAAAACTGCCAGATGTTGAAGGTTTTAGATGATTAATCCAAGGACTTATTGTAAGTATAAAAAGATGGAACAAAAATTAGATAACAAACAGAGGGGAAGAAAATAAAGCAGACCAAGACAATGAACATTAATGATATCTGATCATTCCAACAAACTTATCATAGGCACCATGTGAAAGCATATTCTAACACACTTATAAGACTCAGTTCCACCACAATGCATTTCTAGGGGTAGCATTGTGCTCAATTGGAAGCTGATCTGGGTTTCTTTCTACTCTCAGAACTCTATTCTATTCATAAAAATAAATGTTATACATACTTTGCCACGACATTTACTTTTCTTGATAATTTTCAGAGCATACTCCCTAGCTGTAGACCTGCAAGGAGAAAGCTTTTGTTAAAACATAATTTCAAATCAACTAGATCACTTTGTTAGATATGAATTCATTATTCCTTATATCCTGGTATGCCTATTATATGACAAACTCTTCTTTGCCTCCTTTACAAAGAAACAGGTAAAATGCTTTTGGGTTTTCCAAATAAAAAGACAGCGAATATGCTAGCGTAGCCAGATTTTGACACGAAAAAATACTACCACTGTTGCCACCATGTTTAACCCTTTCTGATAAGCTGCTCCTCACTTCTCTTGGAAATTACAAACAGAAATATAGAGTGGTATGTGAGGTTTTGTCCCCTTTCTTTCAGTCTTTTTTATTTATTTGCTTCTCCTTGAGGCAAGGTCTCACTATGTGGCCAAGGTAGCCTTGATCTGTGGAGTTCTGTGTTAGCCACAGCAGCATTGGGATTGCAGTGAGAGCTGCCATGCCCAGTGCCCCTGTCTTGGGGATTTTTTTTTCTCTGTGACAGTGGCTATAAAGTTTTCTGAATGGTTCTTAAGGTCATATTGAAGACTTCCAAGAAACAGATCCTACTCTTCAGGTTTTGGTTCTGTGTAAGAGCCTGGGTGTGAGTTCTGCTGGAGAACCAAGGAATAGTACTTTCAAGGGGGATAGAAAAGTACAAAAGCCATTTCCAGAGCTTTCTGAGACTCACTGGCTGACAGTCATAAAAAGAAAATAGAAGGGACAGTTAAATCAACCCAGGTTCCCCAAGTTATATGGCAATATTAAATTCAAGTATTTCCCCTACAGCTCAAGCAACATGACCCCTCCTCCTTGGATGATGGAGAGTTCACTCATGGTGCTACATTGCAGTGGGTTCATAATGCGCATCAACACTTCTAAGGACTGTTTTAGGACACAATATTGCCAGAGAACACGATGCTAAACCACCACTTCCCAAGCACCAAGCTTTCTTTTCAGAGCAAGACCAAGAGAGCCTAGCTTTATGCATAATGATGAAAAAGCTAATTGTAGGGAATCATATGGATGCTGTGGAAATGAGATCAACTGAAGTTACATTTGGAAAATAGGGGTCTTAAAGTCTTCAATACAATGAATTACAGGGGCTCCCTAGTTTCATAGCTAGAGCAAGAAGAGGATGCCTGTACACAAATTAAGAAAACACGTATTACAAAATGGGTTACAAGGATATCTTAGAAGCCACCTATGCATATTACTTCTAAAACTTGCTTCTCCCACAACACTTTCGTGCCCTGCATGGTGCTAGCTTGCAAAATAAAATAAAATAAAACCCAATAACATTACATTTTTATGATAAAATCTTTGGACTATCAGAATAAAATAATAATTTTGAAGCTTCTTTTCCCCACTAGAGGAAAGTTCCTCATTTTCTTCTGGGTGGTTTTCCTCTAGAGATGTGGGTGTTCATGGCAATCCGCACTGCCTTGATTCTGCAAGGCCATGGACTCGGAAGCCCAGAGAACCCCTGTCTCATACTGATATAAAATCTGAAGTTAACAGACACAGACATCTCAACGGACCTAATAGAGGTGCAATAGCGAACAGGGAAGACCTACTTGGCTCTGTTACGGCGACCTTTGCCTGTGATAGCATTTACTTAACAGAGGAGGGGGCGTCCCTGCCCTTGTTAATACATATTCATCCTTAAAAGAATGGAAGGATCCGGGCATGGTGGTGCACACCTTTAATCCCAGCACTCGGGAGGCAGAGGTAGGAGGATCATCATGAGTTCGAAGCCACCCTGAGACTACATAGTGAATTCCAGGTCAGCCTGAGCTAGAGTGAGATCCTACCTCAGAAAACCAAAAAAAAAAAAAAAAAAAAAAAAAGAATGGAAGAAGAAACCCACAGGTAATGTGTGCAATTCACCATGTTCTTAGCTTGCTTTTATTTTCTTAGACCTCTGGGAAATATTAAAAGAATGTTTCATGATACTTGTAGGGAGAGAGGGCACCAGCTATGTGGCCTTGCTCAGTTGGGAGTTGAATGCTAATACTTTTAGAGCAATCTGGTATTTAGACTCTGGGGTTTCATACAGGGAGACTCAAGATGTGAAATTATGCAAAATAAATGCAAGTCAAGTTAGAAAGAAAATAATAATAATAATAATTCTAGATGTTGGAATGGGAAATATCCAGTGTGACAGACTAGGCATGGAAGGCTGAGATGTGTGTCCTAATCTGTGGCCAGCTAACAGACGATGAATACTGCAAAATGGCCTGACACTCTACAGGGAAAGGCCACGGCAGTAGCTACAAATGAGATTATCTACTATAATGGGAATAATGCGAAAAAAAAAATGTTGGCTTTCCAATTAGCAATACCATTAACTTAATATAAAATTATATAAACATATACACCCATGCATATACACCCGACCCTGAGAATTGACTCTTCTTTTCTTTCCTTTCTGCTTCCTCCCTTCTCTTTCTGTCCTCCTTCCTCCTCTCCCTCCCTCTTCCTTCTTGCTCTCTCCCTCCATCCCTTCCTCCCTTTCTCCCTTCCTTCCTTCGTTCCTTCCTTCCTTCCATGTGAGATATGAATGTGTTCACGGGTGAGTGTAGGCGTGTCCGTGCCATAGCATGTGTATGGAGGTAAGAGGGTGACTGTGGGTGTTCACCCTCACTTTCCACATTGTTGGAGCCAAGGTCCGTCTTCATTCATCGTTTTGCATTCAGGATTAGCTGATCCATGAGTGTGTCCTCCTAACTCTGTCTCCCTTTTTACCTCTTGCCCCTGTGATTACAGATGCCCCAGCACCTGGCTTTATGTGGTTTGTGGGGATCCAAATTCTAGTACTCACACTCATCCTGCAAGCACACTAGCCAGTCCTGGAATGGCTTTTCTGATTTAATTTCTATCTTATTTGTACAAGGAGTATTACTTTTTTTTTTTTTTTTTTTGCTTAGAATGTGGAGAAGAGTTTGTTATTAGAAGCTGTGGATGCCACAGGTTGAAAGCATGAATTTGCTAATCTAAGCATTTGTGAGCTGAATGACCTTGGTTGTTTAATTTCTCCAGTCTTTCTTTTGATAACATGAGAACATCAATACTGACATGCTAGGAATAAGATATTGTATTGTACTGAGATATTAGAAGTTGAAGATAGTCAATACACAGTACACAATGCTTGCTCTGCCTTTGGCCAAAGATGGCAGAGGGACATTCTCTGCCTTTGATGGTCAGGCAATCAAAGGCCAATATTTGTGGGTGCTGTTGGGGTCTAAGAGCGAAAGAAGAAAAATAAGGGAAGTGTCTTTCAAAGGCTGGCAAGGTGCAGGGAAGCACACTAGTGGATACTGATACAAATACGAATCCTTGGGGGCTAGAGAAATGGCTTAGTGGTTAAGCGCTTGCCTGTGAAGTCTAAGGACCCTGGTTCGAGGTTCAATTCCCCAGGACCCACATAAGCCAGATGCACAAGGGGGTGCACACACCTGCAGTTTGTTCCTAGTGGCTGGAGGCCCTGGCAGCCCATTCTTTCTCTCTCTCTCTCTCTGCCTCTTTCTCTCTCTGTCTGTCACTGTCAAATAAATAAATAAAACAAAAAAATTAAAAAACAAAAAAAGAATCCTTGGGTTTTGTTTTCATGATGCCTCGGATGGACTTTCAGCGCTATTGTGTGAACCTGCTTGTTGAGGAAACCTGGGCATGGCTCTTCTGTAGATGTCTTCCAGCCTGACATGTTCTCTGAAGGTGGTGTGGCAAAACAGAGCAATTTTCCTGCAGGGTAGAGGAACTGAAGGGGAGAACAAGCGGGGGCCAGGGGAGGGGCAGAGAGATCACAGGCCAGCTCCAGAAAACCAGGGGGGGGGGTCCCTTTAAGAGAACCTAGAGCTCTAAGAAGAAGCTGCCAAGTGCCTACATCACTAACTGCTAACAACTGCCCAAAAATGTAACTGAATCTGACATCTAGATGAGGCTTTGAGGGTCACCTTAGTGTGAGCTATAACGTTATTAGTTATTACTGCTCCAGTTTTTTTAATCTGCCAGTGACTATTCTTGACTAGTTATCTAGAATCTAGGGATAAGCCAGGTATGAGGTGCACATTTGTAATCCTAACACTTAGAGGGCAGATGTAGAAGGATGGTGAGTTTATAGACACTTTGGGCTACATAGTGAGACCCTGTCTCAAAAAGCCAAAGACTGGGATTAGTGTGATCATAGAGCATGTGCTGAGCATGAACAAAGCCCTGACTTCTGTCCGCAGTACTGAAAAATATAACAAAAACCTTGACTATGGTCTCAAGTGTTTCCTAGGCCCACAGCAGACCTGGATCAGCCATTGTGTTGGGGTTGGTGCACATGAATTTTAAAACCTTGCAAGGTTATTGCTATATAAAATTTTATGATAGTACATATGAGAAATCAAGTGCTATATGAGAACATTCTGGTCTCAACAAAGTGTTCCTCAAAAAAAAAGTGTAGGAAGAACATTCAAAATGACTGAAAATATAAAATGAAAACCTGACAGAACTGGTAAAGTTTTGCTAAGTAAACTTAAAGATAAAAGTCTCTAGAAATCACTACATTTTTCAAGACTGTTTTTTTGATTGCTTTAAAAAGATTTTCTTCTCTTGCATCTGGATTGAGACATTAACTTATCCGACGTGTGCTACAGGCTGCAGATAGACATAGACTTGGACAACCTAATGCCAAGTGTTTCTTTTAAACGTCTCACACAAAGATCTTCTGCTCACCTTTCTACACATTCCTTGACAACAGCAAAATTTCCGTCTCCTATTGTCCTCCCGACTTTATATCGCTCTGCTATTGTGGCTGGAATCTGGAAGCCTTCCTCGGACACTTCTGAAAGAATTATTGGCACATTTTTATTGGTGGAAATGGGGACACAGATGTTGCACAAGGGCCACATTTTTAAGCATCGTCTTATAGACTGGAGTTGGAATTCACGGGTAATTTTTCTGCCATTCCCCTCCCTTGCAGGTCTTATACAGACTCAATAGTTTCTACCAAGACAAATGAGAAACCAACAGGAAACCTACGGGGTCCACCTGCCCCTGTGTAAGCACAGCCATGGATCCTGCTGCAGTGGGGATTCGAGGAAGGAAATCTGGCTGTTTGAACTTCATGCCGATTTGATCAATAGCATTTACTAAATACCCACTGTGCTCAGAGAAACAAGATTCCTGTGTGTGATGCAGGAGGGAAATGCAGTTCTTAAGGGACCCTGGGCTGCTTGGCATTGTACAAGTATGACAAATGCCTGCTGTTTGGACACTTAGTTTTATTACATCCTGAAATGACGATCTCCGTAACATTCCCTATGAGCTGAGAAGTCCTGATTGCCACCCCTCGCCAGTACCAGTGAGCAGATTTTAGACAAATGTTCTCACCAGCAACCTGCGTGGCAGATGTTGAGTTTCAATTATAATATCTATTGTGTCTGTGAACAGAAGAGTTTTGTACTTCCAATTATGTGAGTGCCACTAACGTAACACATTTTCCCCCCGAAAATGCATTTTGAAATATTTTACAAATGCCTAATAATGCTTTAAATATCCAAGGCTATAAAACTAAATAAGCCATGGTTAGGTCCCATAAATATGCTGGATAACCTTTAACATGTTAAGGGCATAAAAAGCCTTTTAAAGCTGGGCTCTAAAATGTACATGCTTTAAAGTTATAAATCCTAGCTCTCTCCCAGGCAACCCGTATGCAAAATGTCATGGAAGCCTAGTGGGGATTTTAACTGTGCTCTTCTTCTAGGCCCATGTAAACTGAGACTGGATATTTCTTGTCAAAATAAAATGAGAGCCTTGGGTGTGAATGGGCTCTCTCTGGTAAGTCTTGCATGTCATCGTTTAGTGGGGCGTGACCAGGGAATGACAAACAGGAAGTCGCAATCGTCAGGTACCTGTGTGAGCACCTTCATGTTGGCTTCATGGTGATGCTCAGTCTGCCCCACTCAAGACGGAATTTCTGGAAAGTGTTGTTCACATGTAGGACAGTTGCTACAGCTATCATCGTCCTGAGTACCTGTGTAGCCTCTGCCTCCTTACGGGTGGCACCCTACTTGGCTCACTAGAAAACCCTGCAGGTCATACTCAGGATAAAAGCAGGGCTCGGGCCAGTGCCCCTAGCTTATCACAACCCCTGAGATTTTGTCTGCGTGGAGAACTTGTGTCTCCTCCATGGGAAGCAGGTGGGGGTGCTGTGGATGTCTCAAATCACTCTGAACCCTCTGAATATCCACAAAGGATCTCCCAGGGGACAGAGTCTTAGCCACTCTAGAAGTAGCTGTCTTTGGCCACTGGGGTGCGTTTGATTTTACAGATAGGAAATGGAAGGAGGCCCTGCATTCTCTTTTTCACTGGGAGTTCTCACTGAATACCCTTCCAGAGCACAGTGAGTACTTGTGATTTCCCTCAGCTACTGATAGCTAGGGTGTAGGCTCTGCCCAGGCTTAATAAATAACCATATTAATTCATTAGATGAACATAACACATTGGAACAATGGGGATTTCTAGATGGCTGTGAACTCGTAGAAAGGCAAAGCTGTCTGATGTCGCATGGTAGGAAGGCATGGCGTCCCATGTAGATCACATGTCTCGCTTCATATAAGAGCTCCCCTCAAAGGGTGCTTTTTGGGGAAATAACAATTCATCACCTAAGACAAGTAAAAGGAGCTGCTTCTTTTCTATTCTTTTTGCTTTTTTCTTTATGTGTTTGTGGGAGCATGCATGTTCATACACATGTAGGTGAATGTGTGTAGAGGCCAGAAATCAATGTTGGGTGTCTCCTTGATTGCTTCTCCACTGTCTTCTTTGAGACATGGTATCTCACTGAACCTAGAGTTCATCAATTAGCTAGATGAGCCACCAGTAAAGCCGAGGCGTCCTCCTATCTCTGCCTCTTCCCCGGTGCCAGAACTCCATGTGCACCACCACAACTAGCATTTATGCAGGTGGGTGCGGAGGATCCAAACTCAGGTCCTCTGCTTCCACAGCAAGTGCTTTAGCACATGAGCCATCTCTCCCAGTCCCAACTGGAGCTGATTCTAACAGGGGCTTGATTGTAACACGATCATACTTCCCTAGTAACGCACTATAGGAATGATATCTGAAAGTGTAGTCTTAGGATCAGACTTTCCTAAACGCTTTCTCTTAATTGAGTTGAGCCACACACTGCAGAGACATTCTAAGTGAATTAGCTGAAAGGAAAAAGAGTATTTTTTTTTTTTTTTTTTGCAGTTGTCACTAATGAATGCTTTTGTAAAGCCGTATTTTTATACACTGAGTTCTTTAAGTTGGAGTACACCCACGGGGCTGAGATACTCAAGAATCGTCTGTCTTTAACATACATGAGCAGTTCTGGAACACAAGTGGCTGAGCTTCCTAGGAAAAATATCTGCACAGAGGAAGCAGACTATCTCCAGATCAAGGCTATTCCCTTTCTCAAGAGTCCAACTTACTTCTACCCTGTTGTGACCAACCCTCAAGAGCACTGTATTATTCATTCTGTTTCAGATATTACAAGGGCTTTTTTATTTCTTCCAAGAGTAGATTTAGCCAACCCATCCTATAGCCCCTAACAAGCTGCATCCTCTCCTCAGATACCAAGTCCCACATTCATCACCTTCCCCAGGGCCTTCGTTCTCATCCATTGAGCTGCAGACTTTGGTAGACGCCAGTGAGGTAGAGGAGCCGCCATGCTGAGAGCTCTGTAAGGGATGGAAACAAAGAATAAAATACCCGGGTCAGAGTGACTGAGTCTCCATGTGGCACACCGAGCCTGGACTGGCAGGAGCTAGCTGTTTCCCCTCCCAGGGAAGAAACAGCCTTCAACAAGGTTGTTAGACTACCCAATGAGGGTCTTATCTCCCACCCTTCCTACTAAGCAGTCAGAGGGGACTCTGATTAGGGGAGGGTAATCCTTATAAGCCTGGGTGTCCCAGGATTTATTCCTTTTGCTCAAAGTCCCTGAGCTCAGTTTGGCTTTGGCAAATGTTAGGCATCTCATGTCAGCCTTCCATAGTCTACTGTCAAGCCAAGCCTCAGAGGTGGTACCATTTTGGTCTTATCTGCTACCTTCTCTATTCTTAGAATAGAAGAAAAAAGTCTATTTGTTTTTATGCAATATTCTTTTAAAAAAACAAACAAACAACAAATCTTGGCTTTATCTTAACTCTAGGAGAAAGGTAAAGGCGCGGTGTTTTCTTTTTTCATCTTATTTTGAGAAAAAAGACACGCCCAGTAAATAGGTGACCAGCTGGTTAAATGTTATAATTGTAAATCTGAGACAAAGATACGAATTCAAGCCTTGGGCTGGAGATTGCCCTGACTTTTTTTTTTTTTTTTTTTTTTTTGGTTTTTTGAGGTAGGGTCTCACTCTGGCCCAGGCTGACCTGGAATTTACTATGTAGTCTCAGGGTAGCCTCGAACTCACGGCATCTTCCTACCTCTGCCTCCCGAGTGCTGGGATTAAAGGCATATGCCACCACGCCAGGCTCTGCCCTGAAGTTTGGATGAGACTAACAACCCACACCCACAGACAGGGTACCAGAGAGCAAACATGGAAGACCACAGTCCGTGGCAAATATCATGATTGGCCAGGGGGCAGTCCTTTTAACAATGGATGTTTCCCAGCTCTCTGTCTATGTCTCTAGTGAACATTCTATACACTACAGTGCTACTTCTAAAGAGCGAACACAGCTTGTCCTAAAAGATCTTCCTTCTGTTGCCCTGGGTTTATCCACTTGGTTGGGCTGATGGGAGCAGGAGACGGTGAGGGGGCGGCTCTGGCTCATGGTGCTGGCTGGCTGTGGAGCAGAGAGAAGGGAGAGAGCATCGGTAGTGGCATCGATAATGACGTGGTGACAAGAAGCAAGCTTGAGCTAGGTGTCCTCTGTCTACCTGTCCCTTTCAACCTCCGCCCCCGTTCTATCCAGACTTAACAGTGCACAGAGCAAGGGGGGAAAGAGGACCCATACAGTTCATTATACACAATAGCTTCCTACAGGGGAAATTCAACGACTTTAGTTTTTATTAAAAAAAAAAATAAGAAGAAAAGACTTATGTCATTGGAGATCTGCCACCTAATCATTCCTGGGGCCATTTGAGCCAGTCACTATAGAACTTTTTCTTGAGCATGACAAGGTGCATATATTCCACTGGATACATTCATGAATACCAACAGGAGATGTCTCTGCTGCCCTAGAGGGTATAGAGGTTTTGCTGGCTCTGTTGTACATTGCTGAATGCCACACAATATGGGATGTGCCCCTTATGTTTTAATATCATAAAAAAGAAATTTCCCCTCAAGAAACTCAGGGATTTGAGCTGCTTCTCCATCTTTTCTCCTCCAGCCTCCCTTTGTGACCACCAACACACATTTGTCACATGTCAGACTGGAAAGAGGAATTGAGATTCTAACCTGCAAACACAGTTTTTCGTAGTGTGACACTCCAGATTCATAACCCACTGTGCTGACGGAACTGTAAACATATCAACCAGTAAGCCATGCTCTGCTGACTTTTATGAATGTTGGTTTGTGAAAACCTTGGACTTACAATACTGCGACAGAAGGCTGAGACAAGACAGATTTATTATGTTGGTAACTGAGGAAAATAAACGTTAACATGACCATACTTTGGGGGAGGGTGTGTGCCTCCCAGAACAGAGAGAGACTTTATCTCCTATGTGACTCCAGATGCAAGGGCGCCCCTGGCAGAAGACCACTAAGTAAATGGTTAAGTTGTAGAACTTCTCTTCCGGTCCTTGAACTTCTATTAGCAGTATCACAAATGGTGCTCTGTAATGTAGCCACGTTGTATTTTGGGGTGGCAGGTGTTGCCTTCTTATGCAGTGTTCCTTGTTTGAGAATGAATAGACACCTTCTTTCATCATGCACCCAAGTTACCAGACCCGTAGTGTGTTTCCCACAGAGATGTTCATGGCTGACATATTTAATCCCCAATGCTTCTCTCAACAAACATGTCAGGTTCTTGATGCAGAACTCTGATCCAAAGGGGCAGCATCCTATCAAATTTCTATGTATTTCCTCTGTAAACTGCTTTATCAACTAATGGATTGCATTCTCAGCAGTGCCTCCAGGTGTCTGAGGGCCTGAAAGTGTACCCCAGTGCCGGCTCCACTCTGTCCACATGTGGACACACACCGCTCAAGGACTCCTAGGCTCTATTCTGTTTTGGTAAAGTAAGGATTAAAATAAGTTTGCTTATGTCTACAGTTGCTTTTACTTTCTGTTTTTCAACTCTCTGTTTCGGAAAAAATATAACCCATACTACTTCAAATTTCCTGCTGTCCGAGAATAGTAGATGACATATATAGTTTTAGAGAAAAGCTTATTTACTTGTACACAGGGTACTTTGAAAATGTAAAATTCTAGTTTTAGTATTGTGCTCAAGTAGAATAAATAGATCTACTGGCTTCTAGAGTGTCATCTCTTCTTTTTCTAAAAGAAGTAAGATAGTGACCACCATACATTTTTCTCACACAATGAGGATGGAACTCAAATAACTTCTGGGCTCGAATGGACCTGGAACATTGCCTTTCCCATCCCATTTCCATCCATAAACCACATGCCCCAATGCAGATAGCCCAGCACAGTGGATGGACAGACAGCCTTTGTCCACGGAGCCAGTACTGAACACAAAACTCCCTGGGGCGACTCCTCAATTGTTAATATGAAGCCAAGTAGAGAGTGTTCTTTTCATCATGTTGAAATTATATCCCTTGACATTTTTCATTGATTTTTCTTTCACATCTCTAAAGTTAACCATCACAGGTGTGACTGTTCATAGGATAGCATATCAGGGTTTTAGAGACAGGTATGAATCACATGCCTACTCTTTCTCAATTTGCATATTCCCAGTTCCTTTCCTTGTTCATCACATGACTGAGCTTCATGAATCATGAGTCCTTCCCTGTCTTGGGGCCACACTCCTACTGAACATATCCCCCTTCATATCTAGTGCTCAAAAGGGAAAGAACTTGGGCTAGAGAGATGGATTAGTGGTTAAGCAATTGTCTGTGAAGCCTAAGGACCTTGGTTCAAGGCTCAATCCCCCAGGACCCAGATAAGCCAGATATACAAGGTGGCGCATGCATCTGGAGTTCATTTGCAATGGCTGGAGGTCCTGGAGCACCCATTCTCTCTCTCTCTCTCTGCCTCTTTCTCTCTCTGTCACTAATAAATGAATAAAAATAAACAAACTTTTTAAAAAAAAAAAAGGGAAAGAAGTTGTGTGTGGTGGTGGTGTGCTCTGATGGAGTGCAGGACATCAGGAAGCTTGCTTTGTTCTGAATAGAAAATTAATTCCCTTCAAGATCAATGGCTTGTCAGTGGTTGGGGTTCAGTTTTAACCTTGCATGGGACTACTGCAGGAGTGTCTTATTTCCTTATTTGAGAGGTTGGTGCTGTGGCTTTTTTTAAATTTTTTTTGCTTCATTATCTTAATTTTTTTTGGGGGGGGTCACCTAATACCTTTCTGTCTCTCCCTCTCTCTCTTTCTTCTTTGAGTATAGTTGGTTCTAACCCACCTAAATATACTTAGATCCTCCTGGAACATTTTGCCTCTTATTTGCAAATCTGGTTGAAGGATTTTCTGAGACCAGTAAAGACAACATATATAAGTTCTTGTTCTTTAGAATTGACTGAATGAGCTTAACCAGCTGGGTTTTTTTTTTTTTCCTAACTGACAGAATATGAAAGGTCCCCTTATATTTTTGATTGCATCTAAAAGAAATTGCAATATCTAAGCAGAAAAAAATCTCTTTAGAAGGCACATGCTGGTAAGATTTTATGTTTACCTCGACCAGTTTGCTAATTCTAAAGCATCTGGGCCTATAGCACCAAACATACAGTTATTTTAGAATGTAACGCAATTAACTGCTCTGAGAGGCGTTGTGACATTTGAAATGTCATCACCTCCCGGCGATTTAATGGGAACCATTTGGGCAGGTTGCTGACACCTGGATGCTTTTACAGTACACCTTCATAAAAGAACTTCCTTAAGTAAGAACACATCCTAAGTGTGGTTATTTAGTTTGGGATCACATAGCAGATGGAGAACATATCACACTTTTTGAAGTAAGTGAGAAAGCTGACATAACAGCTCTAACCACATTTTACCAAGCTGTATCTGATGACTATGTAGTAAAAGAAACAGTTCATTTTTAAATGTTATGAGTTACTCATGCCACTTATATTAATGTTGTCACTCAGCCTGGGTCCAAACTGCATTGGGATTTGGAATATATCCAAATGATACAATTGTTTCAATCAATGTAGACAAATCTCTCATATAACTTTAGCCTTTCACTATTTGTATTTCACATTCTACCTTGTTTTAACTTTGCTGAGTTAATGTTGTTGTGGGAAGTATTTAAGGAGAATTTAGAAAGTAAGTGGTTACTGTCCTATAATTTCTAGATTATCCTCATGAAGAAAACATAAGTAATAAATATTATTAAAACTCTAAAAGTTGCCTGGGTTACCTTGACTTTAGGTCTACAGAAAATTTGAAAATGAGCCAATATAACAACATTAAGAAATAATCTTAGAGCTGGAGAGATGGCCCAGGGACTAAAAGTGCTTACATGCAAAGTGTGATGGCCTGAGTTCGATCCCCCAGTACCTGTGCCAAGCCAGATACACAAAGTGGCACATATACCTGGCGTTTGTTTGCAGAGGTAGGAGGCTCAGACTTGCCCATGCTTACTTTCTCTCTGTCTCTCATTCTGCCTCTCTCCCATAGAAATAAATAAAAATATTTAAAAAACAAGAAATAATCTTAATGTAGAGCATCTGAGATATTAGATTCCATGTAAATAAAAAGCCATGCATTTGTTTAGTTCCCAAGTGTCTAGAGAACAGCACAGTGATGGCCTAAACCTGCACTGACCAATAAACCACAGTTTGAAATGACACAGAGTAACACTTTGCTTTCAAACTCTTCTGTCCACATTCTTCACAGTATGTTCAGTCTAAGCAAACTTCATGGGATCAGCAATCAAATTGATAACAAAGAATGAAGAGCAAAAAATTTCAAATGAAGAGCTAAAATTTCATAATGACTAAGTTGGTTTAAAAGACTGGATAGCTGTTAATAATAAAATTGGCTTACTGAGAGGAAGAAGAGATGAAAATGGGATGTTGTCATTATTTATTTAATTATACATATTCATTAACTATATATCCAGTACTTGTATAACAAACATCCTGCCTACATACATACTCACACAAAATACATGTTCATTTTCTCACTGAAATTCCATGTCCTTGGGGAAAATGTTTTTAAGCCCAGGAGACAGCTAGTATATTTAAAAATGCATTTTAATTCGTTGTTTTTCTAGCTAGTTTTCCAATTTGTCTGTGAAATTCACCTTTGAATTAAGGTAACCCTGAGAAGAAAGCATATCAGTGTTGTAATTTAAGTAAATGAAATAGAATTTCATCAGTTAATCTTACTTTGTTTTTATTGGCAGTAATTAACACTTTTATGTGGTACAATTGTGTAATATTGCAAATATCACTTGCTGATGTTACTTGCAATACACACAAATGAAAGAAAGAAAAAAAAAGAAAGGAAGGAAGGGAGAGAAGGAAAGAAGACACACATGATGCCGATGGTGACCCTTACCCACATGGTCATTTCAATTCCAGTGTCTATCCATCAAGCTTTCTGAAAGAAATTCACTGAACAACATAGGCGATTTTTCCTGTTTATTATATAGTAATGCTAAGGTGGTAAGTGTCACAAAGTTAAGTTCAGGAGGAGTAACATGGCTTAGAGTGAAGCACAAGATACAACATTTTACAATGAAACCAATAGCACAAAAGGATAGAAACTTTCCAAACTGGGTAGTTCAATAAAACATCATTAATTCTCAGGTCTGCAAAACTCTGAATATGCTCAATTAATTTCCAAATACACTGCTGTTTAAACCATTTTAACATCAGATATTCTTTTTTTAAAGAAGAGAATACTCATCCAAGCAACTCCAACTCTAAGTGGTATATAAACTCTTTGTAAAAAAAAAATTATCCAAATTATAACATTCATAGTATTTCAAAGAATCCTCAGAAAAAAATAAACTGAATTCTTTGCCTGGTGATGAGTAAAAATTCCTCAAAAGAAAAATCACAATAAGAATAACTTCCTTATTCTTTGACTTCACATACCTACTACCCTTGGCTTCAAGAACATTGTGTGGCCATACACAAACACAAACACCCATGTAGTACATGCGTCATTTCTCCTACCTTGAGATTTATCTACCATCTTTATACTACAAATCACATTTTAAACACATCCCATATCATGCACCTTAAAACTAGAGTGAGGGCCCCTGAGTTCTTTTTCTTTTCCCGCATGCATTATAGGCACAAAATTTCAAATATTTTTTCAGGGGACAGTTTAACATATTGTATCAGGCAGTTTGCATGTTGAGCTCATTATATCTCTGATTTGGATACTATTCCTCTATGGGCTAGCTCGATCAAATACGGTTTCCACTGTCATGCATGGTTCAAGGGGCTAGTAAGGCTAATGCAAATACGTATCGATAAGCAAATATATACAGAAAGAGTAAATTCAGTCAATTAGCAATTGCAAGTGTGTGTATGCTTGTTTAAACATATACACACATAGCAAGTATACTCAAAATATTTTAGCAGATTACAATAGCATCTTAAAGGAGCATACAGAATGGCCTTACAGGTTATCTGGCTTTGTACTCAAACCAACTCCAAACAAAATGCATTTGGAATGGTTTTCCAAATTTATGTCAGCATATCACAGCTCATAACTCTATAAATTAGGGTTTTCAATGCATATTGATTGAAAATCACTATAGTTATCAATTTACACACAAAAGGAAATCACTATTACATTCAATCACATTGTTAATTGAATATAAAGAAGTTACTATAAAAATATTGTGTATTTTATAGTTAATATTGGATTTTCTTGGGCTTTAAATTTTTGTTCATCTGGGCTTAACTTATTTTTGGATAACTTGGAACACTTTATTATATTAGTTTAGCAAACAGCTTTTGAACTTGAAAAGTCATCCAACTACTATGTTGCAGTGTAGAACTTTATGACACAAAGTTTTATGCACAATTCTACAAGAGCCAGTAACTTATGAGGCTGTGCCACAAATACTGCATTTCACTATTTATACTCTCTATACACGCACAGGTGTTTACACAGGCACACTCACATACACATAGAGCCCTGAAAATTCACATCAACACCAACATACCTGTACAGATATATGGCCACAATAGAAACTTCAGTAATCCATCAGCGAAAATATATGGGCTTAATTTTTTTAAAGGAATATTCATCTCTTTTATTAAGAAATGTGGCTTTTGGGCTTTGGGCTTCACTGCATTTTTTTTTTTTTAAAGCACAATTACGTGTCGATGGGTAGTGGATCAAAGCAAAAAATGCCCTGCTGGTTAGCCTAGAGAACATATGCTAGCGTTGGTTCAAATGTTTTCAGAACATGGTATTTGTTTTGAAACATTTAGATGGTCCCATATATGTATACAGGGATGTGTACACATGGGTGGACATGAGACTTTTCAACATCTATGGCAGCACATAGACCCCTAGAGACCCCCACCTACTTCACTGACTAGTCAGACACAAAGAATATTCCACATGGCTTTCAAAATCAGAGTCGTTTGAGTTCACACTAAACTCTACATTTTATAGAACACTAGGTTTTGAGCTTTTCAAATGCTGAAATCAGGGAAATATTTGTAACAAGTTTTTTTTTTTTTAATGATATCTATCTCTAAAAAATGTGAGCACATGGCAAAGCCTCAAAACTTTCAAGTACAGCAAGTCCACAAGGCATGTTTGAGGGTTCTCCTTAGGGCAAAGAAGTATGGCCTTGTCTGGAAGGAGTCCTTACTTGCTCAGGAGAGCAACTTTAAGATTCAGTGTCTAATTTTGTTAAAAAATTCTATAAATAAGCACATTATAAGTGCTTATGAACCACCGTTTGGGTTCTACCAATGAGCTGAAAAAAAAAAAAAGCCTTCTTGTTTGCTGTTAAGGACTTTTTTTCTTCCCCATTTCTGTTTTAGTATAATAGAATTATTTCCCTATATAGAAAAAGTTCTCAAAGTCTATAAACGG
Organism: Jaculus jaculus; assembly: GCF_020740685.1. Lineage (NCBI taxonomy): Eukaryota > Metazoa > Chordata > Mammalia > Rodentia > Dipodidae > Jaculus > Jaculus jaculus. The sequence continues at coordinate 17,858,164 of NC_059108.1, forward strand.
TGTGCTATTTCAATCTCTGAGGGACTTTAGTTTCAAAAAGTAAATGATATATATTGCCCCTGAACAGTCCTTTAATAAAAGGCATATGGTCAAAAGATTAAATGCTGTGGAATAGCATTTCCCTTGGAACTGCTTGAATGGAAAGTTGGCCATGATATCTATCGGCAATTAGTACAAGTCCACTTTCTTTATGCCGTGTCTAAACAAAGCCATGGGCTTTATATCAATTGGCGATATCTGCTACTTATCCAGAGCAATAGTGTTTACTGGTGCTCTCTAAGTGGCAGTTGTCCATAAGATTGACAGCACAGGGAAGCTGAAATTACTGGAATTTATTTTTGTTCTGGACCAGCTGACCCCAGCAGATTTAAGTTAACTGTTCTACTGCTTTCTATGCATTTTTGACAGTTTAGTCAAATACATACTAATCTTTTATGAACTCAACTGTATTAAGTAATGCATTTTACAAAGACATAACTAAAACAGACACCGGCATAGGCAGCCTCACAGATGTTTACTGTTTGAGCTAAGGCAAGGCAGCCTTTTGATCTCAGCAGGACTCTCTGTTCATGTCTATTGGAAACAGTTTTAAAACCTTATGTCTGGAGCAGGTAGGATTGTGGGTTGTGCTTTCAAGACGGAAGAGTTCTGCAGCTCTCCAAAGGCATGCCAAAGAAGTGCCTTTTCCTCCAACAGACAGGGTAATGAGGCACTAATTATTATCGGGCTGTTTTCAAATGCTGTTAGGGAGCCTGGACGTTTCATTTTCTTTTTTCTTTTGGTTGGAATTTTTTATTTACTTGTCAAGTGAGATGGTACCATAGGTAACTGTAGACCAGATGGTAAAATTTGCTGGTTGAACAATTTTCCAAGGAGATAAATCAATAACATTTAAAAGTATATGACAACTAAATTCCTTTCCATCTTGAATCAAGCATTTTGAAATTGTTTTCAAGTAAAGTTTGAAAGAAATTGCAAGTAAAAGCTTCCAAATGGCATCCTACATTTTTAATTTATCACCTACTGAGCTATGTCAAGCCTGGAGACTATGAAAGCCATGCTTCCCAAGTTTTAAAGTGTCAGTGTTGGAGCCAGTAAAAGTAAATGCTCACAGGACCGTACAGATTAAAGAATTTTTCTTTAAACATTCAGACGTAAAAGTAATTGTTCTGTATTTCAGCAAAGCTGACTATATTTTTAAAATAGAGGACAAGAAGAGTAGAATTAGTTGGTTAATGTTTTACAGGAGGTTATAATCAGACTCAGTTTAACACAAAAGGAGTTTTGCATATGAATAATTCCAAAACAACAATAAAATTCAGGCTATTATCAGAATGAAGATTAGGATATTTAGGGATTAGTGTATATAGCACCATTTAAAAAAATTGATTCTCAAACTGATATGATAGAAAAAGTGCAGATTCAATTTTGTTTTAGTAAAAAAAAATTCACACATTTGAAAAATTACATATATGTTTGTAGGAAAGAATTACTTAACTTATACCAATGACAGCATACAAGGTCCTCATGGTCCTTGTATGGGCCATACAATTTAAGCTATTCTTACAAAAGATAACTTTAAAAAGTAAAACTTAGGGGTATGGTGGCACATGCCTCTAATCCCAATACTTGGGAGTCAGCAGAAGGGTAGGTGGGAGTTCGAGACCACCCTGAGACTACACAGGGAATTCCAGGTCAGCCGGTCAAGACCCTACCTTGAGAAAGAAAAAAAAAAAGTAAAACTTACATCCTGAATGTGTAATGTTAGTCTTCAGGTGATGGATCCTCATGAGATTTCCCTACCCACAATGTTATATTAACTTGGCAGATTATGAGGAATTTTTTCTACTATGAGGGGAAAAATTCTAATTATGTATCTTAATTATCTTTCAATATAAAAACTGAAAAAAAATCAGGATCCAAATTTTTAAAAGAATATACCTTTGCGAAGAAAATATGTCTGCTAGGGCCATTTTTATTCTGCCTTGTAGTAATCACAGAAAAATTGTACCTATGTACTTATGATTTTAAAAAGTTGGATTGATAGAAATTTATGACTCTGTAATGCTACATCATTAGGGTAGTTCTTGTATTCAACATTGGGTCCATATATGAAATTTATGTAGAACCAAATATCACACACAAAAAACCCTCACAGATTGAGCAGTACTGGCTCAAATTCCTCCCAGTCAGGTCAAGTGAGGGAGATATCTTTAAACATCTTTTGTTCAAGGATAAAAATTGTGCATATAAAATGCCTGCACATTTACTTTTGCATGATTTGATCTTTCTCATTTGAAGGTATGCAAAACTCTTTTGTGTATTTTTGCTGTTAGGCGTTTGCTTAGGAAATGCGAAACCTTCACCCAATCACAAACCATATACATTGCTCCACTGTGTCTTTTACACTGAGTCTCCTACAGAGTCCAAATCATCCGATGAGAGGGGACGGTACAGGTCCTGTAAGATGAAGGGCAGGACAGACTCGTTTACTAGGCTCTCACGGGTGCCCTGCTGCTCTGCAAGGAGCAACTTGGAATGGGCATCCTTGGTTTCTAACATCATTAGACCTTTGAAAGTCACCAGCTTTGGGCAACAGGAAAGATTACAATAGACAAATAATCTACATAACTCAAAATGATGATCGTTTCGTCTTATTGGCAGGTAAAGTGACGCTGTCTGATCTGTCGTGAATTCCTTCTTGCTGACTGCCAAGACCAACTCTGCTATTCTGTGTCTAGACAAGCCTTTCATGGACATTTTCTTCCCATTCTGGGTAAAAAAAGGAATGTGCTTACCTCACAAAATAATTTATCGGGCACGCCAGCTGATATTCAGCATATTCTGGTCCCAGAGAAGCAACTCAACGGGAACATTTGTGCCAAGGGTAAACCCAACATTGTCCCTTCAAAACTTTATGCGGGGATGACTGGGAGGCTGCATAATGATCCCACCCCCATCTCTTCCCAATTTTTCTTACCAGTTTCCCAACCCCCTCCCCATCTCATCTCATCTCTTCTCTTCTTCCTCCCTCCTCTTTCTGCTACTAGATCTTAATGTTGGTAGCCAGGCAACTAGCTCAGATCTGCAGAGAGTCTACAGTTGGCTTTTTGCCACTTTCTTACCACCCACTCCTCACATCATCTACTGATCAGATAACCTACAAAAGTCAGTGATGTGGGGGCATAACAGGGAACTTCATTCAACCTCCACAACCCAACTTATTTTTTCCTGATATCTTAAAAAGGAGGGCCAAAACAAGCTCATGGTTGGAAAAAGAGCTTCCAGGATTTGCTTCTGTGGCAAAACAGATACATGCTCTAGACAGTAATTTAAATAACTGTACTTTGGAAAAATAGAAGAGACTTGGTACATCCTCTCAAATATGAAGAAAAAATCTGACATGTAGACATTGCATACGGCTAGTCTAAAAATGTCAAAAGAAGTAGTGTAGAAGCGTGATTTTAAGGGAATAACAACAGCTTATTAAATCATAATTACCATAAGTAAAATATAGATTTTTCTATTTGTAAAGAAAGTAACAGCTTATGATCTTCTTAAGGTGTGTGATTTTTGGGATAGGGGCTGCCAATTCGTTTTCCGGTTATGTTACTAGGCAACACAGAAGGAAAAAATAGAAGTAGCTACCGTTTTCTAATTTGCAATAAAAAGAGTTAATTTATTCTTTGAAGTGTCTTCTTTTAGCACATGCCATCTTTCACTTATTTCAGTATTTCCTGCATAGGATTGTAGCCAACCACTTGAGAGGAATATTATCCAAATTTGAAACAGGATCACTTTTTAGGGATATTCTGGTCTCATTTTAACTGGGAGGGGTTATTTGATGCAGTTGTCTCTACACACAGAGATGAAAGCCCCTCTCATTAAGGCCGCTGGGCATGTCTCCATGCACTGACACGGTACATGGGTGGGGGATGTCCATGAATTCAAAGGCTTGAAAACAGAACCATCTTTGAATAGTCTGTGTCCTCGCATGTGCTTGATAAATATTTTCAGATGGTGATAACCCCTGTCTGCCCCTAAAATAAGGGATATATATATTTTTTCTCTGTCAAGGATGATGCTGGCAGTGGCAGTATAAATGGCACATTGGAAAATATCACCTTATAATCCTTCCCCATGTGCTAAAAGTGTTAATTATATAAGTCAATGACTGCACCGCTGGATGGAAATTTTCTGCCTCAGTTGAACAAAACCCTAGTGAAGCAGAGAATGCCAAGATGCGAATTCTAACCTCATTCTGCCAACAAATAAAACATCTGAGCAAAGCTTTGTCTCCCCAGAATGCGGTAGGGGGGGAATCCCCACAATAAGCGTACAGGTAGACATGCTCTCATCTATAGCAGGGGTTCTCAGTCACAGTTAATTTAATCTCAACAACTAAACCTTAGCTATACCAACAAATGTAGAGTGTGAGTTCAAAGGATCCAGTGAGATTTCTATGCTAGGTATACTCTCCAGAGCATGTATGCACTTGAGGGCAGAGAACATTCTCAGAAAGTGGGCCTTCTTGGGCTAGGCCCATGGCTGTCCCTAATAGATTGGAGTCTTACTGGGTGATATTTATAGAAAAAGAACACCCATGCTTGCTTCCTCTGAACCATAGACTTTTAGGAGACTGGGTCAATTTGGCCAATTCGTACTCAAACACTTCATTAGTGATTGCTAGAATCATCCAGAAAGGATGATAGACTACTAGGAGGTGGTGTCTGGCTATGGGAGAAGATGACGCCAAATCCTAGGCTTTATCAGTGTAAGGCAAGCTCCACCTGAAGCCAGGCGAATCGGTGGAGAAAGATTCCAAACCTGATCATTGGTATAACAGGTTCAAAGAGACAGAGGACTGGCTGATTGTCTCTTGTCCCCACTTAGAAATGGCTGACAGTTTTGACAGCCTAAAGAAACACCTGGGTAGGAAACTCAAAGAGGAGAGCTTCCATCTTAGCTAAAACTTAAGTTCATGAAACTTAGAGTGTCATAATAAATCAGATTGAAGCATCTAGTATTTGAATACAGTAGCCTCTGAGGCCCTAGCTTATTAACATGTTCAGTAAACATTATCATGTAAATCTCCTAAGAGCACACATCCCCACCTCACTCCTGAAATCAGCACTGTGTTGGGTCTTCTACTTCTGCCATTGTGCCTTCCCCATATCCCTGTTCCAATCCTCGGATTCTTGCCTTGATATCACTGGAAAGGCTGCGAGGACACAGGAACAATAATTCTTCTGAATCAAGACTTAACCCTCACCCCCTTGCTTAGGAGAACACTGTTTCCAGAACACTGTTTCCAGCACCCTTTTCACAATGGTCTCTAAATTCAGCCAATTTCTCTACTAGTATACAAGAGGCCCAAAATAAACGCAAGATAATGTGCTAAATGTGGGTTTTATTCACAGAAGTATATTTCCTATGTTCCTACATTTTACTCCATAAGCTCTTCTCTGCTCTGCTCTGGACCACTGTCCTGTGCCACAGCACAATTGCCCACCAAGACTGTCCCCTCCATTAACAGCATTTGTCCTTAAGGGATTAAACAATTCCTGATGGCATCTAGCAAAACCTACTATAATACAGGAGACTTAAAAAACCAGTGCCAATAAAGTCTGCAAATTGAAAACAAAAAAACAAGGAGGGTATTTAAAAACGAAGCAGCAAATATACACACTCTCTTCAGCCTGCGTGAAGACTGGACATGCTGATAGCTATTGAATGAGCTGAGTTCTGGCCAAACCACAGCCACGGTGGGTGACCCACTACTATGTACCTCCTGCTCTGGCTTGGCTATTCCCTGAAGAAAAGCAACAGTCACTACAGGCATCTGTGCCACTCTGCACCAAGGCTCAAACAGAGCTTTAATAGGTGGTGTGTGGGGGTGGGGTGCTGTGGGGACTTAATGGCGTCCTTACCCTCTGCTTCCGCAGGCTTCCTGGGCTGGTGGGTGATGGACTTGGCGACTTGCCCGAGCGTGGAGTAGAGAGCTGACTACCAGGGGTTCCATTAACTAGAAATACAAGGAATCACACAGAAAGAAAAAAAAATGGTATGTTAAGGGATTTTCATGACATATCTTCTTGGAGAAATAAGCAGCCAGAGAGGGACATCTGCTAATATTTAAAGACTCATTATTATGTGTATCATGAAGAAAAGCCCGAGGGAGTAAACATCTTCACTGTCCTAGTAATCTTGTGTTTAATACAACAGCAGATTACACGATCATTTTTAAAATGGACTTTTCACAACTTTCCCGATGAACTTATTAGTGATAGTTTTACATAAGCCGAGAAATTTTAGGAATTTTTTTTTTAAGGTCTTGAGACATTTTCAGTGTCTTCACTCCAGTTGTCTGGTATGGAAAAAAAAAAGTTAGAACAGCTCGCAACTGACATTCCTACCGACTTGAGAAATTAGATCACTGTGTTGTTACAATTAATAACTCACTTCTAGACATTCCTACATTCATCCGTGTCCTGTTCATCCCCCAGTCTGATTCTGATGGACTTTCCTTGAACAGGACAGAATAATTGGCCACAGATGCTGAGGAACTTCACACGGTTTGTCTTTGCTGCCCCTGAACATGAACACAGAACTGCTCTCTGACAGGCTCCAGCCACCAGAGTTCCACCGGGCACTCAAGTTTTAAACCCCATCGTCACTCAGCCAAGAGGATGCCACGGGAGGCAGGCATGCGGTTCTTTGCTCTAACTAGCACCACCTCTAAGAACACACGAGCATCCTCAGGACACGGATTCACGGAGACCTCTTAGGCAGCCGCTCTTTTTCTTGTACAAATGCACACGACAGTGAGGGAAGGAGTCGCATGCATTCTGGAGGGAACATGATAAACGCTGCCAGGAGAAGAGCGACAGTACATCCCACTTACCTTCTATGAGCTCTAACATGGACACGGTCTTAGGGTTTGACCTGACAATAGCAAGAGGCGAACGCTTTTCACAGCAGTAAGCCCAGCACCCGCGGACACGGGGAAACAGTTGGATTAGTTAGGGATGGCTGAGGCTGCTCCCGGAGCAGGCTGAATGAGATGCAGGATTCATCAGCAGATGCCTTTCCTGCGTAAGGCTGACGTCTTCCCGGCGGCAGTGGGAGGTGCGGGTTCTGTCTTAGGCTACATCAAAGGTGTCAATTAAGCCTCATGCCAACGCTGAGCCAGAGCCAGTGCAACCCCCCCAGCAGACACACTCACTCCGGAAGTCCCAGCCGGCTCAGTCTTTTGCACTGAATCATAATGAAGTCCTGCTGGGGGCCCAGAGCCCCAGTGACTCATCTGAGAATCAAAATGACAATAAGTCTTCTAAAGCCTGGCTGGCGAGTTCCAGGTAGTAAGGACATTCCCTTCACAGAACTGTGGCAAGGTACAATATTGATTGATTTTTTTTTTTTTTGTATACCATGTTTTTCTTTATTTTAAACTTAATTTAATTTTATTTATTAGAGAGAGATAAAGGGCACACTGGGGACTTCAGCCACTGTAAACGAACTCCAGATGTATGTACCACCTTGCGCATCTGGCTTATGTGGGTACTGGGGAATCGAACCTGGTTCCTTTGGCTTCACAGGCAAATGCCTTAACCACTAAGCCATCTCTCCAGCCCTACACTGTGTTTTCATAAAAAAAAAAAACTTAACAGCCCAGAGGAGTGGGACGCTCCTTGGCTTGTTTTGTCATCTTTTTCAAAGACCTTAACAATGCCACATACCCCATGATGCACTAATTTGTCTTTGAAATTTGTTTGGTGACTCCCGAATGCTTTTGTTGTTGCTGCTGTTTTATCTTATTGTGGTCATGCAATGGAACACGGAGAATGCTTGACCTTGCTTGCATGCCCGTGAGCTCTGAATGCGCATCAAGTTGGAGACTCATCTTCCTTGCCTTCCCACCCAGCGGCCTCTAAGGGAACAGTTCAGAAACGGCCCTTCAGCACAGTGGCAGAGAGAATTTACCACCGGTAGCAGATGAGAAACTGGCCTTCTGGTTGGCTAGAGAACATATTTTATGGGCTTAATACTCATTTTGCCCACTTTCATTCCATTTTATATCCTTAGGTCATCAGGCACCAAAATAGGAAGTAAACGCAGTACAAACACTGTTGAATTTGGGATTCACCTGAGACTCAGAGCCACACACGTGTCAGACAAGGGCTCTTCCACTGAGCTGTAATCTCAGTTTGGAAACTCTCATTTTATCATGCTAGTAGAAATGAAGAAAGTTAAACCCATCTTGGGAATAAATACCCTGCCTTAAAAAGCAAAACAAAACAAGCAGAAGCTTATATTTAGTAAGTACTCATTATGTGGGTAGCTCAGCTTAGTGTAGACTTATTTTCTATGCACCAGTCAATGCATTCAACTCTTGTATGCATTACCTCATCTAACTCTCACTGTAATTCTATGGCACAGGCATTGCTATTTTTCCCATTTTACAGATGAAGAAATTGAATCATGAAGATACATACTGAGCAATTTGACAAGAAAAGGCCAAAAGCTAACATGGATGATTCATAGCCTGCACCCTTGCTCTCACCTCCTCTCACTGCACCACACTTGCAGGCTGCAGGGAAGTCAGACAGCTCATCATTACACAGAGTGTTTAGAGACAAGACATGTTGGGTGTTCCTACTGGATATCTAAGAACTAATGGAGTCAAGGTTGGCCTGCAGCCTACATAGAAAGCAGTGGGTAACGAAGTCCAGGAAGTCGGGGAGGACCCAATGAAGGAAATGTGTCTCACGTTCAGAGAACCACTTGTTTCAGAGGCAGGCACAGGGGGGAGGGACCTTCATACATTGGCCATGGATTACATGGGAAGATCACAGTGGGAAAACACTGCGGACTATGAAGAGCATTAAAATGCATGTAAAGGACATTAAAATTCATGTAAAGGGCTTTGGTTTTTATCCAGTGAATGATTCTGAGTAGGAACCATGAGCCAAGAACAGATTAGAGGGAAACAGTACTATACAGGAGGCCTTTGCTTCAAGAATGTCAACTAAGAGAAGGGCACATGGGGGTCCCATGACCAGAGGTGGTCAGGTCACCTGTACAGGGTGGTACTGTGGGAGTGAAGCTAATGGAAACAACTCAGAAAGATTCGAGATTTTAAAACTATAGGGCTCGGTAATTAATCAGTTGAAGGAGACTAAGGCTAAGGAAGTACAACAGATATGGATGTAATCAACGGAAGCACGTCACGTAACCAGAGTTCGACCATGCAGGCTGGTGGAGAAGTTCCTGGTTTGGAGAAGGAAACTGATGATGCTCAGAGAAGTGAACTTGCTCAGTGATATCTTGTTAGAAAAATCTTTGCCATTTTTGGACACAACCTGTCTGAACCTTGGGACTAGTCTGTGTTAATGGTGGTGGTGGTGGGGGGTCTTTTCTGACCCTTCTTTTTGACCACCCCTGAAAGCATTAGCAACTCCCTAAAATGGTTCTTGACAACAAGAAGGCATTGCACATCTTACTGTTGAATTGTTGCTGGAATAAGTAGTCTTATTTCATGTCACTTTGATCATATTTTTTAATAATTCTGTATAAGTCCCTGTGTACCAATAAGAAGGGTTTTGTTATTTATTAGCACTAACTAAAACTCAATGTAAAATTACAATATTTTCCAGAAGCCCTTATTAAACAATTCTTTACTCTGAATGGGAAACACTCAATATGATTGTTGTTACATAGTCAAGAAAGCTAACAATGATTTCAAGCTGAACCCACTGAGCTCTGAATTAGTAAAGACCTCATTGGATCCTCTGCCTTATCCCCAGTTCTGGTTTCCTTTATTCCTTTTATTCTGGGTCTAGTTTTGTTGCATCCTGTGTCCTTGGCTCTGTTTGTGGACTCTTGAATGAGAAGGGCCCAACTTCAGGGTGGAGTACTCTAAGATCAGGAAGCTCAATCACAAAACTGGACACTGGAAGCTCTGGGGAAGAAATCTGACCAGTCTCCTAGTTTGTCCCCACTTTGCCCAACTCAGCTGTCACCTGAACCTATCATATCAGGATTCCAACAGTACACAGGGTTCCCTTCTTATCTGTGGTTCTGATTCCTGTGGTTTTAGGTACCCATGGTCAACTGCTTTTTGAAAAGATTAAGGCAATGGAAACTCCAGAAATGAAGCATTTGTAAGACTTAGATAATTTCTACTGTGATATACTTTCATAGACTATGCTGTAAATTAATTTAATTTCTTACAATGTAAAATTTATTTACTAAACCTTACCACAGAGAAGCAGTTATCTATTGGGGGAAAAAGTAGTTTATGCATGGTTTGGTATTATATTTGGTTTTAAGTGTCTCTTCAAGAATGTCACATAAGACAAGGAGACATCAGGGTCCTCTGACCAGAGGTGGTAAGGTGGCTGCTCAAGGTGGTACAGAAGGCATGGAGATACGTGTAAGTAATTTCTTGAAGGGCAGGAAAGAACCACTATATTTTGTTTGCAGCACATGGCTGAATCGTACTCCTTGTGAAGTGTGGCCCCACCTTTTCCTCCATTCTCTCAGACAGGAGACCCTACTTTTCTTTTCCTTGATTGGAACCAAGAGTTCAGGGCTCTATGCCAATCATCATCACAGACAGCATACACTTAGTACAAACTAAAATCTCTCCTGTCCCCAGAAATGCTTGAATATGAAAGTTTCTAAAGTATTCTAGAGTTTGCAAACACTTGTGTGTCTTATTAATTCATTGCTCTTTTAAATGCCCTTGGACTCTACTTCCATTAATGGCATGACTTTTGTATGAGTTTAAAGGATTTATTCACTTTCCCTGTATTTTTAGGATTCTTAGACACCAAGTGAAAGCTGAATATTTTCAACTGTCTCAAACTAGCTATGAGATCAGAAAAATCTCAAGGCAAGGCTAATTGAGGGGTAAACAATTTGTCTTTCTCATTCAGGAAAGATTTTTTATTGTGTTCCTGGACACGATAAAATACTGTGTTAAATACAGAAGATTTTTTTTAAAAAGAGGGCTTGAGAAATGGCTTAATGATTAAGGTGTTTGCCTGCAAAGCCTAAGGACCCAGGTTTGATTCTCTAGTACCCACGTAAGCCAGATGCACTAGGTGGCACATGCGTCTGGACTTTGTTTGCAGTGGCTGGGGCCCTGGTACTCCCATTCTCTTCTCTTTCTCTCTCTCTCTCTCATAAAAAAATTAAAATATTTTTAAAAAAGAGAAAAAGAAGAAATACTTGGAGAGCTGGACCTGGTGATGCAAGCTTGTAACCCTAGTACTTGTGAGGCTGAGACAGGAGGATGGTGAGTTGAGGCCAGACTGGGTTACACAGTAAGTATGACGGTAGCTTTGGCTATACAGAGAGAACTAACTAAACAGGGACACCCAATTTGGAGAGAAAAGGATGGAGGGAGGAAGGTAGAAAAGAAAGGAGAAGAGGTAGATTTATTCATTGTAAGGATCAACCTAGAGCCATTGCACATTAAAGTATGGGTGTCACCTGGGAATAAATGAGTATCGAGGAGAAAACAAATTAAATTTTGTGAAGTGAGGGCTCTCCTAGGTGAAGAAAACCTCCAAGAAATACATGAAAACAAAAAGTAGGAGCACCTAGTTCTCTATATGAAAACAAGGTGTGGAGGGTTACACACACATTCATAGGAGAATTTTAAAATGCAAAAGACTCTTGAAATAAGATCAGTGCTTGGACATGATTTAAACCCCACCTGAGTAAGTTCTTCGTACTAGAATCAGAGCATTGAGGACTGTTTGGGCTGTTCTTTCCTTTTCTGGACACACAGAACTAAATGCTGTCACCAAAAAGAGAGGATGGAAGGATAACATTAATCCCTGGTGATTTCCTACAAAGTATACCTGAATTCTCATAAAAAGAAACCCCATGGCCAGAGGGATGCCTTACCAGTTAAGGAGCATGCTTGTAAAGCCTAATGACCCAGATTTGATTCCCCAGTACCCAGTGTCTGGAGTTTGTTTGTAGTGGCTAGAGGCTCTGGCATGCACATTCCCTCTCTCCTTCCCCCCTTTCTTTTATATTTTAATTAATAAAATATTAAAAAAAGAAACCACACCTCAGATACACACACACACACACACACACACACACACTACCACCCCCGCCAGTCTATTCCCCATGCAACAAACCAAATACGGTTTCTAAACTGCTTCATGTACATTTGAACATGATTATGAATGACCAGTAATGGGCCTGCAGCTCCTTCCACTTAACTCGCATTGCTTTTGTCTATAAAAGCATGCTACGATTTTGCAATTTTACAGTTACAATTTGTAATTGCATAATTATAGTTATAACTTATAATTATAATCTTACCATTTTCTCCTATATTCAAACACAATCCAATTAAAGGGTCTTATCATCTTATCAAAGCCAAAACAAAAAAGCACATATTGTAAAGAAGAGAAATGCTAAGAAAGTGTAGTAATAGAATATATTATTTTTATTATTTTTTATATTTATTTATAATGAAAACACTTGAAAGTATTATCATTAGGTTGGGAAGAGATGGCTCAGAAACCGGTTAGGTGTGGCTCCTGTGTAAGCCTGAAGGGTGGGGGGCCAGAGATCACCCACATTCAAGTCTCCAGATCCCATGTAAGACAGCTGTGGGAGGCTAGGTGGCTGTAACCTAAACCTTGAGAATCAATATGACCTGAAATCTCCAGAAACAGTATAAGAAAGAGAGTCTCCAGCTAAAAATAAGACCAGGCAGAAGAGTGATGGAAGGGGCCATCCTATGTCCCACTCGCCACTGCATGTGAATGTATGGGATCCTGTAAGGACACATACACGTGCACGTATGCATCACACACACACACACACAGAAATTATTATTATCATTCTCCTTATTATTCTGGGGAGGAGCACTCTATGTAGCTCAGGCTGGGCTCAAACCATGATCCTCCTGCTTCCCCCCCTGATTGTTGAGATTGCAGACATGTGCCACCATGGCTGGCTTTTAAAAATAATTTAAGAAAAAATTAAATTTTGTTACTTATTTATATACACATATGTTTGTGTATGTGCATGTTCACGTGTGTGCATGGGTACGAGTAAGTTGTGCACATGCTCCAGGGGGTGTGTGTGGTGTGTGTGTGTGTGTGTGTGTGTGTGTGTGTGTGTGTGTAGGTCAGAGGGCAACTCACAGTCTGGTTCTCCTTTTCTGCCTCATTTGAGGCAGGGTTTCTTGTTCTGCTGTTCTTTGTTTTGCTTCTGGGAAGTTCTCCTCTCTATGCCTTATATCTCTGGAGTCAGATGCATTACTACTGTACCAAGAAGTCTTCATGCCTCCCATCTTTGTCAAAAGCTCACCAAGGCTTCTGGCTCTTTCCTGGGGTCCGTGGATTGAACTCTGGTACTCCCACGTGCGTGTGGGAGTATTTTACCCACTGAGTCATCTCTCTAGACTCAACATTAATGATTTTACAGGTAGCTTTTTCAATAACTAAGTAGAAGTTTTCTAAGTAAAAATAAATGTCAAAGTGATAAATTCACTGGTCTTTATCACAGGCATTTAGGTTGGATAAATTCACACCAATTAAATGTAAATGAAAGTTAATATAATTAACGTATTGAATGAGTATTTCTACTCTAAACTATAGGTGACTTAGGATAAAATTGTTCAAGAATATCATTGTTTTATTTCTAGCTAAACTTTTTTTTTAGTTCAGAGTTTGTAAATAATTGCTTATTAGGAAAATTGGATTACTGAGGTTTGTATTACATATTAAATATATTTGTGTTACTTTAGAAAATATTAAAGTACTAGCAAGTATTTTAATTTTATAGATAATTCAGATGAATCATTATGAAAGAGCTTGCCTTTCTGTAATTTTTTAATCCTGTTACTACTTTATCTAGGAAACATGCAAATTTTAACTTAATATAATAAAGGTATTTTATTTATTGCCAAAAAAAAAAAAAAAAGAAAAACAACCTTGTTTTTCTTTTCTATGGTGTATTTTACTCCTCAGGACACATACATAAGAAATTTCGACAGTTTTACTATGACAAAATGTTCTGGCTATCTTTATCTCTTTTTGTTTCCTTTATTACAACAGTGAGAAACTTTTTGGACGTAAAATCTACCTTGTTATTCCCCTGTCTTCTTTTAGTGCATAAGATCAGGAAGAAGGCAGGAAGCATGGCATTCATATGTGTCTGTAGGTTCACTGGGTGGCAATTCAGGCCTGTTGCCTTCCAATTCCTGTCTTAGGCCATTCATTGCCCAAAAGTCTCTTTCCAAGCTCCAGATTGTCAGAGTATTAGCACAAAAAAGGGGAGAATGAAAGATCACAGAAAGTCAGCAAAGACAAGAAGAGATAACTTTTGAATAAGGCAGGAAAAATATTATTTCCCTTAATTCTAGCTTCATAGGTGTGGCAGAGCTTTGATGGCTCCAAGGAGACAATTTGCTGAGAATGATGGGAAAGTCAAGTCACCAGGAGCAAAGATTAAGATGAAATGAACATGTCTCCTGCAAATTAATATTTAAAGTGAACATTTTAAAAGCCTTTGAACCTCAAAGTCTTAGAAGTCGCAATTTCAAATTTCTCATATTTCTTAGTTTCTTCATGTTGTCACTATCTACCCAGTAGTTACCATGAACCGTGCCATAAATGCAAAGAACTTCCCTAATACCACATAGTTCCAAATCTTGGTTTTTTTAAAGATATTTTATTTTTATCTATTTATTTGTGAGAAAGAAGCAGAGAGGTAGAGCTGGAGAGGGAGAGAAAGAATGAGCACGCCAGGTCATCCAGCTACTGCAAACGAACACCGGACACATGTACCACCTTGTGAATCTGGCTTACGTGGGTCCTGGGGAATTGAACCTGGGTCCTTTGGCTTCACAGGCAAGCGCCTTAACTGCTAAGCCATCTCTCCAGCCCTGACACCACATATTTCAAATTCAAGACATAAGGCAATCAAGCTGAAACTGAACCAGAAGCTTCCTCCCTGTTGACCAGCTGTCATAGTGCTGAAATTTGCTCTGCAGGTAGTTTGAGGAATAAAGTCACCAACATTCTGACTTAGCTGTGGACCCTGCATGTGCCATACAACTGACGTGCCAGGTACGATGTACCTACATGAGGTGCGATAGTGTCCTGACTGTTATGGGGGTTGTTGTTTGAATGTCATGTGTCCCCAGCTGGTAATACAGTTTGGAAGGGTTGTAGAACCTTTAAAACTGGAGTCTTGCTTGAGGAAGTGAATCACTGGGTGTAGGGGCAGGCCTTGAGGGTTTTTTTTAAACTTTAACTTTTAATGTTTAATCTATTTATTTGATTTTTTTTTTAAATTATTTATTTGAGAGCCAGAGAGACAGAAAGAAAGAAGCAATAGAAAGAATGAATGAGTATGGGGCACACCAGAACCTCCGACCCTTGCAAATGATCTCCAGACACACGTGCCACTTTGTGTATCTGGCTTTTGG
The DNA here is from genome assembly GCF_020740685.1 of Jaculus jaculus. Classification (NCBI taxonomy): domain Eukaryota; kingdom Metazoa; phylum Chordata; class Mammalia; order Rodentia; family Dipodidae; genus Jaculus; species Jaculus jaculus. The sequence goes on from NC_059108.1 coordinate 17,873,636, forward strand.
TGGGTACCAAGCCATCAGGCTTTGCAAACAAGTGCCTTTAACCATGGATCCATCTCGCCAGCTCTGAGGGTTTCTTTTTTAAAAAGTCTGGCCCCACTTCTTTCTTCCCGTGTGCTTCCTGACTGTGGATGCAATGGGATGTTCCCTGACGGGCAGGATAGACTGGAACTACCCACTGAATGGCAGGTAGAAATGATCCCTTTCCATTAGCAGCTTCTTTGATCATAGCAAGGAGAAAAGTAACTAATTGGATTGGTGGGTCCACTCCCCAGGAGGGGATTCATGGTCCTATACTTGGTAAAATTCAGGGGTTGGAGAGGTCATGGGCTGTAGCAGGGAAGCTACTACTATTGTTTCCACAAAATGAACATGTTGTGCCTGTCAAACTGCCTTCTAAATATTTATGTTCATGCCCATAGATTAGTTCTGCACTTGCTTTTGGTCAGAGAAACTTCTTTTTTGCAGTGGGCAGTGGTCACTGCAGACTCATAACTGGTTAAATGCTGAGGATAAGGAGTAGTTGAGCACTAGCCATAAGTGAGAAATCTAAACGGCCCCTTTCAAGGCTAAGGTGACATGAGGAAAAGGGAGTGAAAAGGACGTAAGAGCTCAAGGACAGGGAGGACTGTCATTTCCTGCACAGGTCCTGAACAAGATTGGGCCCACCAACCTTTCATCATGGCTGGGGGAGGGACTCATGAGGACCTACCCCTCTCTGAAGAGCTATTGGTTATTAGGGGAGGGAAAGATATTTTCTCTTTAAACAAATTTATACTTATTTATTTGATAGAGAAAGAGGGAGAGTCTACGGCCATTCCACCCTGAACACGCCCGACCTTGTCTGATTTTGGAAGCTAAGCAGGGTTGGGCCTGGTCAGTACTTGGATGGGAGAAAGAGGGAGAGAAAGTGAGAGAATGGGCTCACCAGGGCCTCCAGCCACTGTAAATGAACTCCAGACGCATGCACCCCCTTGTGCATCTGGCCCATGTGGGTCCTGGGGAATTGAACCTGGGTCTTTTGGCTTTGCAGGCAAATGCCTTAACCACTAAGCCATCCTTATTGCCCCTTTCTTTTCTTTTTTGAAATTATTTTTAATTTTTCTGGGCTAGAGTGAGACCCTATCTCAAAAAAGCAAAAAGAATTGTTTGTTTGTTTATAAGAAGAGAGAGAGAATGAATCAGTATGAGCACGGAAGTGTTGGGGCCGCCTGCCACTGTGTATGAACAGATGTATGTGCCACCTTGTGCATCTAGGCTTTACATGGGTACTGGCGAATTGAGTCTAGGCCACCAGGCTTTGCAAGCAAGCACTTAAACACTGAACCATCTCCATAGCCAAAGAGAGACTTTTGTCTAGTGGTGTAGCCACTGGTAAGTTTCCAGTACTCCAGTTAACAACCCCAACCCATCCATGCTCATGCAAGCAGTCTTTATTAAATTCAGTGGTCACTCTCCCCACAAAAGACATTATCGAAGCTGAAGTGGGGAGCTAGCTGGGAAGAAGGGATTCACTGCAAGGAGGAGGGTTCAAGAGAAGGCAATTGGTTCTGAATATGATCAAAATACATTATATGTATGCTGTCAAAAACTAAAAAAAAGGGAAGCTTTTGTCATTTGGCTCAGAAGGGGCTAAGGTGCAACTTTCTTCTGTAGTCCCGAATCCAGTTTCATCAGACACTATGCCACCCAAGTTCGACCCAAACAAGTTCAAAATCAGGTACCTAAGGTGCATAGGAGGTGAGGTCAGTGTCATGTCTGCCTTGGCCCCCCAAGGTACATCCCTGGGTCTGTCTCCAAGAAAAAGGTTAGTGATGACATCGCCAAGGCAACCAGTGATTGGGAGGGTCTGAGGATTACCATGAAACTGACCAGAGCAGACAGGCTTACATTAAAGTTGTACCTCCTGCTTCTGCTTTGATCATCAGAGCCCTCGAGGATCCACCAAGAGACAGAAAGAAGAAAAAGACAGTGTTTCTTTCAGTGAGATTGTAAACGTTGCCCAACAGATGCAGCACTGGTTTTGGGCCAGAGAACTTTCTGTACCCACATGACATCATTGATGACATCAACAGTGCTGCAGTGGAATGGCCAGTGAGTTAAGAAGCATAAGAAAGAAAAAATTATTTCAATAAAAGATGACAAGAAAGAAAAACACTAATATACATACATATATATATATATATATATATATGTGTATATATATATATATATATGTGTGTGTGTGTGTGTGTGTGTATACACACACACACACACACACACACACACACACACACACACACGGTGACTTCTTGCTCTGAGACCTCAGTACTTGGTAGGAAGAGCATGTTAGTGATGGGTTGGGAGCCTTAATCCATTGCCTCAGGACCACAAGACTGGGAGGACTCTCAACAGTGAGGTAGCCAGGAAATGTTTTTGGGGGGTCTATGGACTTCTGACAGCTGAAGTGTCAGAGAAAGACATTCCAGAGCAAGCCTTGGGAATAAAAGTGGGAAGCTGGAAATCTGGAGCACTAGTTTTCGATGATGGAGAAGTGGGAAATTTGGCTGGGAAGGAGGTCCATGGCCACATCAAGACGGTCTTTCCCTTAAGATCAGGGAGTTCAGACTGTCTGGCTGGGAAGGGAGAAATGGCAGCACAGCGCAGTGCAGATGTAAGACACAGATCACAAAGGCAGGAGGCTGGGCCGCAGGTGACTTCTGCAGCCTGTGAGAAGCAGAGGGGTCGTATATCAGTGTGATGGCTGCCCAGATAGACAGGGAGCAGGCTGATATTGGAAGAGGACTGACAGACTAGATATGGTTAGGGAAGGGAAAAGAGAGGTTTCTACGTAACAGGGAAAGACCATCTAGATTCCTCTGACAGAAGTGTCGATGATGGGTATATCTGTTGAACTGAGAGTAGGCAGTCATTATGACAAGGAAATTGGGCACCACAGGCACCAAGAGTTGGCATGGATGTGAGTGCAGGAATCCTCTTTGGTCATCCATCCCACTATTAATGCAGGCAAGCTCTCTGTCTTGCAGCTCAACCTGGGAGGCAGCCAGGGCAACTCCATCATGACTCATGGGCAACATTCCCTGTCAAGACTCCATTACCATCTGGTCTTGTCTGCTGAAAACGGTTACTTCCCAGTGGTGTCCTCACAGTGGAATCCTAGGACCTCCTCATGCTCCATTCAGATGCAGCTTAGCTTTTTATCATGGGTATCCATGACCTCCCATGGTGTAGTAGTTTGAATGGATATTCCCCAATTGACTCAGGAGTTTTATTAAAGCTTGCAACTTGGTGTCACTGTGAGCAGATCCCAGGGTCCATCCCTAAGACCCAGAATTCTGGACAGTGCTTGGTCTGTCCTTGTGTTGTTCTATGGGATGCTTGCTTGTGCTGGTGGAGGAGGGCCTGTGAAAGAGGCCCAACTTCTTCTGCCATTATGGAACTTCTCCTGGATCTGTAAGCTTCAAATAAACCCCTTCCTCCATAACCGTGCTTGGTTTGGAAGTTCATCCCAGCAACGTGAGGCTGACTGTGAACCTGGCATCTCCAGCTTCCTGATTGTTCAACTCTAACTGTGTTCTCGCCATTCTCTGGCCTCCTCTACTTTGCTCTCAGAACTGCACATGTTCCTCAGGGTTATATTTTTCATCTTTGCAAATCTCTGAGCAGGCAGAGGAAATTTATTACATCTCTATTATCTAAGTCATCATTAAATGCCAGTGTCTCCCAAATATATATCCTCAGCCCCAATCTCCTGACTGAAACACAGTTACTTATGCCTACTCAATTTCACGTGCTGAAAAGGGAACTTTTTCCTTCTCTCTTTGCCCTCACGGGACAATGCTCTTTGTCCCTGAGCTTTCCTTTTTGTCCCCATTCTTACATCCAGTTAAATTCCTGTGCTCATGCCTATGGGCAATCTCCCATTTTCAACATGGTCGTTTGAGGCTGTTTTGACCATTTCTTCTCGGGGTGATGACCAGGGCCTCACCAACCCATCTTGGCTTCTCATATGGAGTTGTCTTTACTATGATGGTGTCTTGTGGCTAAAATTCAACTGCAATTGTTCCTGGCCTTACAAAAATTCTCCTTTCTCCTCCTAATACCCACAGCCAGAAAAAAAAAAAAAAAAAAAAAAAATGCCTTCATGGCTCTGTGAGATCAGATACACAGCTGAGCTAAACCACACTATGTCTGTAAGTCCTTTTCCTGAATTCCATTGTTGTGCTTTTGTTTTTTTTGCAGAAAGGGTCTCGATGTGTAGCGCAGGCTTTCCACAAACTCACTATATGGCCCAGGCTGACTGAAAGCTCCCAATCCTCCTGCCTCAGACTTCTGAGTGCTGGGATTACAGGTGTGCACCACTCTACCTAGCTCTTTATTGCTCTTTTTTTTTTTTTTTTTTTACTGTACCAGTAACTAACTGTTTCCTGGAAGTCCATCTGCATTCATGGCCACTTCAGTTATACTGGCAGGGAAGGCTCTTCAGGCCCTTTTTACTCTGATAGAACATTTTTCCGGTCCTAGTTATTAAGTCTTTGTCTCTTAGAAACTTCTGATCCCATTACTGACACTTAACCTCTAGGCCATCATAGCACTTATTATTCTATTTCTACAGTAAGTGCAACATATATATATATATATATATTTGCTTTAGAGTGTAAGTAATGTTTTAGGCAAAGACTGATTTAGTGATCTCTGTGCCCTTGGAGCTTAATACATGCCTGGAACACAGCAGATACTCAAGAAATGTCTAGTTAACCTGATAGTAACAAGGCAGAGCTACAAAAGCAGTTGGTGCTGAATGCTATCCCTGTGTAAACAGTAAGTCAGCATAAGAGCTGAGAACTATGAAGTGTACCTTTAAGGATCCTGGGCTTTACATACAAGAAGAAATTCTGAAAAAAAACAGGGATGGGCCGCCAGCCTCTTGATTTTCTTGGTGTAAATTGTTTCCAATAATCCTCTAAGAGCCCCCAAAGCACAAAAGAACCTCAAGAGAATGCAGAAGACTGAATTATCTGCACCAAAAGAAAGGATGGAGCTAAAGATTAATAGCTAGCAATTTGCCTTTGAGGGTTTCTGATAGACATCAAGAGCATTCAACAAATTGGACTAGTGAGCTAATTAAAATTCACTTCTCCAGCTTTGATTTCTGCCTTATCTGCATATGTTGCATAAAATATTTTACATAACTCTAAGAATGTAAAATTTGAATAACATAAATAAGGAGACTTCAAGATTTCTCAAATCACATACCAGAAAGTCGATGCCTGGGGATTATGGGATGGAGTTTCTGTCATGGAAGAAATTCATTGACCAGGGCACTCAGCCACTGACTGTCCATAGAAAGATCTCAGTGCCTATTTAATAAATGCACATTTGCAGTCATGAGCATTTCTATATAGCATAAGCTATATAGTATCTAACTGCTCATAGCAAGGATAGATCTCTTTGGGGGGTCGTTCCACGACTGCCTATGAATACCTCAATCTATAGGTGCCCAAGTCCCTATATAAACTGGCATAATATCTTCATAAAACCTACACACAACCTCTCATCTGCTTTAAATGCTCTCTAGAACACTTAAAGTACCAAAGACAATATAAAAACGATTATATAAATTGTTGTTATACTATATTGCCTAGGGATTCATGAGAAGAAAATTCTCATTTCTGAAGCTATTTTTGTTTTAATATCTCTGTGCAAGTCAAGGAATTTGCTTAAAAGAATTTCATTTTTAAATTACATATTTTAGAAGACATATTTATTCCAAAACCACCTGTACAGAGTTAACCAATGTTGGTTATGATATTTTTATATACCATATCTTTTCAAATCCACTAAAATTTTTTTGTTCTAGTTTTCTAGTGGTTTTACATTTGAAGACTCAGTATAAAAACTATGTGGGCTGGGAATGGTGGTGCATGCTTTTAATTCTAGCACTTGGGAGGCTAGTCCACAATTTTACAGTGAGTTCCAGGTCAGCCTAGGCTTGATTGAGACCCTACTTTGACAAAAAATATGTGGGGGCCTGATTTTTTTTTTAATTTTTGTATGCGAAGTAGCAGGTTTTCTTATGCCATTTTTATATATACTTGGTTTTGAGTGGGTGACTTTCCCTTGATATTCTTCTTGTGTTTTTAAAGTTTCTGGATTTTCTTCTTTTTTTCCACTTAACTTCTTTGGACTAATAATAATTTAACAGATATTTGAATGATGTTGTCTACAAATTACTCTGGGAGCCTTGACCTTTGTTCTTTAGATCAGGGGAAGTTTCTCTTCATTTTTGCTTCATCAGGACCTGTCAAGTGCGCCACAATGGCACGCCTGCAGCTGGCATTTCTGAGGGTATAAATTTGTACCTCATGTTAGTAAACAATGCCAGTTCCTGAGGGGAAGAGATAAGGGACAGAGAGAAGACTTGTAGAGCATTCTTGATCTTCTTCTAATGCTGGGTCACATAGGAAAGTTTCTGTCCAACACTGATATACACAACATGAAGTTGGGGTGCATTATTCTGGAATGCCTGTTCTAGAGAACTAATGTCAAGGCCTGGGCTGCAAGGTATTATGATGCTGTAAACTAAAATCTCAAATTAGGCACTAGATTAGTTTATATCTCACAGATCAAATGTCTTGTGAGAGGAGTGTAAAATCACCTATCAAGGGCTCCAGCCCAGTGTGCCCAGAAACCCTGGGGCCCTGGTGCTAGCCTTGTATGCCCATTCAACTCTGTGAGTTGGGCAATAGCAGTGACCTCACTTTCATCATTTCTTTTAAAAAATATATTAATTTATTTATTTATGAAAGAGAGAGAGAGCAGAGAGAATATGGGTGCATACCAGGGCTTCCTGACACTGCAAACACAAACTCCAGATGCATGGCCACTTTGTCCGTATGGATTTATGTGGGTGGGGGAAGTTGGACCTGGGCCATCAGTGGCTGCCCACCATGGTCACAATTAGAGCAAGTGTCAAGGTGACCTGAGTACAAAACACAGTACTGGGAAAAACACCAAGAGGAAAGTGAGTCTTAAGAGAATCAAGCCAGGCTGGATGGCCTAGCTCTCCAGCCTTGTTAGGCAGCCCAAGGTAGACCTCTTTGCAAGTCCCTCTGGGCCAGTGTTGAGTAAAAAACAAAAAAGGACTTTGTATAGTCCCAAAGATCTTTGTAGCTATTTTAGAGAGCTATTCCAGCATGAAACAGGTGACCACCACTGTGTGACATGCAGCATCTCACAGTTCCTAGTCAAACGTTTGTATCTTTCAATAAGTAATTGCCTTCTATAGTGAAACAGACTTTACACTTGAGACCAAAAGCCAGCACACTGTGACTGACTTGTGTCTGTTTTAAGACCAAAGGAGGCAAAAAAGGTTGGGTTAAGATATTCTCTCTGCCAGCCACCAACGCAGCCCGTTCCAACACCAGCACCTAAGCCCACTGTGAGAACAGCCCAGCCAGGGCACTACAGGGACAGGTGTGCTCCACTTGCCCAGTCTCACTGCTTTTAGCTCTACAGCAATGGAGGGAAACTGAGGCCAGTGTCACAAGGATGTTAAACAACAGCAGCAAAGACAAACTGGAAACCTTCCATCAGCCAGCCCGCCCCCACGCCACTCCCGGCAGAATAAATGGCTTCATGGAGACTTCCTGGCCCCGAGAGACCAGCCCTGTAGAGACAGTAGCAACAGTGATTCCATTTGTACGCAGCTGTGGATTTTCTGAGTCTCATTAAGTATGTTTCCACAAGGGTGATTTTTCTTTTTTCTTACAGCCAACACGCTAGACTTGGGGAAATCTGTTCGTCGCTTGAACATGTTCTAAAATTATAAAGCGGAATCCACACGGGCTTGAGCGCCTCATGCTCTGGCTTCACACCCCCTCTGCTGCTTCCGACACAAGCCAGTTGCTTTAGCATCTCCTGGCTGCCTTACCTGAGCTGGTGGAGGCCGGGGATTTGCTGCGCCGGGAAGGCCCTGGACTCTTGGTGGTGCTCCTGCGGGACGATGAAGCTATTTTGGTGTAAGAAGTGGACTTCACCACGCGACATTCTGGGGAAAGAACAATGTGTACACGTCAGGATTGGGTGATGGCCGAATGACATCTTGAAATTCACAGTCAACCAGGAAATAGACAGATAAGACTGTCCTTGGCTATAGCTGCTTCCTGACAGCAGGGCCCAGTCTCAACCTCCCCAGCCCTGGGATCACAGGTGCCTGCCATATTGGCTGACTTCAAGTAGGTGCCAAGGACCTGAACTCAAGTCCTTATGCTCCGGTAATGAGCCCTTTGCCAATGGGGCCATCTCCCCAGTCCCCACCTAGCTCTTTTCTCATTACAGCATTTTGTGGACATTTTCACTCTGTCAAGCATTTTATCAGGCTAGAGAGATGGCTCAGTGGTTAAAGGCACTTGCTGGCAAAGCCTAATGGCCTGGCTTCAATTCCCCAGTACCCATGTGAAGCCAGATGCACAAAGTGGCATTTGTGTCTGGAGTTCTTTTGCAGTGGCAGGAGGCCCTGGCATGCCCATTTTTATTCTCTCTCTCCCCTAATGTCTCTCTCACACACATTCTCTCTCTATATATATACTTAAAATAAATAAAATTTAAAAATAAAAAATCATTTTACCACATGGTATGTCATAACTTACTTAATTTACATTGGATATTTAAACTGCTTTCAGAATTTTATTTTTATAATTATCCTATATAACCTCTGCAAATGAGCATTTGGTGGCTGATTATCTCCTTCAGACACATTGAGTCTCTGGCACTTGAAATTCAGTTTCTTGTCACCACAAGGGCACATTATAGGTGCTCAAAACATTTCCTGAATGAAGCAGGTTTAGTGGTCGAAAGATAAGCACTTCTTAATATCTCTTGAATCTCTAGTATCTGACCCAAAGTAAACTGTCATTAGTAAGGTTGGCCATTTCAAAATCCTTTGCTGATGTTCTGAATTATCTCTCCAATTTTATTTTTGCACATTTCCAAACAAAAATGTCATTGCTTGAAGTCTGAATTGGTTGCCCATTATGTAATATAGTTTTTCCATACAAATACTGTGGTGATTTAAATGTAGCTTCCCCAAAGCCTCAGACTTTTTGTTGTTATTGTTGTTTGTTTTTGTTTTCCAGGGTAGGGTCTTGTCCTAGCCCAAGCTGACATGAAATTCTCTATGTAGTCTCAGAGTGGCCTCATACTCACAGTGATCCTTCTCCCACAGCCTTCCAAGCGCTAGGATTAAAGGCATGAGCCATCACGCCAGAGAGAAAGAGAAAAAGAGAAAGAGAATATGGACGCACCAGGACTTCTAACGACTGCAAATGAACTCCAGATGCATGCACCACTTTGTGCATCTGGATTTATGTGAGTACTGGGGAATTAAACTCCTGTCATTCAGCTTTGCAGGCAATCACCTTAACCGTTGAGCCATCTCTCCAGCCAAGGCATTTTCTTATTAAGGTTAAACTTCCTTCTTAAGTCTTCAGCAGCTGGGGGGAGCTTGTCACAGGGCGCAGATCTGAATTCCAGCCAAAGGCATAGAGAGCTGTGTGAGCTCTGGGAGGGTCGTACTTGCTGTGCGTTAGGTTTGACCTTGCTGCTTTTTGGTGTTTGTGGTTTTTTTGTGTGTATGGTTTCTCTCTACTTGTATCTATGAAAGGGGGCCAGCTGCTTCTTTACCATTCATAGAACTTCCTGTGGGTACATAAGCTTGGAATATGTCCCTTCCTACTTTAAACTGTGTCTGGTTTGGATGCTCATCCCAGCATTGTGGAACTGACTGTGACAGATACCATTTGTATTTCTTTGTACGTACTTTTCATATCTTTTGCTTGCTTTTAGCTGAGAAATCCTTTCTCTTGTTGGCTTGTAAGAGTGTATGTTACATATTAAAAATTTATTCTTTAATGTGCACAAGATGTTTATAGAATATATTTGTAGGTAGTTGTTGAAATATGTTAGCCTTTTGAATATAGTATTATATTTAAGTGTAGTATTTTACAGTTAAAATATGGGGACAGAGGTCACTAGAATTCTCAAAGTCCTGGGTTCAATCCTCAGCAACACACGCATGTGCATGCATTCACGCACACATGGGCATGCACACGCGTGTGTGCACACACACACATGTGCATCACATACAACTTTAACATAATAACCTTTTCATTACATCTTTTAAACTAAGAACTTTTAATTACAGATATAATGCTGATGTCTGACCCCATTAGAAAAAATTTCTCTATCTATGAAATTTCTGATTTTCTTTTAAAAAATATTTTTACTTATTTATTTATTTGACAGAGAAAGAAGGAGGGAAAGAGAATGTGCACAACAGGGCTGCTGGCCACTGCAAACTAATTCCAGACATATGAGCCACCTTGTGCACCTGGCTAACATGGGTCCTGGGGAATTGAACCTGGGTCCTTTGGCTTTGCAAGCAAACACCTTAATCACTAAGCCATTCCTCCAGCCCAAGATTTCTGATTTTCTAAGTTCAAAAGATTTCTTTCCTTTAACCACTCTGCATGAATCAAGGGGTTGACATTTTTTGAAGAGGAACAGCAGTACATATGAAAGCTAGATGTTACAAAACTAGAAATGGTAGGCAGGGCATAGAGAAAAGGCTCAAAAATTGAACTAGGACAAAAAGAAGAGGACAGATTCCATGGAGGAGAAAGAAGGGAATTTCTGCCTTGGGATATGAGTATTTTTGGCTTCTTCTGACTTTTGCCATAGTCAAGAGCAGAGAGAGAAAGGAATCAAAGCATCACCTAGGTTGCCTAATTTTCTCAGTAGTTAACTGAGCCACTGTTGGCTGTTCTGGCCTTCCCATTAGCTGAGGGCTGTGTTCTTACAACTGACAGTGTATTCTGGAACCTAGAACTTGGACATTGGCCCTGCCTTTTGGCCATACATTAGCAAGTGAGCTGGGTCACCGTGATGTGGCTGGGGTATGGGCATGCCTCCAGCTCCATATTTATCAAGTGCCTACTATGTGCCAGGCACCAAAGCTGCAGGCAGGGAGTCGAACGATACAGAGTTGGAACTTGCAATGCCTGTGACAGGTAGTGGTGATCTTTTGCTAATTTCAATTTCATAGACCTCACATTGAAAGCTGTTGGTTAGTAAAACAAGTTGCTCCTAAATAACAGTAGCTTCTCTCATTGTAAATCAAAATGAAGACCATCATTAGGTCAGAACGACCAAGCTTTTTGTCTCTGGCCGTGGACAGCTAGAGGTCACATAAATTTAAAAGAGTAATTTGCAAATCTCAGCAGAAATGTGTGGTTGAAATAAGAGTTACCAGATGGTGCTTACTGTAAGAGCAACCATCCTCAAGCCCAGCAGGAATTCAATTGTTGATTTTAGGGTTTGTCTCATACTGCTTGGGGCAGGTGCCAGCATGGGTGGTGATAGCTCCAACGACAAACCAGAGCTCTTGAGCAGCACAGAACCAGTCTTGGCACACTAAGTTGGCATCTTGTTGTTATCATGGTTGCCTTCAAAGTAAAGTATCCTTCTAGCCCAGGATGACCTGGAGCTCACCGTGTAGTCCCAGGTTGGCCTTGAACTCACAAAAATCCTTCTACTTCTGCCTACTGAGTGCTGGGATTAAAGGCATATGCCACCATGCTCAACTAAGTTGGCATTTTTCCAGTAACCGAAAAAGATTCTAGTTATCTTTCTCAAGTGGCTTGATCTTTGCAGAGCAAATGATAAATTCAGTAGCTATTGAAGTATTGAGAAGAAATTGTGGCTTGCCTCTGCAACTTTCTTTGGTACTTAAAATTTTTTTTTTTTGTTTATTTTATTTGAGAGCGACAGACAGAGAGAGAAAGAGGCAAATAGAGATAGAGAGAGAATGGGTGCTCCAGGGCCTCCAGCCACTGCAAACGAACTCCTCCAGATGCGTGCACCTCCTTGTGCATCTGGCTAGCATGGGTCCTGGTGAATCGAGCCTTGAACCGGGGTCCTTAGGCTTCACAGGCAAGCGCTTAACCACTAAGCCATCTCTCCAGCCCTCTTTGGTTCTCTTAAAGTTAGTCCTACCACATTATTAATCTATCAAAATTATTCCTTTAATACTGTGCCTCTCCCCCTTACTCCACTGGGACTTAACTAGCACCTCAATTATTAAAAAATCTACTCAAGGGCTGCAGAGATGGCTTGGCCCTTAAGCTTGCCTTCAAAGCCTAAGGACCCACGTTTGATTCCCCAGTACCCAGGTAAAGCCAGATGCGCAAGTGGCACATGTATCTGGGAGTTCATTTGCAGTGGCTAGAGGCCATGGTGTCTCTCTTCACTCTCTGTTTGCAAATAAATAAACAAGATAAAAAAATTAATTAAAGCTGCTCAATAAATGACAGCCAGGTTTCTTATAAGACCTGCTAGCACTTGTTTGAAATGGTTCCTGAACCATTTGAACAAATGCAGCCTCTGACCCTACAGATGAGGAAAACATTGAGCACCAAGGCTAAACAACTTGCATCAGAACCTTACTTTATAGGTTGGTGGCTTTCCCTCACACCGAATAAACCTGGGGAATTTCTCTCGGTGCTCAGGGTTAGGGCATATTAATGACTGTGGTTCATGGAAAGGATCTCAAGAAACTAGTCCTTGTGTCGACATTAATCAAGTTAAAAATTCAAGGCACAAAATCAACTTTCTCTCAAATTGTCTATTGTAATATAAAAATGAAATAATGAATTCACTTCAAAAGCAGAGAAGTAATAACTTGGGGGATCATGGAGCCTGGAAGCTAATTACACATATCACAAATTTTGTACCACTTGGCTCCAGGGTAACAGTGTGGCTTCATGAGACATATTGGGGATTAGCACCGTGACGATAACTTGGGATGAACAACAGAAACAACACCAACATAAAGTTATAGTAGCTTCTTTTTCTTCCTCCTTCTGAGGTTAAAATAATCCCAGTTAAAATATCTTGCAAGGCTAAGGCATAAATTAGACCAAAGGGAAAAAAAAGCCTTCCAACTCTTTCCAATTAAAGTTTAAACTTTATTTTAATTAAGTTAGATGTGAATTGTATTTTGTAATGGTAAAAATGTAGTGAGGAAAAACAAATGCTAAATTCCTTCAGAGAGAATGTCAAAATCTTTGCTTGTTTAAAACCATAATTTAGAAATATCATAAACAATATGACCAAAACAGCCAACAAATAAAATGTCTTCCTAACTCTCTGCAGTGCCTTTTTGTTTTAAACAAAACATTTTTGCTGTCTGTGTCAAGGAAGAAAGGGATGACTCTCGTATGGGGACACCTGACTCTTGGAAACTCCCTATTTAGTTCTGACGACTCCTGACATACTTGAATTTTAGTGATCAGTTCTCTTAGAGGGCTGCATTTCCTTTGACTATGGAGATCTGGGACAATTCAGTAACTTTTTAAGAAAATACTGAAGTTGTAGTAAGTCAACGACAGGAAGTGGCCAGACTTGTATTAAAGATCATAGCTGACCAAGGCTTGGGAGGTAGCTCAGTGGAGAAAGTTCTTGCTTTGTCTCTTTGAGTACCTTAGTTCCGCTCCCCAGATCCCATGTGAAATCTCAGTGTGCCTACAGCAAGAAGGCATGGAGAGTTTGGTGAATTTCTTGGGCCCTCCCAGTAACCTGACAAATGAAGCAATGAAAATGACCGGAACAAGAGACCCTGCCTCAGACATGGTGGACGGTAAGCACCTTCCTGAAAGTGACCCTCTGACCTCCGCATGAAAGCTGTGGCACACACAGCATCCAGACACATACACCTCTCTCTCTCTCTCTCTCACACACACACAGACACACACACTCACCAGAAACAATTTTACAAAAAAGTATGAAAGGATCACAGCTTACCTGAAGTGCAATTGCCCTGTGATATCCACACATTGCTCTCTTGGTCAATCCCTCAAATTATCTAGGGGCCTGGTATTAATGACAAGGGCTAAACGTTGTTATGGTCATTTGAAATCCCGGGCTCATGTCATTGGTTAGCACCTGAAGTAATGGGTGCTTTGTCAAGTTTTGCCAGGCCCTAGTGAACCGCATGAGTTCTAAACTTTTGAGTGTCATGACCCTATGCTTCATAAAGGTCTTAATTTAGGGCTCCATTAGACTGAGATGAACTATGCATCAAGGAAAGCATTCTCTGCTAAACTCTTAAACTAAGGGCCCGACGTGGTCTGAGTCAGTTCATAGCCTTGGCTGGCAATGACGGGGGGTCATGCTATGAGAAGGGGGCGGTGGCTGCCCACCACAGTCGCCACTAGAGCAAGTGGCAAGGTGACCTGACTACAAAACACAGCACTGGGAAAAGCACCAAGAAGAAAGTGAGTCTTAAGAGAATCAAGCCAGGCTGGATGGTCTAGCTCTCCAGCCTCGTTAGGCAACCCACAGTGGACCTTTTGGCAAGTCTCTCTGGGCTAGTGTTGAGTTAAAAAAAAAAAGGCCTTTGTGTAGTCCCAAAGAGCTTTGTAGAGAGAGCTTTTTAGAGAGCTACTCTAGCATGAAACAATCAGGTGACCACCACTGTGTGACTTGCAGCATCTCACAGTTCCTAGTCAAATGTTTGTACCTTTCAATAAGTAATTGCCTTCCACAGTGAAACAGACTTTACACTTGAGACCAAAAGCCAACACACTGTGACTGACGTGTCTGTTTTAAGACCAAAGGCGGGGGAAAAGGCTGGGTCAAGATGCTCTTTCTGTCAGCCACCACACAGCCCGTTTCAACCCCAGGTGGCGATGGAACATCCTGTAAGAAATAAAACAAGCCAGCGAACACTCAAGGTGTTGATGAATTATCTGCTTTGGCCCTAAATCTGAGGTGAAAGTGATTCTCTGTGTGGTCTATAGTGACATTAGCTTTGCAGATGTTGTGCAGAGTTTGTAAGATAGAAGTTAAATGTCCCCCCATTTCAGACAGGCCATTCAAGAAATGGACATTCAGCGAGGGGGCGACTTAGAGAGACCACACAGATGGTGGTGCATCAGGAGAAAGTGGGACATGTTCCCGGGCTGCGTTCCCCGTGCCGTGAGAGTTTCCGCTCAGGCAGACTCCCCCCGCACCCCTGCCGCCCCAACCCCACTCCGAAACAGTTGGTAGGTAGGCTGAAGTGCTATAGAAGGTGCCAAGAGGCAGAAACGATTCCAGACTTGCCCAGGCTCACCTGAGAGCTGCAGGAGCACTCGGCACTTACACCATTTAGAGAATCTCCAGCGAGGCACAGGTGAAGACCCCTGGTTGTCTAGACAACCCTGAGATGAGCTCCATGTGGGAGAGGGGACACTCTTTCAACAACGACGTTTATTCCTGTCGTCTCTTTTTCAAACCAGCCATAACAAAGGCCCTGTCTTGCAGAGGCCTCTTAACGTAGCCCTATACATCAGCTTCTCTGAACTGCTGAGGTGTTTCAAGGTCATCTAGAAGAATTTACCATGAGCAGCAGACGCTTGGTGCTTACTGTGAGAACCTGATGACAAAGACAGGCTCCCTCTTCATTTGGCAAAGGTACAAAGTCTCCAACTGCAATAATACCCGTCTCTGTCTCTGTATGCAAACGAGTCAGGAAGCACACAGAGTTCTAGGGACTTTTTATAAAAATGGCACAAGCTCAATGACAAAAAAGACAGGGAGAGAGAGAGAAGAGAGAGAACTGGCAATCCTGGCTCTCTAATGCTCCAAAAAGTTGCCCTTATGTGTTCTTAGTGAGAAGAAGGCCTCTGAGAACGTCCAGGTCATCAGTGGTTTCTGAAACAACTTGCTGGATTTCAGGAACATTCTTTCCCCACCCCCACACCGCAGTGGCTGTCCAGCTTCCCTTGAGCTCTTCCACTGCCTGTGGGATGGGATTCAACTCTTCCCATCTCATGTGTTTTGAAACTTCACTACCCTCACTTACCCCCCAGCTTGTGTGCGTGGGAGAACTGCACAGAGCATTGCTGGTCTCACTGATGACTACAGTTCACTTCCTATGGAAATATAATGATTTTCATGCCTGGCAGCAGCATTAAGACAAATGCAGGCTCCCTGCAGCAAAGGAGCAGTGTGCATCGTCTCCACCTTCACATTCGAGGAAGCTATGAGGCCTGGCCTGTGTTTCTGTGCTGCCTGGCTTGTGAGTCCACTCGGACACTACAGCGAGACTCCATCCCCGCTGACATCGGGGCTTGGAACATGTGCTTTCTCAGCTCCATATGTAGCACGTCTCGGGTGAAAGCATCAGGATGTAGACTTTCTAAAACAGCATTTCAAATGAAAGTCTGGAGCAGAGTTAGAAGCAAAGGCATTTGTTGGGTGGTTCTGCAAGTGAGTAAAGATCTAGCAACCGAGATTTTAAAAGTACCTTCTAAAAATACAGACACGTGTGTCTCAGCCAGCACCTCCGATGGTCCCCGTGGCTTTGAGAGCTCCAGCTAGGCACTCCAGCTGGTGCCCACGTGCTTGTGCATCTCGTGGCTCCGGAGACCCTGGTGAGAGCTGCTGCATTACGTAACATCTGCCAGAGGCTTTATGTCAGAGCCGTTTTCTGCATTAGCATCTCAACTCATTACTTGGATCTACTTTTCTGAGGGCACATGGGATTCTTCTTTCCAAACGAATATTTTCCC
This sequence comes from Jaculus jaculus, assembly GCF_020740685.1. Taxonomy (NCBI): domain Eukaryota; kingdom Metazoa; phylum Chordata; class Mammalia; order Rodentia; family Dipodidae; genus Jaculus; species Jaculus jaculus. Next base: position 17,890,246 of record NC_059108.1, read on the forward strand.
CCAACAGTCAAATGAGAAAATCTGCTTTCTCTTGTGCAAGTCCAGAGGTGTGCTGTGGGCCCGAGTGGGGAGATGGTTTTGCTCCAGGAGAGATTACCTGGTAAAGCAGGTGCTCCCCTGGTGTTCCCATCTGTCCAATCCCAGTGGCTCATCTGGCTGTGTCTGAGTTTCAGCCATGGAGAAACAGAGAAAAGGAGTATGGCCAGACGCCAGCAAGTAAAGCCGCCCATGACTATTTTAATTTAACTTCTATTTCAAATTGATGCTGTCCTGACTGTTATTCCCCCTGCCTATGTCACCGGTTGCTGGTTGCACCCTTGACCTCTCTGGACTACCTACCAATCATAGCACTTCCCTAGCTATGACAACCAAAAGTGTTTCCACACAGTGCCAAATGTGCCCTGGTGTGCTCTGCTGCTCCATCTTCATTAGGCAACATTGTCTTAGTTAATTCTTCCTTGGTTGCATTAATGAAGGTGCCAACCCTGGCCGGTCTCGGCCCCGTAACAATGCACTTGTTCATTCTTTGTGCTATGTTGGCAACATGAGAGTTTGGGGCTTTGCTGCGCCCACTGCACAGAGGTAATGCAGCACAGTGTGGAAGTTCTCTCAGTAGCCTATTAGGCCTGGACTGACTGCCACCCTGCCTTACTTTACCCACATCCAACAACCTGAGGCACAGAGTCCTGAAATGACAGCGGTTTGTGGGTTGAAAGTTTGGAGGTGGAGTACTTCGTGGAGGCACCGCGTAGAGAAACGTGACTTCTATACTGTGTTGCACAAGCCGAAAGACTGCAGAAGCCTATAGGACATCTCAGGATTATCTGACTCTAAGCCAAGAATTTTTAGACCTAATATCATATGATTTCTGCAACTACCCTTCTGGAATGCATGTCAAAACAGAGCTCCCAAGCCTTTACATGCGGGAGATTTTTGTTCTTACTACCTATGGAAACCTGGAGCTTTGCAAACTTAGGCATTCAGCCTGACAACGTTGCTCCAAAACAGCGCAATCATGTGCCCGTGAGTGGCTTTGAAGTCAAGATTTTCTCTCTGATGTGACACGGAAGGTTGTTTGTTTGGTATTGCCCATAGGAATCCAATGTCACCATCAGCAAGCATGTCTGAAGAAGGAGACCTTCCCAACTTTCATGAAGAGACCTCGTTACTTTGATCATGATCCTCTCCCATTACCTTCTTCTGTACCTGTTCCTTCACTATGCTTCCAGTGAATCCCTTCTTCTTTCCAAATAGTCCCTCTTCCATTTTGATGTCTTTCTTACTCATCCTCCTCCATCACCCATGATGAAATGTTGATGGGCCCAATACTAAGCAGATCTTGTACAAGAGAAGTTTTCTTACTATTTTATTTATTTATTTATTTATTTATTTATTTGAGAGAGAGAGAGGAAGAGAGAGAGAAAGAGGCAGATAGATAGAATGGGCTTACCAGGGCCTCCAGCCACTGCAAACGAACCCCAGATTTGTGTGCCCCCTTGTACATCTGGCTTATGTGGGTCCTGAGGGATCTAATCAGGATCCTTAGGCTCTGCAGGCAAATGCCTTAAATGCTAATCAATTTCCCCAGCCTCCCTCCCCTTTTCTAAATCTGTGATTGTCCTCTGGTATTCATTCGGGGCCTGCTGCCCCTTCACTAACCCATGCAACTTCAATCAAGAGTCTCCTTCATGTATTTGAAAGTGTAGAGAAGCCCGTCTTGGCTAGCTCTAAGGCTATTCTCATAAAATCTCCTGAGCACCTTCAGGGAGAGGGCTGAGCAACTCACAGATGCCAAGTGCTTCACCTCCCCAAGTGTCTTGGTTCCCACCTCATTCCACCCAAGCCGAATGCCTTGTTAGTGTTCACTGTGTTGTACCATGTTGAGACTGACCATCCAGGAAACAACCAAGAACTGGCCTATCGCCTGCAGCGACCTGCAAAAGGAACCAACCCTTTGTCCATGCTACCCGACAAGAGAGCACCACACTAGAAGTCAGGATGATAGAATCTCAGACACGGTCTTTCATAACGGTCTAGAGAGCCAAATAGTGACCTCCATGCCGATCAGCCTTAAATGGCCAGAGCTTAATAACTTACGGTTTTCCTAATCTTTGTTTCCACCTCCAATTTGGGAACCAACTCATGAGAGCCAAATATTTCCCCTAAACCAGTCCCATGGGGTACCCCACTTCTAGACAGCCTGCCCATAGCACCCCCTTACTGATGCCCTCCATCAGGACACAGCAAGCCTTTGTTTTCTTCTGCTTCAAGACTCTCTGATCCTCTGCCTGCCTTTGAGTTGCTGCCAAAACAGATGGTGGTGGCTGACTCCCTGATTTAGTGAGCTAGTGAGATTAGAATAAATAATTTTTTAAAAAAAAACTTAGTTGGTTGTCGTTTATTTCTACCATACACATGACTCCCACAGCTATGACTGAACACAGGGTACCAAGGCATAGGTTTCTCTTTCAGGCATATCCAAGATTCTTTGTGGCCACATTCATGTGCTTTGCTAGGTCACAATGCCATCGCTCTGTCAGCTTGTTTTGTATTGCTGGGACAGGAACTGTTTCTTCATGTGACACAAATGAAGTGCCTATCTTAAGATGAAGTCATGTTGTATGAACTAGGCTTAGCTGCAGCTGCTAAAATTTTAACAGCCCACAGGGGAAGTAAAGCTGGGAGACTGAGAGAAGATGGACATTGACAGTCCTACGCTTGGCCCTGGCCTGTACTCAGGATGGAAACTTGCACAGCGGGGCCTATCAACCTAATTGTAATCTCTCTCTCTCCCCTTCCTCATATTAGTTTCTTGTAGTTGTCAGACAGTTGTTGGCTCAATATGACTCAAGTGTATTCACTCACAGTTCCAGGAGGTCAGAATCTGAAATCAAGCTGTGAGCAAGTTCATGGTGCCTTTAAAACTCTAGGAAAGAAGCCCCATGGCTCCAAACTCCAGGCATCTTTTTGCATGTGGCCATGTCTCTGTCTCCATCTCCACACGGACTTCTCCCCTATGTCTCCATATAATAGCCTATGCCTTTCTTTTATGTGGCAATTTGTGTTGGTTTGCCAACAAGCCTTTGTAGATCTAAAGTGATCTCATCTTAAGATCTTTTCCATTTACTTACAGCTGCAATCACCATTGTACCAAATCAGATAAGAGTTATCTTGATATCTTTCAATGGTTATTATTCAACTGGACATAGTATATATGTTGCAAATTTGGTACAGTCATTTTTTAAAATTTTTTTTGTTCTTTTTTAAATTTATTTATTTGAGAGCGACAGACACAGAGAGAAAGACAGATAGAGGGAGAGGGAGAGAATGGGCATGCCAGGGCTTCCAGCCACTACAAACGAACTCCAGACATGTGTGCCCCCTTGTGCATCTGGCTAACGTGGGACCTGGGGAACCGAGCCTCGAACCGGGGTCCTTAGGCTTCACAGGCAAGTGCTTAACCGCTAAGTCATCTCTCCAGCCTGGTACAGTCATTTTTGAGAAATTATTTTTGGCTAGCAAATAGGTTGAGACTCCATAGCTTAGAACTCTTCCATAAGAGTTCACTACTCTTGGAATACTCTTTGTATAATCAATATAGCAACTGCCTACCTCACCCCTCTGTCTTCTTTCCTTTGGATGCATGGTTTTAGTTTCTTAAATGTGCTAAGAATCTTCCTTTCTCTATGTGTCTGAACATTTATTTCCATATACAAGGAACATCACTTCCTACTAAAACCTTTCCTGTTTCTCTGAACATATTTCTCTGCTCAACTTATTTATTTTATTAATACTTTCTGAGTTTGCTGTTTTAGGTGAATACAGAATACAGTATTAATTAGCACAAAGGGTAACTGCTTTCATGGAATATAGTGGAGGAAATGGGTCTTAAACTAACAAAAGAACAAAAATCTGATGTCATAATTGCTTTGCCAGGAATTAAAAGGGTGATAGTGGGCTGGGGATATGGCTCAATTATTAAAAAGTGCTTGCTTGCAAAGCCTGCTGGCCTGGGTTTAGTTCCCCAGAAACACACATTAAGTCAGATGCAGAAAGTGATCAGTGCATCTGGAGTTCATTTATGGTGGCAAGAGGCCCTGGTGCTCCCATTCTTTCTCTGCTCGCAAATAAATAAATGAAAATATTCTTTCATAAAAATAAAAGGGTGGGACTGGAGAGATGGCTCAGCAGTTAAGGCACTTGCCTGCAAAGCCTAATAACCTGAGTTTGATTGCCCAGTACCTACAGGTAGTAGTCTCCTTCTGGTGGTTGAGATATACTTCTAGACCAGGCACAGTTATGGAGGAAGGGATTTATTTGAAATTTACAGATCCAGGGGAAGTTCCATAATGGCAAAAGAAGCTGGCCACCTTTCACAGGTCTAAGCAGAGAGAGAAATGCCACCAACAAAAAGCAGACAAACACACCTCTGGAACTCTGGGCAGAACTAAAGCATTTTGTATATCTGTAGACTGGAATTCCAAATGCATGCCCCCCCCCACACACACTTTAGAGCTGTACCCTAGGATCCACCCACAGTAACATCTCCTCTAGCCAAGTGGCTGCATATCTAAATTACAAACTTTAATAAAATCCTGCATATACTGGTGGCCATCTATTCAAATTATAATACCACGTAAAGCCAAATGCACAACATGGCACATGCATGTGGAGTTCATTTGTAGCAGCTAGAGGCCCTGTTACACCAATTATCTCTTTTTATCTCTGCTGGGCGGTGTGGTGCAAGCCTTTAATCCTAGCACTCAGAGGCAGATGTAGGAGGATCACTGGGTGTTCAAGACCACCCTGAGACTACACAGAAGATTTCCTGTGCCTGGGCTAGAGCAAAGGCCCATAAATAGATAGAAATGACAGAGGGTGGCTAAGGCATTTATTCTACATACTGATGGCCAGAAAAGGTCTTTTAGCACAGAGGACCCTGAAGCTGAGGCTTGGACACAGCAAGAAGTCAGCCATGCATAGGTAGAAGAGAAGAGAAGATAGAGCCAGTGAATCCAGGACTGGGGAGATCACGCATGGGTCTTGCATTTTACTCTATGCGGAAGCTACAGCAGGGGTTCAAGCAAAGTCAGGGATCTGATGTGACTCACAAGTTGAAAACATCATTCCAGGAGCTGGAGAGATAGCTTAATGATTAGGGTGCTTGCCTGTGAAGCCTAAGGATCCATATTTGATTCCCCTGTTCCCACGTAAGCCAGAGGTACAAGGTAGTGTGTGTGCCTGGCCTTCATTTGCAGTGGCAAATGGCCTGGTGCCCATATGCAAAAAAAAGAAAAGAAAAAAGGCTGAGTACCTAACACTAACTGTAGTGCTCTTGCAAAAGAAAAGGTACACAATCCAACATTTTAAAACCACACAGTTCTTACACTTTCTTGTATATCATGAAGTAGAATTATTGGAGGTAAAGCCTGAAATACTAAAAGAAAAAATTTTAAGCCCAGCAATCCCAATGATATGCACCAGAAAGTTTTTGGCCTTCTCAAATGCAAAGATGGGATTATGGAGTGAAATTCACAGACTCAGAGTATGACGTCATCCTACAGTGCAGCACTTGGACAAGAGAATTTAGTGGGAAGTACAAGAAGACAAATTAATAAGACCAATCAGACCTAGAAAAAAAAACACACATATCTATCCCACTTGAGATTCTGGCCCACCTCAAGTTTGTAAAAACAGCCTCTCATCCTCAGAGCCAGCTGAATCCAGACTTTGAAAAAGCAAGTTGCCCTGCTTATTGACTACTCATGGCCTGGTTTTCATTAGCTATAAGATGGGAAGGATCCAAAAGATAATTAAAAAAATAATAGATCAATTACTTAAAAACGAAAGCTAGAAAATGAATTTTCCCCAGAGAAAAGAAAAAGAAACAAAAGAAACTAACAAGAAGAGCATACAAATATGAATGGATGTCAAATCTGAGAGCTATGTTCTTGGGTAAGGCCCTTGGTGCCTGTCCAGATCCCATTCATGCCGATTAAGAAAAGAAAGGTGCCTGGCATGTGGTGCACGCCTTTAGTCCCAGCACTCTGGAGGCAGAGATAGGAGGATCAGGGTGAGTTCAAGGTCATTCTGAAACTACATAGTGAATTCCAGGTCAGCCTGGGCTAGAGTGAAGCCTTATCTCAAAAAACAAAACAAAACAAAACAAAACAAAAATCCCCAAAAAACAAACAGGTGAGTGTCCATGTTTGGTCCAGTGGCCTTGAAGCAAGTGGGCCAGGGAGTCAGAAGTTCTGGAAGGGCTCCCTGGGGAAAAAGAACTGTGTAGAATTTCTGGGCAGCACGGAATAAGGACAATTGAGAACTTATCAGAGGTATTGTCATTCAAAGGTTTTGTTTGGGAGTCTTCCTTTGTTTTCTCAGTGCGGTTAGGATGAGTCAGATCTGGGATAACACTTGTGACTACTTCAGTTCCATTAAAACACTCTTCAGGCTCTGGACTGGCCAGTGGCTCAGAGACACTTATAAACACCTTCCTGCTTAGGTGCCACACAGGCCAGTAGCCCTGGCATCACCTGAGCATTTGCAGAATTCCAACACATCCAAGACAGTGGAATCAGAATTGTTTTTCCAACCTAGTGCTACATAATTGCATTAAAACTTGAGAAGAAATCTTCTAGACCTATGAAGACCAACCCTTAGAACAGGAAACTCCAAACCATGAGAATGAGCATGAGTTGTGGAAACACGTAAAAGACAAGAGCTTCCCAAGCCCACTCCACAGAGCTCTCATAAGATAGACATCTGGATCTTAAACAAGTTGATTATGACACTGTTGCTGTAGGAATAATCTGAGGAACAAGGGTCATGGATGGCAATAAATAAAAACACATCCTTCTAGGAAGGACTCCATGACAGTCATATGTTTTATGCAAAGAACAATACTTTATAATGGCGTTTCTCAACTTTCCTATGATAGAATCACTTAAGGATCATTATTGAACATTGAACTTCCCAAGACCCATGCCTCAGATTTTATTCTGATTCTGAAGGCTTAGAAATTTATTTATTTTTATTATTTGAGAGAGAGAGATAAACAGAGAGAAAGAGAGAGAGGGAGAGAATTGATACACCAGGGCCTTCAGCTGCTGCAGATGAACTCCAGATGTGTGCGCCCCCTTGTGTACATGTGCAACATTGTATGCTTGTGTCACTGCATCTGGCTTACGTGGGACCTAGAGATTCAAACATGAGTACTTAGACTTCAAAGGCAAGCAACTGAACCGCTAAGCCATCTCTCCAGCCCTAGAAATTTACTCTTTAGGTAATTACCTTGGGGGCTCAAATAACAAGGGAAGTTAAGAAGCCCTTTACTAGAAGGTGTAGACTCAAGGCAAATCCCATAGGACAGAGATGAAGGGCACTGTGCAAGGGGGCCTGACTTGTTCAGGTTGTACAACATCCATTAAAGTAGAAGGACCAGATTCTTGGTCAGAGGAGGAACTCATATCTCAAGGAAGCTTCCAGAAAGGCACATACCCTCTGGGGTGGTTCTAAGTAGTTGTCCCCTATAAACTCGTGTGTTTTGAATGCTTGGTTCCCCCAGCTGACTGCAATTGGGAGAGGTGAGTTTTGGGATGGAATTATGAGTGTTATAACCATCTTCCCATTAGCAGTAATTGACAAACTCTCCTGTTGCTGTTGCCCACCTGATATTGATCAGGAGGTAATTCCTAGCCTCTGCTCACATTTCTCCCTGCTATCATGGAGTTTCCTCTTGAGTCTGTAAGTCAAATTAAACCCTTTCCTCCCACAAGCTGCTTTTGGTCATGTGCTATTTTCCAGGAATGAGCAGGCAACTGCAACATACTCTCACCTAAATATTCTGGACCCCGGCATCAAGTTTGATTAAAAATATACATCATCTACTGAGACGGTTCTGGTTTGAAAAGAAATCAGCCTGGTCTCACTCTGAGGAAGGAACTAAGCCTGAGTTTCCATGGAGCACATGGGACATTGTGATCACTGTTTTCTTGCCTTCAAGTAAAGACTTGGGAAGAAAAGTCTCTATCCAGAATGATCATTGGGTCTGCACTGGAACCTCAAGTAGAAAAAATAAAAACAATTGAGAATCTAAGAGCAAAACCTTAACTAAGGACAAAGCCAGGAACATATACATGGATTCTTGTGCAGAAGAAAATAATCAGAATGGATAAAACAAGACAAGCTTATTGCACAGTTAAAAAGGGATCAAGGGCTGGAGAGATGGCTTAGCGGTTAAGCGCTTGCCTATGAAGCCTAAGGACCCCGGTTCGAGGCTCAGCTCCCCAGGTCCCACATTAGCCAGATGCACAAGGGGGCGCATGCGTCTGGAGTTCGTTTGCAGAGGCTGGAAGCCCTGGCACACCCATTCTCTCTCTCTCTCCCTCTATCTGTCTTTCTCTCTGTGTCTGTCTCTCTCAAATAAATAAATAAAAAATTTAAAAAGGGATCAAGTGATAATAAAAATACAAGGATACAAATGCATGTATAAGCAAAAATCTCACTGCGATAGAATTTTAACTTACAGTTTTCAGCTTCAAAGAATAGGAAATATCACAGAGGTTGGTAAATACATCTGTTTTATGGAAGATACAGGTAATATAAAAGTTCATGTTTGGCAGAACACACACAAAAAAGATGAATTTGATTAGATATAACCTACTGAAAGCCTTGAAAACTGTGTTTTCTTTATATGACTCAGTCTGAAAGTTTGTGTCCCTCGCTGATGTAAACATTAAAATTATCAGAGATTTATAATGCAAAACCAATGATTGTATTATCTGAAGAGTAAAATATTGTAAATATTTTGTGATTTTTTAAAATCAAAACTATTATGTGATAGTGTGATGATGGGTTTTGCACCTAAACTAATATTACTACCTAATGCAGAGAATTAAAATTACAGCAGAAATTTACTTAGAGTTAAGGGAAAGCTAAATTCAAATCACTCAGATGGCTCATTCACCACAGAATGAATTATTAAAAAATAAATTTTAAAATATTTTCATTTAATTATTTATTTACAAGCAGGGACAGAGAGATACAAGAGAGACGGACAGAGAGAATGGGTGTGCCAGGACCCCCAGCTACTGCAAATGGATTTCAGGTACATGTATCACTTTGTGTCTGACTTTTATGTGGAAACTGGGTAATCAAACTCTGGTCACTAGGCTTTTCACGCAAGTGCTTTAACCACTGAACCATCTCTCCACCACCCCTCTTCCCCTGCACATCTTCTTAAGAAAACTTGCAGCTCCTTCCAAGGGAATACCAGCAAGTATGGCAGCCAGTCATGTTTCCCCGCCATGATTTAAACAGCGTTGTAAGTATGAGTGGCCTGTAGAATTGGTGACCTCTTAAGACTATTAGAGAAGGATGTACCCTGAAAAAAAGGAAAGAAAGAAAACAACAAACCCCCCCACTGCTAGCACACAGACGAAGCCACATTTCTAAAAGCATTCTGAATAGTGTAAGCAGAGAGCTCCACCAGAGAAATTAGGTGCCGAGTATAAATTAGTTCTCTGTGAATCATCTATGCCTATGGCTTCCAGGGTGCTCTTTGAAGAGAGGAGCTTGAGAGAACTCAGGAAGCAGGGATGAAATAAATTCTTTCTTCCCCCACCCCCCATAACTCAATACAGGAAGCGGACAACACCCACATGCGAGGACGGCTTTGTAGTCTGGCTTTCCTGACTCTTTCTCTGCAAGTTGGAAAATGGCAAGTTGGGTTACTTCATTGAAAGATTAAATAGGGTAAAACCATTGGAAAAACGCAGAGACAAGGGCTGACAGGTTTAAGATTCTAGAAACTACACCAACTACTATGTTCAGTAGATTCTAAGCTTCTTCGTGGTCCTGGCTGAGAAGCCAGTTGTGGTTTCAGCTGGATGGTAATTCCCTTAAGTGTTTGCTTGCAATGCAATACAATTAAAAGGGAGCAGTATCAACAGTCTGCTTATATATTTGGCAAAGTTAGAATTTGCCTCTGTAGACAAACGTTGCTATCCACAGTTACTCATTGGAGGAGCACACTAACAAACGGTGCTACGTGATAATGTGAAGACAGGACGAGTGGTCCAAGTATCCCATGAGAGCAGCTGGAAATGGCTGAACAAATTGGAAGTAGGCATCCTTCAGGAATGTCTCAGTGCGAGGCCGGCCTTGCTCACTCAGATGGCTCACTCAGCACAGAGGGAAGCCCTTAAACCAGTCGGCAATCAGACCACATATTTGCCTCATGTGTGTAGCCCACAGGCTGTTCTGTTTGCTGGCTTTCTGGCTCTTTGGTCTGATGGGACACAACCCCCAAAGGCTATTATTGAACGTGCTTTTCAACCCTCTTCTTGAATCTAAGTCCATTGAATCTTGAATCTATAAGTCCATTGAAAGGTAGCATAGGCAGTGTGGATAAGAATGAGAAAACAACAGAAAGGCTGAAAATTCTGTTGAGGAAAGGGGCCATTATGTCAATTTAAAAATAAAATTCAAGCCGGGCAGGGTGGCACACGCCTTTAATCCCAGCACTCAGGAGGCAGAGATAGGAGAATCACTGTGAGCTTGAGGCCACTCTGAGACTACATAGTGAGTGAATTTCAGGTTAGCCTGGGCTTGAGTGAAACCATACCTCAAAAATAAATAAATAAATAAATAACTAAATAAAATTCCCCTGGCTTAGGCTGCTTTGTCATGGCTACTACACCTATATCTTAACCAGAAGTTCATCAGGCCAACTGAGCCAACAGGTGCAATAGTGGCACATCTGTCATGGGGGAAAACAACTGCTCTCTAATTGGACTGGAGGCCGGCTCCTTGGGAGTGAACACATGCCTGGTACCACAAACCTACTCAAAAATGTATGGTGAAGGAAGTCATGAGCCCTTGGAATGTGATATCTTGTTGTTGTCTGGCTAAATGCATACATTATACTCACCAAACTGCCCTATGAGCACTTTTGTTAATGTTAATGCCCACATATTAATGATCCTCTCACTTTTGGTTAGAGAAGTTTCTGTTTTTCAGATGGTGACCAGTGGAATGACACAAAAGTCCCCCTAGTACTGAAAAGAAGTGACTGGGGAGTGCTCAGCACTGAAACATCTTTATCCTGTCTTCCAAGGCTCAGGGTCCACTGTGGAAGAGGCAAAAAGAGTGTAAGAGCTGCAGGAAGGGTAGGACTCCTTATGATGCAATCTTCCAGTATCTGGTACTACCTACACAAAACACTCATAATTGGAGGAAAACAGGATGACATCAAAATAACAGGGAGAGTGATGAGAGGGGGAGGAGATATGATAGGGAGTGGATTTGTGAAGGGAAGAGTGGGGGAAGGTAGGACGATATCATGCTTTATTGTCTATAATTATGAAAGTTGTTAATAAAAAAGTCTACAAAAAAGAAACATAGAAAAATGAAATTTCTATTTTCTCCTGTGAAAACCTAAGGGAAGAGAATTACTTATCATGAACATCATTTAGTCACTTATGTCATGGTGTTGGGCTATTTTGTCTTTTCTGGTATGTGGGAGGGTTATGTTAGTATGGTATGAATGCCTGGTTGTATGGTTTTGTTTGTTTGTTTGTTTTTTTGAGGTCGGGTCTCACAGCCCAGGCTGACCTGGAATTCACTATGTAGTCTCATGGTGTCCTTGAACTCATGATGATCCTCCTACCTCTACCTCCCAAGTTCTGGGATTAAAGGCATGCACCACCACGCCCAGCCCTGGTTGTATGTTTGTCTGTGTGTGGGTGTATATGTGCTGGTGCACATGCACATGTATGCAGGTGTGTGTTAGGCCAGAGCTTGACACTGGGTGTCTGCTTCAAGTGCTCCCCATCTTATTTTTGAGATAGGGAGTTTCTCAGTTACCCTCTTGTCTCTCTTAACCTTGAGCTGACTTGATTCAGCTAGACCAGCTAACCAATGAGCCCCGGGATACTCCTGTATATTGGCATCCCCAGTGCTGGAATTAGAGGATCACACTGCCCCACCTGGTTTTTACGTAGGAAGTGGAGATCTGAACTCAAGACCTGATGTTTGCATGGTAAGCACTTTACTAATAGAGATCTCTCTTAAGCCTCCTTTTTAATTTTTTTTTTTTTTCATTTTTGAGATTGTGTCCTACTATGCATCTCAGGCTGGTGTTAAACTTGCCATCCTGTTACAGTCAAGTATCAGGACTAGGCCATTTTGTTTTCCAGGATACAGTTTGTCTATAAATATGAGTGGAACATACAGATATAAATGGCAAATTCTCCTGGAACCAAAATAACTTTAAATAATTTCATTTTTCTAGATTCTTTCATATCCATGTAATATGAGAGGAATCTTAAGAATGAGCTAATTCTTGTAATTCTATATATTTTACTAGGAAAACATAATAATTCTTATACTCAGTTTGGTCAAAGAGTGTACATTTATTACCCTCTTTCTCATGCTGAGCCTTTGTGACTTGACTTTCTTTCTAATGAGAAGTACCTGTCCCGTCAGCTGCCTAATAAGATGCTTTGTTGCAAATTTTAATTTTAAAGGACCCTTTCCATGAGCCATTTGTCTACTTCCCCTTCTATTCCAAATGACAGACATGAAATTACATTTCTGGGTACATGTAATTAATCTTTGGTTCAAGAGTGAATAAAAGAAGAAAAAGGTTAGGGACATCCAAAGCCTCTTTTCCTTCTTTCTTTCTTTCCTTTTTTTTTTTTTATTAGGAGAAAGTAGACTTTCAGTTGAAAACTTGATTTATTTCCCTTAAATCCACTTGAAGATCACCTTTACAACAAAGGTCAAATGTGGCTTGAAATGAAATCCCCACGTAGTACTTATGGCTATTCCTGCATTCTAGCATTTCAAGACTAATAAATATTGTAGCCATATGACATCAGCCATATAAATGACAGTCTATAGGATTTTGGAGGGGTTGTGGTCTTTCAATGAAAAGGATCTGGTTAGAAAGGAGACACACTTGACTTGCAGACGGGCTGCCTGAAATCAGATGATATTTGATTCGCATTTGGCCTCCAGCCATCAAATAAATGAGTCATTATTGCAATCCGCAAGGCAGTTATCTCTGGCAAAATGATTCACAAAATGACTTCTGTGGATAGCTTATTTTTGTGGTAGACCTATCATCTTCAAATTTTTACTGGATTAATTGCAATTGTATGTAAATTACAAGGTAAATTTGTATTTTCATGGTAAAATTGGCCCTTTATTTGCAAAACAGAGAGTAAAGTGTCAAGCCATGTTCAAAGATAATTTCACATGGATTCCATTTCTTTCAAAAAATCTTTTAAAATGTTCATTTTATTTGTTCAAGTTATACTCCTGTTGTTAAGAAATAAATAATCTGGGGTTGAAGAGATGGTTCAGCAGTTAAGGGTACTTTCTTGCAGAATCTGACAGCCTGGGTTTGATTCCCCAGTACCAACCTAAAGACAGATGCATAAAGTGCTATTTGATTCTGGAATTCATTTGCAGCTGTAGGAGGCCTGGCAGGTTCATATTCATTCTCTCTCTCTCTCCCTCTTTGTTTCCCTCAAATAAATAAAGAAAAAAAGTTAAAAAAGAAATAACTAGTCTTATTTCCTTTGTCCTTGGCATATCATGTACCTAGTAAAAATGAAAGAATCCTAAGACACCATTCACAGAGAAGACATTTGATACTATGATGACTTATCAACAGAGAATTCTAGTGAGGTGTACTGGGCTAGCTTAGGAAATGTTCATACACATAGAATATGAACATTTTATGTAGAGTTTTCTGTTTCTTTTAAAATAACCTATTTAAAAGGTTTTTTTTGGTAGTGGATATAGCTGGTTTTTTTTTGGTAATGATAATATCTACCATTACAAAAATTAAAGTCATGCAAAACGTTAAAGGAAGAAAGCAATAAATAAGCTACTGGAAGATTAGGGGATCATGCCATTCTGTGTCTTGTAAGACTTTCTGGGTCTTTTCCTGGCCAATACTTTCTTCAGTGAATGATCCAGACTTATTCCTTGCTGTGTTTGGAGGGAGATGATGGCTTACTGATTCTTTCTTACAATTATATAAATTAATTTTGGTAGTGATATAGCAGAATCCTGTGGTTCCAACTCATTGCATCATCCTTTATTTTTAAAGAATTAGAAACATCTGTTATTTTGTAGGGTGGAACTGGACATTCAGTCCCTGAGTCACTGTCCAAACCTCATCTATAACATATTTTTATTTTTATAAACCTTTGTCACTACCTTGACTCCTGCTTTCTCCTAAACTTCCTCCTTTCACAATTCATGAAAAGAAGTAAAATAAGGGTACACTGATAGATTAGCAAGGCTACACAATTAATAACAAAATATTTAGTTAAAATGCATCATCATATTAAATGTTGTGCAAAAAATGGTTATAAATGAAAAAAATGATCAATGGTTATAAATGAAAAAAGGCAAATTATGAAAGCAAGGAAGGGGTGCATAGATGTGCAATGAGACTCTTCAAAAAGATGTTTATGAATAGGTTTATGTGTCTCCATCTTGTCAAGAAATTTAATCTGTGGTTTATATTTCATGCATTTCCAAGTTCCCTTTTTCAAATTTTTATTTATTCATTAGAGAGAGAAAAAAGACAGAGAGAAGGAGAGAGAGAGAATGGGCACACCACGGCATCCAGCCGCTGTGAACAAACTCTAGACACATGCTCCACCTTCCTTGTGCCTCTGGCTTACAGGGGTCCTAGGGATGCCACATGGGTCCTTTGGCATTGCAGGCAAGGGTCTTAATTGCTAAGCCATCTCTACAGCACCATTTTCAACTTTCTATTACGTAAAATCATCTTTAAATGTAAATAAAAACATACTTAAATTTTAAATGATTTATTTAATCATTGAAATTCTGTAGACAGCTGTAAGGTAAAACCTGCCTTCCCTTCCCTTATAGCATCCAACTTTTAGCTCAGCATGCCAAAGGCAATCAGCAATAACAACGTCTTCAATCATCTGTCATAAATGTCAGTGCATGTATAAACATACACAATATCCATACTTGTTTATATATGTGTGTGTGTGTCCTTTTGTATGAATTTAAAAAACAATATAGAATGTTGGTACTTTCATTTTTCCCATTTAACAATAGAATTTATCATGTTGGCTCATTTAAATCGATCAAATGCTTGTTAATTACTGAATATTTTGTCAATGTATACATAATCATTTGTTTACTTAGACTTCTACTGATGGATGTATTTTACTTTTTTCTCTAGATTTTTGTGTTGATAAATAACTACAGTCAACCTTATGACAGACTTTTGTACACTTACGCACAACACTTCTACAGACAGAGTTGCTAAATAAATGACAAGTCAGATGTCCCACTAACATCTTTACAAGTTGGTTTTGGCACTATGAATGGTCTCACTGGTTTCATATGGGCCTGAGGGTTGTTACAGTTTTATTGCCCTTTCTTTACCTATTTAGTAGAGATAAGACTTCACTGTTACATTCATTTATATATTTTTCCTAAGAGATGAATTCCAAACTACTAACTGCCATGCAGTTAATAAGACACTTGGACTTTCTCTTTTGTACACTGTTGATGCCCTTTAGCCATTTTCTGGTATTTGTTCTTTTCTTTATTGACTGGAAAATATTCTTTGTATGTTAGAAAATTTATCACTTTATAGAATACACTTTTTTGGAAATGTAGTGTTTATTCCTTGTTCCCTGAGTTAAACTTTTTGTCAAATTCTTCTATATAGAATTAATTGCTTTGTGTTCAGATTGGCCAATCTTTTCTTTTATATGTTCAACTAATTATTGTAAGGAAACCATCCACAATGGTATTTGAACAAAAGGTCACCAAGTATTTTCAGGGATGTTCACAATACATGAGTGACATTACAAAGGGTCCTGTAAATTACCAGTAATGTACATTACCTATGTAGGATATGCAGTAGAGTTTTACTCAAGAAAATAAAAAAAATATTAAATTTCATTTATTTAAAAAGTGTTGACAAAGTGCCAAAGTGGATTATATAGTAATTTAAAAACCTTTCCAGTCTTTCAAGTCACTATTTCCTTGTGAGAAGAGAAAGTCATGGTTCTTTTATCTCCAATTATAACAGTAATTTTATAAAAGCAAAATGACTATATTATAAATAAGTAGATATAAAATTTTTCCTTTTTTCTGTTTGAATCAAAATGACTTCTGACATTGCTAAGAGGTATGGGGTTTAGTCCTAGGTGGAGGAACACATTGTGAAATTGACTGTGGTTCTGGTTACATTGTTCTGTGAATATACTGATAGCCACCCAATTGTATCCTTTAAGTTAAAGGTGAAATATGTGGAACATGAATCATACCTCAATAAAACTATTGTAAAAATAAATTGTGATATGTTTTGAGCAGAATTGCATGCAAAATAAATCTCTGTGCCTCTTCCCCATGTCCATCTTCTTCACCCGTGAAGAAATTATTCCAAGACAAGTGTTTGAAGGACTCATGGTGGACACACTCTTTCCTCTCTGTTTATTCTCACCTGCCCCCTTTTCCACTGAAAATTCTTTCAGTCTTGACTGGGAACAGGGCAAGGCATATAGAGGAGTATTTTCTAATCTTTCTTTCTACCTTTTTCTTGTTGTTTTGATCCTTGGAATTTTATAATTTTATTCTCATATAAACCTTCACCACATAGCATGCAGCGGTGTGGGATTCGAGACAGGGAATATAGCCTTGAGGGATTCAAAGAATTTACCAAGGAACTAGCTGAGTGGTATCCTCAGAGACTCTTATATTCTGCTCTGCGCACCCTCACCTTATTGAAGAAAATGGGACACACGATGTTATGTAACCACTATTTCTTAGAAAATCTGTTCCTCTCTCTAAATTACCATCACTGATTATTCACTGGTAGGCTTTTATGTTTTCTATACTTTTGTTCTTTGAGATCTTCCTTCAAAATATAACACAAAGGATAAAGCTATAGACATTAGTGCATTATTTCCAACAGCTTTTATAACTGTTAACATTCATCACTACATTCCTAACCCCAGAGTACAAGTCAAAATCAAGGTACACCACCTTCCTCTTGCTAGAGATCTGAAATGAGTCACTGGTGAACAAAAATCTTCAAAACTAATTTAATTTGGTAGAATCATACTTAGCACACATAATTGGGAAAACATTGTCAAATTCTTCCACCCCTTTACTCACATGTTGTGAGGTGCTTCTTTGTTTTAAACTTTGGAGGCTTTGAGTCAGATACCAATTAATATCCAATAGACAGACAACTAGACATGTGTTCTCAAGTGTTCTGAAGGATTGCACATGGGATCCAGGATACAAGATCCAGACTTTTAAAGGGCTCACAGCTCACAATGTGTTCCTCCACCCTTGTGATCTTCTGTGCCTCAGTTGTGTCTCAAGGCCCTATCCCATGTTCTCCTGGCCATGGCCCCTCCTACTCACCACCCTCAGTGTCTCTGCTTGGTCATACCCAGAACTTAGCAGAACATAAATAGCCTTGGATGATTGAAGGAAGTATTTCTGGACTAGGAAGAAAATGAACAAGGCCCAGAGCTTCCAAGTGGAAGAAGGGGGAATATGAAACACGCTCAGACTTATTTACCATGTGACAACACCCAGTTAAGGAATCTATATTTTCAGCAGTAGAATAGCAGATCTGCCCCTCACTTAGGAAGCTATACCTGGACGCATAGAAGGAACCTTGAGGGATTTGCTGAAGGAGTACTGAATGACACTGTGAGGCAAAGATCAAAGGAATTGACTTAATCTTAGTAATTTATTTCCTGGGGTCTGAACTATAAAGCAGGTACAGGGGCTCTGGTAGACAAAAGGATAGGAGGTAGAGGAGTAAGTAAGCTTTCCTGAGTGTTTTGAAAGATCCTCTAGTTTGCTCACAACCCCCACTCTAAACTTATCCTATCTACTTGGAAAACATTTCTGGAACATCTACTATTTGCCAGACACTACAGATTTACTAAAGGAGAGTAAAATTCTGTCTGTCTTCCAAGAAGTCAGGCACATTCACTGTTTCAACAGTGTCATCAATGGCTACCGTTGCTGTTATTGTAGGACGTCTGTGTCCCAAGCCCTGCACTGATTCCTTGGCATGCACAAGAATGCACGTGTACGAGAAGTGTCTGCACCCAGTGAATGAGGAGAATGGGACTCCAGATCAAAGTAGCTAAGGAAGCTAGCTTAGACAGTATATGACAAAGACTGGAGATAAGACTTGACAGGTTCAACGAAAATTGAAGAGAGGCATGGATCAATACACAGAATCATTTAGGCAATATAACCTGGCTATGGCAAGCAGTCACCATGAGTCACATTTTACAGCTTGTTTCTTATCAAAGGTTATTATTAAATCACAAGAAGAAACAAGATGCAGGTACATTTTTTTAAATTTAATTTATTAGTTTTCATTTCAGTGAATACAGGCAGTTTGGTACCATTATTTAGGCTCATCTGTGATCTACCCCCTCCCATTTATTTTAATTTTTTTTTGTTTATTTGCTACCAGGCACAGACAGAAAAAGAGAGAATAGGTGTACCAGGACCTCTAGCCACTGCAAATGAATTCCAGATGTATGTGCCACCTTGTACATCTGGCTTTATGTGAGTACTGGTAACTCAAACTCAAGTGGTTAGACTTTGCAGGCAAGTGCCTTAACCACTGAGCCATTTCTCCAGCCCCCTACAGGTACATTTTTAATGTAGTACTTTTGTCATTAGTTGAGGAATTTTGTTGGTGATAGTAAAGAGGCATTCCCATCTCCTTTCCCATCTAAGCAAAACATGGAAATTCTAAATTATCCACTTATAAAACAAACATACCAACCACAAACTTGATCCAGGAAATATTACAGGAAAATACACATCAGATACAGAATGGTGTGACTGATATCATGGTATTTAAGTGGTCAAGCACTTAAAGGATCAGGTTAGTGTAAATGTTTTAATTTTCCACCCTAAATTTTGTATTTATCACAATAACTTTCACTCAGAATTGAGAAACCATTCACAACAGGAGATATCATTAATATGATAGAGGTTTTTAAACATATATGAAAATATTATGTAGCTGCATCTAAAATATGGAATCTGCAAGAACACAGGGCATATGTACTTGATTAAGTTAATTCCTTTCTTTGATTTGGTTTTCTTTGATTTTCTTCCATTACTGCTTACAAAGGTCTACTTTGAACGCACATGTAAAGTCTATGAAAGCCTAACTAAGCCCCAATTACAGGTATAGGATTATTTCTTGGAAGTACAAAATGCCTATAAATGTCTTATCCTGTAAAAGTGGGCTGCAGTAAGAATTCTCTTCAATGGTTGCTAAACAATGGTCACAGCTCAGGCTTCCAGGAAGAGCTTCCTAAATGAAATGAGACATGTTTCTCATTACCCGAAATCCTCAGGACAATATTTAATTATGTCTTGTGAGTAGGTGTGTAACGAAATGTCTGAAAACTTTGCTCTTACTAGTGAATAAAAGCAAGTACTTAAAGTAAACATTTCCTATACTATGAAGTTTAGCCACAAATGATGAGATGTGAGCTAGAAGAGGGTAATTTGAATGCTCCAAGCAAAGAGATTATAAAGAGCTGGAAATGGTAGTCACCCTGATCCAATCAGAATGCAGCATACACAGTACAGGAACTATTGCACACTGCCCTGTAACAATGTGCAGCTGTTTGTGCTAATTAAAAAGAAAAATAAAACAAAGATGAAACCAACTTTGCTGTGGTCTCACGTATTTATATTTATAATGCAGTTGGTTGATATGACTGCTGCTGACATTTTGTTTTTGTGCCATAGCCTGGCCACAGCTTTGAACCCTCTTGTTTAAAAGATAATATTTTAATTCCTTAAATTATGAGTGGAAAATGACACTCTGCTTTCAGGGGCTTACATACCTGTGTGCAATGGCACTGGGTACACCTCAGGATTCCAGTTTGTGTCCTCCTGATTCCCAAACAAAAATGATGATTTGAATTCTGTGCTATTAAGATGATGACAAAACAGAAGATACCAGTATTATTGATCCCAGTCGCTTCTGCTTTCCTAATGTTTGCTAGGCCTGGAAGCTCCTCAGAGGAGGCAGCTGGAGTTTGCTAGCTTAGGCAAGTATGATTGAGGAGAGGAGAGGAAAGAAAGAAGGAAGGGAGAAGGTGAAGTGTGCATCATGTATGCACTATTATTCAGTTGAGACTACCAATCTTGGCAGTGATTCTAGGGACTAGAAAACTGCCTAAGTAGAAGCAGTCTGGAAAAAAAAAAAAAACTTATAAAAATGTCCTTTTTCTGTGGATAAGGAATACTAATTACAGTAATTTCTCAGGACTGTTTACCACATGACTAATTACCATGAAAAACAATGATGAAAATGTAAATCATTAAGTATGCTTTGCATTCACTTGAGCACATCTTAGCTACAACACTGAAATCCCTTCATGTGTAATCCATCTTCACAATTTATTAGTTCTCTATCCTGTTCATCAGCTCATAACTTACAATCTTAGAAGTTTATACAAAGTGACAAAGTGAGGATGGAATCAACTGATTATTTAAAGTAATATTTTTCAGTGGCATATATAAATTAAGAATAGGCTATTGGTAAAAGATGTATTTACTGTTCTATATCATAGGCTATTTCTAGAATAAATTTGCCTTTAGATAACTTGATATTTTGGGGAAAATGCACATACTAAAAAATCTATGATCAAATTCCCAAGGAACAGACATCTATAAAATTTTATAATCAAGTTCCCAAAGAATCTCTGATAAGTATTTTTAAAAATGCAAGTAAAACATCAAAAAGTCCTTCAGCCTTCTCTCAAATCACCCCTATTCTACTATGAATAGTGTTAAATACATCTACTGTTTTCACCAATTGTCATGCAATTGGAAAACATACCACAAGAATTAAAATGAGGTAAAGATAATGTAAATAAGTCTGGAGGAATCTTTGAATATGAGAAATGGAAGTAGGCAGTTAGCCTGGGGAACACAAAACATGGCTAAAAAAGTGATGGCATGGGGAAGAGGGTAAAGGTGGTTTCTGTTGCTTTAAGAGATTCTAGTTTCAGAGAAAGAAGTATTTTATAGAATGTATTTACCAAGTTTTCTTTATGGACATTAAACAGGTTTAGACTACTTCATAACAGGGCTCTCTAATTCACACTATTGATATTTTGGGCTGTATAATTCTTTGTTTTTGAGGACTATTCATTAAAGGATGTTGCCCAGTGTCTTGGACCTCTACCCACTAGACACTAGTGATGTCACCTTCACAGTTGTGGCAATCAAGCATGTCCCTACCTCTGCCAAGTATCCCTAAGGAGCAAAAGATAGTTTTCCTGTTAAGAATTACTGCTTCATACACTGTGGAAATAAACATTCTGTTAATGTGGTCATCATTGTGGCACTAGCTGAGGTCACTGTTTTAGACACAGGGAGCATTTTTGTTGATGAGAACTATTAATCCACTTGAAAAATTATACTCAGCCTAAGGAAAATCCCAAGAAACCCCCCCCCTTTTTTTTTTAAAGAAGTGGGTGCTGAAAGATTGGGAAAGAAACAAGAAATAAAGAAATGTTCTCATTTATAAAATCAAGAACACGGGACCTAATTTAGCAAACAAAGCAAATTATAAAAATACACTTCAGTTTCATGTTATGACTGAAATAGTTAGATGGAAGCTGGCAGATAAAATAGTGGAGGCATAATAGGAAAAGGCAGAATGAGATAGTGGAGGTGGGTGCCCGCGGGGGAGGAGAAAGGGGAGCACTTTAGAAGACTGAAGCGAGGGGCTGGCTCTCCTCTGCGTTTCTCTCACAGACCTGGATCCAACCCTTCTAGTTCCAGTTGTCATTACCTTTCTCCTCAGGCTAGACCAACCACTCACGCTGCCCCTCAAAACAGCTCCTGGGATGGGTGACAAACACAGCAACGACAGCCACATGTGACTTGGGAGAGTGAGCTAAGCTTTAAAGCGAAAAATACCCAACCCCACCCTCATAGCATTGGGGTGGAAGATAGAAAGGATGTTAAGTTTTCAATAATGAGGTGTTAAGAGCCTCAAGTTAAGTATATGCAGAAGAAAATGAACATAATGTAGCAATTTATAAGTTGAGCAATACTTTAAAGGCTAATGCATGTTATTTGTTCTATGAGAGTTCCAAACACATTTAGGTTTGTTTATGAACAGGAAATAGCTAATAAATGCAATACAGGCTGTTTACATCGATTCAATTTGCTTTGAGTAGATTAAAGCGCAGGGAAGGTAAATGGCTTGCTCATGGCCAATGGGTTTTAAATGTTAGAGTAAGGATGAAACCAGATGTAGGACTTCGAACATAAGATGTTCACCATGGACTCGTGTATTTGAACACTTAATCTCCAGTTGGTGGTGCTGTTCAGGAAGGTTGCAGAGTCCTTGGGAGGTGAAGCCTTGATGGATGAAGTGTGTCCCTGGGGTGGGCCTTGAGGTTTTATAGTCCAGCCCCACTTGAGCTTTGCTCTCCACTTCTTTCCTCCTGATGTGATATGATGCTATTTTCCTGCTCTTGCCCTGTTTTCCCCAATGTGATAGGCACTTACTCTTGAAACCACACATGAAATCAAACCCTTGTCCCCTTCTGTCACATTCAGGATCATATTGCTGGTAGAAATCACCCACCCAAGAGCAGATTGTGAGAAAAAAAAAAAAAAGAGGTTGGTTTTGGCTTATAGCCTCGAGTAGGAAGCTCCAAGATGGTAGGGAAAATGATGGCATGAGCAGAGGGTGGACATCACCCCCTGGACAACATAAGGTCGACAACAAAAATAGGAGAGTGTGCCAAACACTGGCAAGGGGATGCTGCGTATAATACCCATAAGCCCATCCCCAACAATACACTGCCTCCAGGAGGCATTAATCCCAAATCTCCATCAGCTGGGAACCTAGCATTCAAACACCTAAGTTTGTGGGGAACACCTGAATCAAACTACCACATTTTCCTAACCTGCTTCTGACCATGTGTTTTCACAGCACAGAGAAAGTAACTGATACAGAGAGTTTGTACCAGGAGTGGGGCTGTTGTCATGATAAAATCCGAATATGTGTTTCTTGATTTTTCAACCCTGGCTTGTGGGAGAAATATGAAAGGATTTGGAACTTTAGAGTAGAAAAGCCTCACAGTGATGTGAGCAGAGCTTAGTGGGTCATTATGGTGGGAGTTGAGACAGCCAGGAGGCTGAGAGAAATGTGGAGTGTGGTGGCCTGGCTTACAAGGTTACAGAGAGGAACAAAGACTCTATCAGTAACTGGGATAGAGGCAGCTCCTGTGTTACTCTGTCAGAGAAACTGGATGTACTCTGTCCATGTCAGGAGAAAATGAACAAAGTTGAATTTAAAAGTAATAAACTAATGTGTTAGAAAATTGCCAGGCATAAGGACATTAAGTTTGTGGTTTTAGAGCTGTAATGAAAGAGAGAGAGAAAAAAAATCACAACAGAAAGGTCAATGCACAGAGATCGCCACAACTGGGATCTAAGGCCAGGCTTCGTGTCAACCTCACGGTAGAGCTTGGCGGTGCTGTCCATGTGGTCATATTTTAGAAGTTTACTTCTCATTGACCCCGGGGTATAGTGACACACGTTCTGGAGCTATGAGCAGCAAAGCTGTATTGCAGTAAGTGAATGTGACCCAAGACATGTGGAGACCCCTGGAGATCAAGCTCTGGCAGGCACACCTGCAGAGACTGCTCAGAGAAAGGCAGAGAAGGGCCTCCTAACATTTCTAGCAAATTCACCCCCACAAACAGTTTCAAAAGTGGATCTAAAGGCATGTGGATGACCAAAAGACACTATTAAAACAGTTTTTAGGAGTGATGAAGGTAGATTATAAAGACCTGGCTTTGAGGGCTGAAGAGATTCCTCAGCTGTGAAGTGTAATGACCAGGGCTTCATTCCTCAGTGCCCTCATAAGGCCTGATGCACAAAGTGGTGGATGCCTCTAGTTTGTTTTCAGCAGCTAGTGGTCTTGATGTGGCTGTTCTCTCTCTCTCTCTCTCTCTCTCTCTCTCTTTCTGCTTGCAAATAAATGAAGAAATAAATAAATAAATAAATATTTAATAAGGCCTGATTTCAAAAAGTGTCATTTTACAAAGTATCATTTTGTAAAGCTACACAATTTTCTTGTAATTAAAGTAATTGCCAAGTGGTAAAAATTAGAATTTCCATGTGCCAGGGTTCATTTAAATGGGAAAAAAGGAAAGGTGTGGGAAACAGAAAATGGCTCTTCAGGGGTCAGTCATGGTGGCACACACCTTTAATTCCAGCACTCAGGAGGCTGAGGTAGGAAGATCACTATGAGTTCAAGGTCAACTTGTGGCTACAGAGTGAATTCCAGGTCAGCTTGGACTAGAGTGAAACCATGCTTCAAAAAAAAAGTCCTTGAACCAAAAAAAAATGGCTATTCAGCAGTTCCTTGCTGAGACTCATAAGCAATTTCTACAAAAATTTATGAGAATTATTAAACCTTAAATGCTTAATCACAACAAGATGTTTTTGTATAAACAGTGTCTGTGTGAGTTGTCCTAGAGTGTGAGATTAGCAAGACAGAGCCTCCCACCATTTCTGAGATATTCCTTTAATGCCATTACGTTAAGCACATGTAGTAAACTTAAGAGAACACCATGTGAAATGTCACTCATAACTGGAAGGCAGGGACACTGATCATAGAATCCTGAATAGGAAACTTGTCCAAAAATTTTCTAACCATTAAGGTTATTTTATTTTTCTATTATTTAGCATTTAATGTGTTTCTTCTTGGTTCTTTTATTTTTATTTTTTATACCTTTAGTTCATTTCCTCCTATTCCATTCACTCACTTTATGAATGTCTTAGTTAAGTTATAAAGATCCTTTCAAATGCCATATGGCCAATGTCAGCCAAACAGTCCTTAATATTGTTTAAGTAACAGGATATTGTATTTAATGACCTCAGAATTAATTTTAATCTGAAAAAATGGTGAAGGTTACTCTCTCTTTCTCTCTCTCTCTCGCTGTTCCCTCCAAGGCCAAGTTTTGAAACAAGGCCAAAAAAGGAAAATCAAATATGCTTTACAAGAAACTACTAAAAACCACAGACCAACATGATTTCTACTCAAATTTATAAATTCACTTGTGATCCATTTGCCAAAAACACATAAAAATACCTCAAAATCTATTGATGGATCGAACAATATGAACACTTCTGAGCACTCCAGTGAATTATATACATGAAAGAATGTGTTGATCTTAAGAATTCTTCACATGGTTAGTTTCTTCCCAGTGAAGTAAACATCAAACAAAGCCTTTATATAGTTATTGTTAGGTATAAATCCACAGAACAGATCCCAGTTCCATTAGATTTTTAAGAGTTTAAAGCTATGCACATGTGTTGAAGGGTACTAACAGCATTCTATAGCTAAGGATATCCCAAACTAAGTATTATTGAAACAGTATTTCAAGCAGCTCAGAATATCACAAGACATTTTTAAGCAGTAAAGAAATTCAAGTAAGTTGTGGTTTTCATGGGGAAATAAGGGTTTCTATTAGAGATTGCCCTGAGCTCTGATAGGAGACACAGGGTGTGGGGAATAGGCAAAGGAGTGAAGTGCTATGTGGGTGACCAGCTTGCAGTCATAGCTCTTCTACTCATCTTCTGTTGTGTCAAAAAAAAAAAAAAAAAAAAAAAAGGGTGGAAAGAAACGAGGAGGAACTGGAAGAGACAGGAAGTGTGATCTGGATTGACGGACTTCTATGACAAAGGATAAAGGAAGCAACGCCCCTCTGTGATTTCTTTAAAAGCTAGTCTTGATACCTCTCCATAGGCATCCACACCTGGTCCCTTTCTCTTCTCAACTTGCAGTAGTGACCTCATGTTGCTTTGTGGCTTGACAAAGCCTCCCATCAATCCCACCCTTGATTCCAGCCTAAATACATTTTCCACAGTATCAATACCATTTCTGTAGGGTCAATACCACCCGTAGCTCCAAAGCTCCATACGTGTGCCTTGTGGGCCTAAGCCAATCATAGCTTGTCTCTGGTGCATGTACTATTGTGAATCTGGTCCACTATGAGAGCTCAGTTCTGTGAATGGTTAGGGAAGGAGAAGATCCCACCCAACCCCAGGAGCCAGGAATGATACATCCTTGGGACCTTTTGGTGGCCTTCTCACTTCTCCTGTGAGCCATGTATTCAGTGTAAAATTCTGTGAGGTAAAAGTTCATGTACAAAAGATAACAAAGCCAAGAGCTTTTCAAAGATATCAAACTCAACATTTTCTGAATTACATACCCCTGAGGATCACCTCAGGATTTTCCATAGCTGAACTTGCTCATTTTCTTTCTTTTAAGACTATTAGAGTAGGATTTCCTGATTCCTGTCCCACCAGAAGACCCTTTTTCCACTGGAAGTCCTAACGAGTTGTCTGAATAAAGTACCATGTCATTGCGCTTTTACTCTTTTAGAGAGTGGTTTTACTTAATTATGAAACCAAAATCATTGTGGTTATTTGAATACGAATGTATGACCTCCATAGACTCAGGTGTTTTATTAAAGCTTGTAACTTTGGTCTCCAGTCACCTGTTGAAGGAGGCATCACTGGGAATGGATTCTGGGTGCAGCCCAAAGGTGTGTTTGGGGGCAGATCTGATTCTAGCCCAAAGGGATGGAGAGCAGTCTGAGCTGTGTTGATGGACAGTGGTATTTTTGGTGTTTGCCTTCTCTCTCTCTGTACTTGAATCTGTGACAGCTTCTTCCACCATTGATTGAACGTCTCCTGGACCTCTAAGCTTGAAATGAGTCCCTTCCTCCCATAAGCTGGGTCTGTTCAGAAGTTTACCCCAGCATTGTGGAGCTGAGCACAACAGCCATCCAAGTATATGTTTCATCATTAGAATGCTTTTAAAATGCCATAGAATCTCTCTCTGTGTCTCTCTCTCTTTTTTTTTTTTAACCTCTTAATTCTTGTTCATCTCTGGCTTCTAAGACCACTCTAGCACTCCCGATAGATGAAACACCCAAAGGGGGAAACTGAATCAGAATTGCACCCACAGAGCATACAACACCCTTCTTTATCCTCGTATGTGAAATTCACTTGAATAATTCAAGATCCTGTTACTGTTTTAAAATGCATGCATGTTAAAATGAATCTCTAACCCAAGGAAAAAATAAAACTCAAAAAGCTTTGTGTAAAAAAAAAAAAGCAAGGCTAAAATTTGGGAAATAAATGCTGTTAAATTTTCACTTCATCACTCAGTCCAAGGATACTTTTTTTTTTTTTTAATCAAAGAAACAGCAACCTTTCCCTACTTGTTAAGTGAAAATAATGTGGAATAAGAATAATGCATGAGAAATGTATTTAAAGAACTACCAGACTGTGGTGGAAAGAATGATTACAGCTACTGGAGGTTTGGAAAGACTTCAGAGCCTACGGACAGGACAGAGGCACGGGCAGAGATGAAGAGGGTTGGGGAGGAGGAAGCCCTGCGTTACGCTTGGGAAACGGTGATATCCTGCCTGGATTTGAACACCAGGATACATGCTGATGGAGAAAGCTGTCAAATAAAGAATGAACTTGTGGCTTGAGAGCACAGGGGGAGGATTTGGAAGTCCTGTTTCTGTAAAGTTGGCTCTGGGAAATACAGAAGATTATCTGAGCCAGACAAAACCAAAATCAGAACTGGTCTCTAGGAAACACAGGGTTGCGGTGGGTAAAGGGTGGTCAAGAGGGGAAGTGGTGAAGGTCTAAACCCATGTGTGGAGGGTGTGGTGGAAGGCTGGAATGGCTGCTGCATGCCCTAAGACATTCCCATGCCCCTTCCATTACATCTCTTATCGCCAGGATCCCAGCTGCTGGCATGGTCCCTTTCACTATGCCAGTGCTCAGACGACACAGGGCCTCTGGGATCTAGGATCAGTGGAGGTTAAATAGTCTTTTGTGAGCTGGCCCAGGATCCTTACCCTCAGTATCATTTTAATTAAAAAAAAAGTGTTTCCGTGTTTCCTAACATATCAGCCTAAAAACAAGAGAACAGAGCATACCGGTTTATAGGTAGGGAATATCAGAAGAAATAGTTGGAATTATTATTGCATAAGTTATCATTAAGTTGAGAAATAACTTTTTTTTTTTTTTTTCTGAGGTAGGGTCTCACTCTGGCTCAGGCTGACCTGGAATTTACTATGTAGTCTCAGGGTGGCCTCGAACTCATGGCAATCCTCCTACCTCTGCCTCCCCAGTGCTGGGATTAAAGGTGTGTGCCACCACGCCCGGCTGAGAAATAACATTTCTAAGAATATTAAATTTCTCTAGATTCTAGTGCTGCTTTGAGATTTAAGCCTCAATGGACTCACAACCTTAGCAATGAGTTAAGGGATCTTAAAATAAGACTGTGCTGACCATAGACTACAATCCAAGTAGGAAGGGTGAGGCTACATTCTGTCTCTCCTTTCTCCTGATCTGCTTTGCATGGGTAGGAAATGAGTAATGCAGAACCGTTAAATTATGAGAGAAAGTGAAAAAGTCCTACAGGTACAAATAGAAAGTTCTAAGACACCTGAATAAGACACAGAGATTAGCAAACACATCTGATGCTATCTATCATTTCTCAACAGAAAATGAGCAGTGTCTTTTCATCCGAATAGGCAGGCCATTGTTAATCAAGCCAAGTAGGAGAAAATGTTGGGTTAAGGCCAGAGGAAATAAAAGACAGGGATTTGCTAATTCTAAAGCAGATTTAGAACACTTTGTCCTTTCTTGTTGGTGCTGTCATTTTACGGGACATGGTTTAGCTAATCAACTTCTATTGTTGTTGTGTTTCATTATTTTTTTTTTATAATTTGGTGCTGATGGGATGCACATGTACAGAACGTCTTGATACAAAGGCTACAAAGCTTTCTGCAATCATATATATATATATATATATATATATATATATATATATATATATATTCCATATAGCAACAGGAAATAGAAAATGTGATCACAGGAGTTTCTATGTCTAAGTGAACACAGCTCCTGGGCAATCATGAGCATCTGGTGTACACATCCTCTGTCACCTCTAGCAATGCCTCCTGTATCATAGAGTAGTGGCATTGCCATGCTGAAGGGTGGAGAACAAGGCTCTTAGTTTCTCCAATCTGACCAAGCCCCAAGCTCTTGTGTCATGACTGGCCTCAGGAAGAAGATCCCTGACCATATCCTCCTGTGAACAGTAGCACTCTCTTAACAGGGATATACTCCCAGATGCTGGTGGATGTCTGAGACCACAGGGAATACAAAATCCTAAGTATGGGGCTGGAGGAATGGCTTAGTGGTTAAGGCACTTGTCTGCAAAGCCTAAAGTCCCATGTTCGATTCCCCAGTACCCATGTAAGCCAGATGCACATGGTAGCACATGTGTCTGGAGTTTGTTTACAGTGCCTAGAGGCTCTGGTATGCCCACTCTGTCTATCTCTCATATATAAAATATAGAAAATTTTAAAGACAAAATCCTAAGTATGCAACTAGGTTTATTTTCTTATAGATACCTAACCTTATAGTATAATTAATTAATTAGGCTCACTAAGGAGATTGACAATAACAATTAATGGGATCATTACAAGAAATATACCATAATAAAATTGACAGCATCAATATGCTTGCTTTTGGGGATCATCATTAAATAAAATAAAGATTGCTTGGACAAGAGCACGGAGATACTGCAACAGTTGTTATGAAGACCTAAGCAGTAACAAAGTGTCGAATGGACAAGTACTGTGTGTATGTGTGTATGTGTATGTGTGTGCATATGTGTAGGTGTGTATGTGCGTGTAGGTGTGTATGTGCATGTGTGATGTGTATGTGTGTGCGGATGTGTGTGGGCATGTGTGTAGGGCAGCACGGCCATGGATTGGTGGCACAGGATGATGCAAGACTTCCTCATACAACTCAGAACTTATGGATTGACCACTTATGTAATTTTTACTTAATATTTTTGGACATTGCTCATGATGGATACTGGTACTATTTTAAAAAAAAAAAAAGGGCTGGAGAGATGGCTTAGTGGTTAAGCACTTGCGTGTGAAGCTTAAGGACCCCGATTCGAAGCTCGATTCCCCAGGACCCACGTTAGCCAGATATACAAGGGTGTGCATGCATCTGGAGTTGGTTTGCAGTGGCTGGAGGCCTCGTGCACCCCTTCTCTCTCTCTCTCTCTCTGTCTGTCACTCTCAAATAATAAAAAATTAAAAAAAAAAAACAAAAAATTAAAGAAAAATAAGGATAAGGGGAAAACCAATGTATTCATGCTCCCATTTAAACACCTACAACTTCCTCCTTTTAACCTTGTCTCTCTCTAAACAAGGTAACAGAAATGAGTGTTTGCTTGTAAAACTAAAGATCCTGTATACATTATACACACACACACACACACACACACACACACACACACACACACACATCTTAAAAGTGTGACCCTGGATCCAGGTAGGCCTTTTGGGAACCCCAGTTCCTCACCTCATCCTGTAATCCAGCTAGCTTCCCTCCGATCTCCCCATCATGAAGCAGGATAATCTTCACCTGCTGCTGCTTAGGCGGGATTTCTGAGAATGTGTCAAAGCTCCAGTACGCTCTGGCTCTTAATTAGTATTGCTGCATTTTTTTTTTTTCTACCAAGGCAAACAATACCAAGTACTTCATAGAGAGCTGTCCATCGGGGTTCTTAGGCCCAGGGTAAGGAATGTAAATTGCCATTGGAAAGAGAACTAACCATTCGAAGAGAGTTCCCCATTGTCTTTTAGACATGAAGTGATCATTGCATTCATGACCTGACAAGCAACTGCTGTTACCTGCACAATATGGAGCCCATTACATTATGTCATGGATTGTGGAGGGGTGGGGATGACATCAAGGCAGAAGAGGGGACTGGTTGGAAACAAGAAGAGATTCAGTGGAAGGGATTTTAGGGTGGGGGAAACAGAAGAAGGTAATGGGGGATTATGATGAAAATATATCATATACAGGTATGAAAAATACAAAATTTTTTAAAATGTAACTTTTTTGAGTGGTCAACTCCCTCCTAAACCCTGCAAGTGTCTGCTTACAACGTAAGAGAACACTGCATTGACTTTCTTTGGCCACAACCATAGCACTCTCTGGCATGGAATGCACAATAAACACTTTAATGTGACAATGAGTCTGTGTTTAGGGATTGTGCCAGAAGCTGGGCAGAAGGGGGCTTAAAAGAGAGAGCACAAAAGAAGTATATAAAAGTGGCACACAAAAATACTATCTCTGCTCTTTGTACAAGTTGCTTCCTGATATCAGCACAAGAAGATGCTGATTCCCAATTGGCTGACAGATGTAAGATAGATGGGATTTTTCAACACTCTTACTTACTGAAAAATGATCAGTGGTTTCAAAGGTTAGGACACAGGTCTACAGGGTTTGTTTACTTCAGTAGCTAACGCCAGTTTTTCTGAGACAAACCTTGTACATAGAGAAACGGTGATGGGGCTGGAGGGATTGCTTAGTGGTTAAGGCATATGCCTGCAAAGCCAAAGGAGCCAAGTTTGATTCCCCAGGACCCACATAAGCCAGATGCACAAGGTGGCGCATGAGTCCGGAGTTCATTTGCAGTGGCTGGAGGCCCTGGCTCGCCCATTCTCTCTCTCTCCCTCCCTCTTTCTCTCAGTCAAATAAATAAATATAAAACAGTGATATTTTGCACACAGTGGACCTTCCTTACCAGGGATGTCAGTCCACCACTGTAGGACACGCATGGGACCCAGAGCAGGCTTGCTCCTGGAGAGAAGGCCCTGGGGTTTCTCTGAGGTTTCCTCAGGTGTCTAAGCTACTCCCTGAGTAAACAGGCAATCAGGTCACAGGATTTTAACTCCGACCCTGGGGTGAACCTGCTGTCAGTCTTTATGCACTAAGATGAGTGTGGTCACTGCCCTTAGGAGAAATAGTGTTGCTGTACTCAGAACATTAGAACATTGAGGTTTCTCCATGTAGGCTGCTCTGTCGGTGTGTTTTAGTTAAGACACTAGTGGGGCAGGGGGTTTAATGTTTTCCTATACTGGATTATGCAGGAAGGAACTGGTTTAGAGCTATAGAGGTCAGTGACCTCAAAGAATTCATATATACTTCGTTATCTTATGAAGCATTTCAGTGAACTGCTTGGATGCCACAGTGTACCCCAGCAGTAGGTTGATAGATGGACTGCTTGGAGAACAGGAAGCTATGCCCATACCAGGAGTTGTACCACCAGGCTACCCCTCAGCTCCACCATCCCAGCCATGGGGTCTTCAGAGTGGCAGCTCACCTTTCCAACCACATTGCTCACATGAGCAAACAAGGAATATTTTTCACACTCAGGGCAGCTGTGAGAATTAAATGAAACACATTTCCCAGGATGCATGCTGTGCTGTAAAGCTCAATCAATACAGGCCTTCCTTCCGGGATCCCACATGACTTCTTTGCGTCCCCTCAGCTTGGAGATGGGCATGCAGGGGACTGTTAATTATAAGAGCTTAAAAAAATAGTTATCTCACCTGGGAAATATCTTATTCCATGTAATGTGAGGTAAGGCTATCCTAGACCAGAGCCACATGACCTTGACTAATGTCTGCTTAAAGAAAGTTGTATTGTCAGTGTCCAAATGAAAATACAACTCAGGGCTGGAAAGATGGCTTAGTGGTTAAGCATTTGCCTGTGAAGCCTAAGGACCCCAGTTTGAGTTTGATTCCCCAACACCCACGTAAGCCAGATGCACAGAGGGGCGCACACGTCTGGAGTTCATTTGCAGTGGCTGGAGGCCCTGGCACACCCATCCTCTCTCTCTCTCTGCCTCTTTCTCTCTCTGCCTGTCGCTCTCAAATAAATGAATAAAAGTGAACAAAAATTTTTTTAAAAAATGAAAATATAACCCAGTGGACTGCCAAACTACTATCACAGCAAAGTTCCACCCAACTGGTAGGGTACTTGGATAGAAAAAGGAGAAACCATACATAATTTCACTAGCATCTATAGAAAATGTATCTTCGACCTGGTATACAGTATTCATGCCTTAAAGTATTTCTTACTTACTGGAGTAGATGTGTCACTGTCATTGGACCTTGAGGTTTCTTCATTCAGCCCACTGGGTGCTGAGCTAGCCCTCTCCTCTCATATGACTTCCTTTCTATTGATGTGACAAGACGTGACGCCCCAGCTGCCTGCTCTGCCATGCTTTCCCTGCCGTGATAAAACCTGTAAGCTGAAATAAATTCTTTCGTTCCATAAGCTGCTTTTTTTCTGGTTGGGTATTTTTGGCCTTAACATGAGAAAGTAACTACAATACTTTCTTCCTTTCTTTTCCTTTGCTTTAAAAAAATTTTTTTTGTTTATTTTTATTTAGTTATTTGAGAGCAACAGACACACAGAGGGAAGGAGGGAGGGAGGGAGGGAGGGAGGGGGGAGAGAGAGAGAGAGAGAGAGAGAGAGAAAGAAAGAAAGAATGGGCATGCCAGGGCTTCCAGCCATTGCAAACGAACTCCAGATGCGTGTGCCCCCTTGTGCACCTGGCTAACGTGGGTCCTGGAGAATCGAGGCTTGAACCAGGGCCCTTAGGCTTCATAGGAAAGTGCTCAACCATTAAGCCATCTCTCCAGCCCTCCTTTTTTTTATTCACATGTAGGTATGTAGACAATGTGTGGTTATGTGTGTTATGTGATGAGTAATGTGTGCACATGTGTCCATAGATACATGGTGCACCCTGTTTGCACATGTGTGGCGGCCAGAAGAGCCTCATCTATTGCTCATCTGCCTCCATCCTTGAGAAGGAGTCTCTCCTTCTCTCAACCTCAGATGCCTTTTTTGGGTGGAGAGAGGTCTCAACAAGCCTCAACAAATCCTCCAGCATTTGTCTCCCCACCACAGAACTGAGGTTACGGGTGTCCATGGCCACATCCAACTTTTTAAGTGGTACTGGAGAATTGGACTCTCAGGTCCTCTTCGGTCCTCATTTGTAAGTAGCAGGCACTCTCACTGCTGAGCCATCTCTCCAGCCCAAACCTATTATTTTCTAAACCTGACAGATTCTGGTAGATTATGAGCCAGTTCTCTCTCTCTCTCTCTCTCTCTCTCTCTCTCTCTCTCTCTCTCTCTCTCACACACACACACACACACACACACACATGCACACGCACATGCACACACAAACAAGAAAAACAATGACAACAAAATAAAACCCCAGGAGTTATTTGATGATAGGGACCTCAGTTTATTCACAAAGAAACTTAGTAGTTTAGTAGTAAATAGTAAAATCTCATAATTTGATTAGATACATGCAAAAAGTTTGGGGTGGCCACACACACCTGTAATCCAAATTCTACAGGGAGCAGAGACCAGTAGTTCACAGTGGCTTACTGCCCCCCTACCCCCTGACCTTAGGAACAAAAGGCATTCACAGATTGAGGGATGGAGGAAGAAAATCCATCTCAAGGAAACACACCGTTGATCAATAGAAGAGGGCCCTCACATTCTTCTCTGGCCTCCACACGTGAACACATAAACATGTGCACACTTTTACACACAAATCAATAACTGAAAATAAAAAGTTGGAAAGAGTTGTTAAACAGTGTTATCTGAGAAACAATACTAATAAGAAGTCCAGCATAGATGCATTTATCAAAAAAAAAAAAAAAGTTACTTTGGTCCTGGCTAGTTGAATTCAATCATTTAGAAGCCATGGAATTACTGGAGAAAGTTAGTAATTTTAGGGAATATTTTATGAGGTAATTAGTAGCAAATGAATACTCAAAAACAATACTTATGGATGCATTACAGTTCGAGATCTTTACTGAACATGCTCAAACTTTCCCATGAGAACCTTAAGCACTCTTCCACGAGTTAGAAAACATGAAAACAAGTTAAGCTCAAGTATAATCATAGTATATTGAGCTTTTGAAACAATTAATTTATCCATCTTTAAAACATGTATTTTTCCTGCCAAGGTAACAGACATCCAGTAGTTTTAGGTCAACAATAAGAAAGGACCACGTTATGGGGCTGGAGAGATAGTTTAGAGGTTAAAGCACTTGCCTGCAAAGTCTAATGACCTGAGTTCAATTCCCCAGTACCCATGTAAAGCCAGATGCACAAAGTGGAATCCTTTGCATGACTAGAGGCCCTAGCATGTTGATTCTGTCTGTCTCTCCTATCTCCATATCTCTCTCTGCTTGCAAATAAATAAACAAAAATATTTTAAAAAATGAAGTACCACGTTAAAGGAAACAACTGTGTAGTAAGTGCTATACTGTGAAAGGGAATCATTTACATTTAAACCATGCCATCTTAATTTTACCAGCCACGAAGACTACACATCCCAAACAACATTTCCTACTTTTGAATTCTGGGGCGATCCTTTCAAAGCTCAATTCTTAAAGTCTGTTGTTTGTTTGTTTGTTTCTCCTTAATGAGACAGAGGGCCATTTTTGGGTAAGCTACATGCACGAGCATTTGTGGAAAGGTTTATTGCTGTTTTCCTTGTTTCCTTCATCATTAACTCTAGTAGAGTACAACCACGTAAGCAGTTGGAGCAGTGTGCATGCACGCGCGTGCACACTCACACACACACCTGCAAGGAAGAATAAATGGCTTTAGAAAAGTAAATAAAAGCTGGGCGTGATGGCACAAGCCTTTAATCCCAGCATTTGGGAGGCAGAAGTAAGGAGGATTGCTGTGAGTTCAAGGCAGCCTGAGATTACATAGTGAATTCCAGGTCAGCCTGGGCTAGAGTGAGACCCTACTTTGAAAAGCAAACAAACACACAGGAAGTAAGAAAAGCAAATAAGGATACGAGTCAAGGATTTCACTTTAAGGACTGAGTCTCAGGTCAACGCAGTCGTTACTCCAAATCCAGCCCTCAAGTTCTCCCTGTCATGTGTCATTCGCTCACCTGTTCAACCACCAATTATTAAGTTAATTGGCACCTCCAGGGAGATCCTAAAATTTCAGAATGCTAAGGAGCAAATTCAAGAATATCATGGGTAAAATAAAATAAAATACACACGCACGCACGCATACACACACACACACACAAATAACATACATATCATGAATAACTTGTGCATTTGAATACAGAATTTGATTGGCAATTTCCCAGCAGGAAGAGACCCATAGGATTTTTAATGAAATCCAGAGAATCTGTCACCCAGAGCCAAAATCGACCCCACCTGGAACTTTCAGGAACTACCTCTGCCTCCAGAAGGTCTTGCTCTCCTCTAAGGCTGCTTCTCCCCCAACCCCTATCTAGAATTTCCTTCCTGTCCATACGTCTTGCTTATTTTCTCCCCGGGTAAGATGTCCAACTCGGCCTGTAACAGGAGAAACCTCCACAGTCTCAATGCATGTGTCAGTTACTTTCTCATTGGGACAAAATATCTCTTTCTCTTCTTTCTTAGGTTTGCATATCCGTGTTTCTCCCCTTCCTCTTGCTATCCCTTTTGTAACAGGTAAAAATACAAAACTTATACATGCACAATCCCCAACTTAGGAAAATTTAATATAATTTTTCAGGTTTATACTGGTGCAATTGATCTTCACTCATTGTAGTTTGTCACTTTTAGTACAGCATCACTAAATTACTAAGACACGTCTAAGCTATGTTTGGCAGGTAGGGTACATTCTCCTACTCAGAACATTCTCCATATACGTGCGTTAATCCAACGTAAGTTACAGTAGTAAGTTGAGCATGCACTCACATATTTATATGTGTCACAGTGAGCAGCCATCAATCGTTAAAAATGTATTTATTGACACGTAGTGGGTTTAGGAATTCTATACCAAAATAAAGCTCCTTAGAAACTGAGGAATATGAGATAGCATGTTCAGGAGGGTCTCTCTGGCCTTTTCTTTTCAATGTCTCCTGCCCCAGGTCCAAATTCCAGCAAGGACTTTCCAATCTTCCCCTGAATCAGGTCCTAAGCCCTGATGTATGAAGTGCCCTCCCTATATCTGGAGGAAAGGAAGGCCTTTGCTTTTAAGCACGGGGGACACAATGAAAAATGTGAACAAATAGCTTAGACAACTTTCCCAACATATGACACTAGATCATTCACTTTTGACCTTTGAGCATTTTCCCACAACAGTCCCCTCACCATCAAACCTAACCTAACCACTCATTAGCCAAACCTATTGGCACAGGCCTGTAATCCCAGCTACCCAGGAGGCTGAGGCAGGAGAACTGAAAATTTCAAGACAGCCTGGGCAATTTAGCGAGAGCCTGTCTTCATATAAAAAGGGGGAGAAAGGCCTGGGGAATCTAGTTCAGCAGTAGAGCCCTCACCTAGCATGTGAGGCCCCGGGTTCCCTCCCCAGTTCTGCAAAAGATACAAATGTGCGTGAGGTAAGGCCCAACTCCAGGGGGTCTCAGTGTGTCACACGAAACTTACATGAACCAGCACATATGTGTTTCTCTTGTCAGCCTGTCCTTTGTGATGGGGTAAGGAGGCTATTATTTCTCCCCTGCGATTCACATCACTAAAACTGCATTAGCTGGAGGTCAGTTGGGATCTTTTGGTTGGCTTTGTGGCTGGGGCTCTCCTCAATCGGCATTTCCTGAGCCAGGACACTTGACAGGTTGTCCTCCGGCCCTGCAGCACAGGTGGCCCTCCCAGAGTGGAGCTTTCCGAGCGTCCTGGCAGGTACGGCGCAATTGGAGGTCACAGCTTTGGGGGAGAGGCAGAGCGAACGTGAACTCAGCCAGGAGCGGACTTAGCTTTCTTGCCAGGCCTTACAGTAAAAGCACAACTGAAAACCGAAGGAAAATGCAAGCTTATAAACTGACTTAATTTGAATCCCAGCTGCATGCCCCCCCCTCCCCCACCACCTACTTGTTTCCAGTTCCATGACAACATGGCCTTTCTTAAACTACTCTTTACCCAGAGGGCGTCTTAAGCAGTGATCACATTGCCACTGGGAGGTTGTCTAGCTGCTGGAGACACATTTGGGCACATTTGGCCCAACACCGTTCTTAGAACTCAGAATTAAAGAAGACTTTCAGAGGAAGAGGCAAGGGGCTCACATCCCTTAACATCAGATGGGGTGAGGACAAGCAGAGACCATGGCCAAGCCTGCCAGCCAACCATGTTCAACCATGTTCTCCTCTAAACAGCCCAGTCCAATGGTGGGCTTGCTTCGAAGTTTACTTCTTCATAGACACGAACCTTTCAATGGCACGTAAGAGGATTCAATCCATTCCTTGCTTTTCCATATTAACTATTTCACAACATAATACATTTTATTTCTCAAATGCATTAAACAACAAATCTGAAATAAACACAGTCTTCCTTAAAAATCAAGATATAATTTGTGGCATCACTTGTATCAAGGGATCAATGTAGTGGTTCGCACTTGCAATCCCAGCATTCAGCTGGGGATGAGACAAGATGATATGAAATTTGAGGCCGAAACTTAATTTGAAACCATTAAAAAAATTTCTTTTTGGGCCTCTGAAAAATTATAAATTAGCTGATTAACTAAAAGCATGTGTATTGTTAAAGATAATCACTTCTTTCAGAGCACTTTTGTAAATTTCTTCACTGAAGCCTTAACAACTACTGTGAGGGAAGTAAGGCTGCTTATTGGTACTTTCCATTTAAATTTTTTTTGTTTATTTATTTATTTGAGAGCGACAGACAGAGAAAGAGGCAGAGAGAGAGAATATGGGTGTGCCAGGGCCTCCAGCCATTGCAAACAAACTCCAAATGCAACTCAGCCAGGAGCGGACTTAGCTTTCTTGCCAGGCCTTACAGTAAAATGTAGCAAGACCTATCTCACACCACAAAGCTGAAAACACACACACACACACACACACACACACACTCACGCACGCACGCACACCCTAGCAAGTCTAATGATAAAATGAACCTCCAGTTGTCATAGATAGCTACAGTAGTTAATATCTGTCATGCACTCTCAGAAATTACACACATTCTGACCTGAATGTGAAGGACTGAGTTTCCAGATTTATGCAATACAAGTCAGCATCAGAAACATTAAGAGATAAAACACAAAACCATCATTTTCTATATCATACTTAAATATTTTATTTATATTTATTTATTTGACAGAGAAAGAGGGAGGGGGAGAGAGAGAATGGGCACGCCAGAGCCACCACCCACGGCAAACGAACTCCAGATGCGTGCGCCCCCTTGTGCATCTGGCTAACGTGGGTCCTGGGGAATCAAACCTGGGTCCTTTGGCTTTGCAGGCAAACACCTTAACTGCTAAGCCATCTCTCCAGCCACCATGTCCTATTTTTACCTACATACTTTCAGGAGTGGCTTTTAATAGACTAGACCGTCTGACCATGTTCAAAGCAGAATGGGACCACAAATCCAGCCCTGTTGTTGAAGGGCTAAGATTCCCATGCTAAACATTTTATAACTGAATGCCATCATTTAATCTGTTCAACATATATTTTTGTGGGAAACTATACTGCACGAGACACTGGAAATACTGGAAATGGAGCTCTGCTCAAAATAAGACAATGACCCAGAGTGTGTCGCCCAGCCTTTCCCAGTCTACTCTGGCACTGTAAAATGGAAAGTACTAAGGCTGCAGAGATGGCTTAGCAGCTAAGCGCTTGCCTGTGAAGCCTAAGGACCCTGGTTCAAGGCCCAATTCCCCAGGACCCACATAAGTCACATGCACAAGGTGGCACATGCATTTGGAGTTTGTTTGCAATGGCTGGAGGCCCTGGCGCACCCAGATTCTTTCTCTCTCTCTCTCTCTTTGCCTCTTTCTCTGTCTGTCACTCTCAAATAAATAAATAAACAAAAAAAATTTAAATGAAAAGTACCAATAAGCAGCCTTACTTCCCTCACAGTAGTTGTTAAGGCTTCAATGAAGAAATTTACAAAAGTGCTCTGAAAGAAGTGATTATCTTTAACAATACACATGCTTTTAGTTAATCAGCTGATTTAAAATTTTTCAGAGGCCCAAAAAGAAATTTTTTTAATGGTTTCAGATTAAGTTTTGGACTTTTTTTTTATTTTTTATTTTTGAGGTAGGGTCTCACTCTAGCCCAGGCTGACCTGGAATTCACTCTGTAGTCTCAGGGTGGCCTTGAACTGAAGGTGATCTTACCTCTGCCTCCTGAGTACTGGGATTAAAGGTGTGCGCCAACACATCCAGCTCCTTTTTTTTTTTTTTTAAATGATACTTTAAAAGTACATGTTTTCATTTTCTTTTTCTTTTACCTTTACTTTCTTTTTAATTTTTTTTCTGAGGCAAGCCTAACAGACTGGCATTTTTATTTTTGTTTTATGAGAGAGAGAGAATTGGCATACCAGAGTCTCCAGCCACTGTAATCTCACTCCAAATGCATGCACCATCTTGTGCTCATGTGTGACCTTGAGCATGCATCACCTTGTGTATCAGCCTTACATGGGATCTGGGGAGGCAAACATGGGTCCTTAGGCTTTTCAGGTAAGGGCCTTAACTTCTAAGGCATCTCTGTAGCCCTTCTTTTCAATTGGAGATAAAAAGCTAATTTCTTTGGGAACAGGTATCCCTTCCTTTGTCCTGGGAAGACTTCTGCAGGCCGATCCCATCCAAGGCCATACTGGCGCCAATCCTAACACACAAGTGAAGCCCTTGTATCACTGGATGGTTTAAACATCTTTGTAGCAGGCGCTGCTCTGGTTAATGGGGAGGACCTGTCCTCTGCTTGTATACTCTGAGGATCTACTTGGAATCACAGGCATCCCCAAATCAGCTCACCAGTCACTGTCTATTCCCAGCCCTCACTTAGACATTAAGCTGAACATTAGGAGGGTGGGCCTTTAAGTTAGGCAGGCTGGGCTTGCATCCCGATTCCACCAGTCAGAAGTGCACCTTCTTGTAAGCTCACTTTCCTCTTCCATGGACTGGGACCACTGTCAGTGCCAGGCCATTAGGTGGTGGTGGGAACTGCATAAGTTCATGCTTGGAAAGTGCTTAGCACACAGCAGATTAAAACAAACTCACGGATCAGTAGCAACTGTTTCCCTTAAAATCCACCCATATGCCACTTTCACAAATCTCTGCATCCCATGTTATTGCTCTGTTTCAAACGTTACAACTGCACCACTTAGCCTGGAATTCACATGGGGCTGGGTATGGGTGTGCGTGTGCATCACTAGCTCTCTGTAACTTTACATCTTGCAGCTCTCCTTGAACGCTCTCATCATATCTGCGCCATCCACCATTCCAACAAAGCACCTTTCAGGCATCCAGGCCTCAACAGATATGAAGTAAGACTATGTACTACGGAAGGGCCATGCTGATGAAGTGTAGGAAAATAGGTAAATGAGTGGCAAAATACACAAAAGGAGAAAGTACTGAGGATGGTGAGTAGTGTGCTCCAACTATACAAGAAGAGCAAGAGACCAACGTGTGAACAGGCTAGGAGAGTTAGTAATGTTCTCGCAGAGGTAAGCTCAGGACAGAGGTTGAAAGGACTATGAGCCAAGGTGAGGAATATGTGTGGTGGTTGCAGTAGGTCAGTACGACCCCACGGGGCTTCCAGCGAGGATGCATCTTGTCTTCCCATAGCCACCCTTCATGCCCCACATTTGGTAAGCCACTATTACCACTAGTTGCTGCTCTTAAATGCCTCTTAATGACTATGTTCACTGCTCTCTGTCTGCTGCTATCCCAGCAAGTCAGCAACACCCCTGTAATGATTATGTCAAAGGTCTCTCTATGCATTCCCTCGAAACCATTAGCCACTCTGTCTAGAAGACCTTCACGCAATATCCCACTGTGTGAGGATGCCCTATGTCCTCATACTGGCTCATGACAGCCTGGCTCCAACTTCTTTCCTTGCTGCCTTTTTTCTTTCTTATCCCAGCCTAGCTATTCTGAATTTCTTTTCAGTTCCTCAGCTGTCTAGTGTTCAAGCGTGTGTTTCTTTAACTAAAATCACTTTCCTGTCATCCTAGATCCTTTCCAACACACCACACCACACCCACACTGACATCAACTGAGCCATCTTGTCCCACCTCAGTGGCCTAATTAACGCCTGTTATTTCTGCAAGTTTTCAGCTTAAGATCAACTTCCTATGAGAAACATTTCCTAAATTCACACCTTAGATACACATTGCCAAGTATGACAGCCTCTGGTATGTTTATCTAATTAATTTATTTGAGAGAGAGAGAAAGAGAGAAAGAATGGACACACCAGGGGCCTTCAGCCACTGCAATTAAATACCAGAAACATGTGCCATCTTGTGTGTCTGGCATACATGGGTCCTGAAGAATCAAGCCTGGAACCCTAGGCTTTGTAAGCAAACACCTTAACTGCTAGGCCATCTCTCCAGCCCCTGCTTGTTTGTTTTCAAGGTAGCCTCTACTTTAGCCCAGACTGATCTGGAATTAACTATGTGACCCCAGGCTGACCTTGAACTCATAATGATCCTCCTAACTCAGCCTCCTGAAGTGCTGAGATTAAAGGTATGCAGCACTACGCCCAGCAACCTCTGGTACTATAGACATAATTGTAGATATAGATATGATGTAGTAATTACAAACATCCTAACTGCATCTCCCACTATATGTCGTAAGAAGAGGCTGCTGATGGTTTTATGTAATGTGGTAGCAGCACCCAGGACAGTGCCTGGCCAGAGCGGATGCTCAATGAGTATCTGTAGAAAGAACAAAGGACAGAATTAAGATCACTGAAGATGCTTCTGTGGGGATAGAATAAAGAGTCTAGAGACATGTGGGAAGCCATGCTGATGGGCCTGGAAGCTGTAGGAAGAGCTGGGCCAGAGGAAGAGATGGGGATAAAAGTGTGATCCCAGCATCAGGGAGGAAATGGTGACAAGACAAGCTAGCAACAGATTTTTTTTTTTTTTTGGCAATTTAATATGTTGTGTTAGAAGTATAAATAAAGAGAGGAATACAGTGGCAATTAACCTGAATGTTCCTTGTGTCTCTGTTGATGAGGAAGGACCCAAGGTTAAAAGACCCTGCCCTGCCCTTGAAAAATGCAACTAGGGTGTTTGATTTTTTTTTTTAAATTATGACTTGAGCTGAATTATGCTTCTCTTTCAAACTATATCTCTGAAGATTGTTACAAAATAGCAGGTACTGCAATTTCACAGCCTTGGACATCATGATGACCAATGAGTAGTTCTTGGAGTGATGGTAGTTTGATTTAGGCCTCTTCTGCCTGGCACCTGCCTCCACCTGACTTTACCCATGGACTCCTTAAAGAAAGGGATCACACCTTCCATGCCATTTGCGCCACACCGAACTCAGAGGCAAGCATTCAGCAAGTGCTCCCTAAGTATGAACTGATTACCAACTAGATATATAAGAGAACAAGGACTGAAAGTCAGATCTGATTCCTGAGCCTGGTTTTGCAACCCAAAAGCCTTTAGCTCTGGGTCAGATCGTTATGTGGACCGTAGGAAAAAGCATACATAGAAACACACGGCAACCTGTAAGGCATGAAAACTACATGCTTCCTCTCACCATGACAGCTTGGAATTTGAGCAGCCCCTGTGCATGGATGGAGATGGAAGGGTACTGATATTTTAAAATGAGCATGAATCCAGGCTGAGGACTCCACCAAACACCTGGCACACAGTAACACTATGTTTCGAGTCAAGCAAATGTACTCTGAGGTACGATCTCAACAGATTGTGATCACAGGGCAACTCAAAGCTTATCCTGTCACTTTAAAAAAAATTCATTGAGGGCTGGAGAGATGGCTTAGCAGTTAAGCGCTTGCCTGTGAAGCCTAAGGACCCCGGTTCGAGGCTCGGTTCCCTAGGTCCCATGTTAGCCAGATGCACAAGGGGGCGCACGCGTCTGGAGTTCGTTTGCAGAGGCTGGAAGCCCTGGCGCGCCCATTCTCTCTGTCTTCCTCTATCTGTCTTTCTTTCTGTGTCTGTCGCTCTCAAATAAATAAATAAATTTAAAAAAAATTAAAAAAAATTCATTGAGATTTATCAAGCACTTATGACTTACTATGTAAACATAAGTATATAATTTGATGGCAGATAGAGATTTTAAATAACTATTTACTAAAAAAAATGCCATGCATCTATAAAACTATAAGTGCAGGGTCAGCAAAATGAATATAGTAGGAAACTTTGGAAAGGTTGGGGATTAGGAATAAAAACAAGGGAGAAAACTATAAATCATTTACATTAAATGACATCAGACTATGCTTTAAATCCTTCACATTCATCAGTTTATTACTTATGAGGAATAAATAATTTGAGTCGCCTGAAAAGTCTAAAAGAAACTTCTAGTGCAGCAGAAACAAAGGGTACATCTATTATTGTATTTCCATAAAACTGTAAGCTGATGCCCCCTGTGTACAGCTGGGGGGGGGGTGTCACTTAACTA
The DNA here is from genome assembly GCF_020740685.1 of Jaculus jaculus. Taxonomy (NCBI): domain Eukaryota; kingdom Metazoa; phylum Chordata; class Mammalia; order Rodentia; family Dipodidae; genus Jaculus; species Jaculus jaculus. The sequence continues at coordinate 17,934,652 of NC_059108.1, forward strand.
GTAGAAAGAGGACAAGCTGATTTGGCTTTCACAGAAATTCACTGGTGCTGATATTACTGTCTCCATTTATTTATTTATTTATTTATTTGAGAACTACAGACACAGAGAGAAAGACAGATAGAAGAAGAGAGAGAGAATGGGCTCGCCAGGGCTTCCAGCCTCTGCAAACGAACTCCAGACGCGTGCGCCCCCTTGTGCATCTGGCTAATGTGGGACCTGGGGAACCGAGCCTCGAACCGGGGTCCTTAAGGCTTCACAGACAAGCGCTTAACCGCTAAGCCATCTCTCCAGCCCAACTGTCTCCATTTTTAATCAAAGGAGGTCTGGGGATATAACATAGTGTAGAATGTCGGCCTAACGTGCGTGGGGCCTGGGTTCCATCCCAGTACTGAAAAAAAAAAAAAAATAGTGAAAAGAATCAATGAAACAAACATTTGGTTCTTTGGAAAGATAAACAAGATTGACAAACTCTCAGCCAAACTAACCAAAAGAGAAAAGACCCAAATTAGTAAAATTAGAGATGAAATGGGTGACATTACAATAGATGCAAATGAAATTCTGAAGAACCCTAGTGCATATTTTGAAAACCTATATTCCAATAAATTAGAAAATCTAGATGAAATGGATACATTTGTAGAGATGCATTATATATCAAAATTAAATCAAAAGAGAATAAACAGGGATGGAAAGTTGGCTCGGTGGTTATAGAGCTTGTCTGTAAAGCCGAAGGACCCAGGCTCAATTCCCCAATACACACATAAAGCCAGATGCACAAGACACATTCATCTGGGGTTCACTCGCAGTGGCTGGAGGCCTGGAGTGCCCATTCCCCTCTTCATTCTCCTCCCCTCCCCCCCAGGCCTCTCTCGTAAATAAATTAAAAAATATTTTTTAAAAAATATAAACAACATAAACAGAACAATGTGATTAAAAATTAGTAAGTTTTTCAGCTTAAATTTTAAAAAATTACTAACGCTCCTCCAATTATTCCATACGATAGAAAAGGAGGGAATTCTGTTTCCTGGCCATCTGGATCCAAGTCACCCCCCTCCACCCATCTCCCCTCATACACACACACCTACACCAACTTCAGGACTGGCTGAACCCTAAGTCAAAAGGAATCCCTGATGCGCCGGGCGTGGTGGCGCACGCCTTTAATCCCAGCACTTGGGAGTCAGAGGTAGGAGGCGCACTGTGAGTTCAAGGCCATCCTGAGACTCCATAGTGAATTCCAGGTCAGCCTCGGAAAACCAAAAAAAAAAAAAAAAGTCCCTCTCCTCTCCCCAGTCAGTCATTAGAATCAGGTATTCTCTCTCAGAGAAGAAAGCCCATTAACTGTTCATGCAAGGCATCGCTTCTTTACTCATTGTGTGCTTGTGTTGGGGGCGGGCGGGGGAGGATTCGGTCTGCTTCACCAGAGCAGAGCTTGTCAACCCCGTCTCTGTTGTACGCTCGGTGCTCAGAACAAAGCAGCTACAAGAAGGGGCTCTTGGGGTAACTCTGCACCCACAACCCTTGCTGCTCGCAGTTACTGGTCAGCCCTGACCCTCAAGAACGCTGCAATTTCATCAGAGAGAACACTCTTAGGACCACGTGGAGGGGTTTTGCAAAAGCGCATCTCATGGCTCCACACCGGGGCCGGAGGAAAGCATGCCACCAGCCTCTGCAGGGCCAGGGGACCAGGCCCGCGCCCCTCCATCACATCCCCGGGATGTGCGTGCTCTACCCATGGGCCGCAATCCCCAACAGCAGCCCAACAGCCGAGGACCACTCTGCAGCAGCCCCCCCCCCCCCCCGCGCCCCCCTGCACACACCCCGCACCATAGAGACGGTGGCTAGGGGACGGCCGGGGCGGATTGTTGGCTGGCCACGTGATTGTGACTCGGGGACAGCTCATCTGGCCTTAAACCCCCCCAGCGTCGCTGGAGGACCAAAGCCGGCAGGCTGAGGTGGAGAGAAGCCAGCTGCAAAGTTAGGCGCTCTGGCCACCGGCGAAGACTGACCGTAGACAGCCAAGAAGTCCACCCTGACTTCTGTAGGACAGAGGTCCGGGCAAGAGCCAGGGCCTGATTGCAGGAAGGTTCGAGAGAGTACGTAGGAGACCCAAGAGGCGTCTTCCACTACTCAGAAGCCATGGGATTGTACCCAACGACGACCACCAAAAGATCATGGGTCCAAGCCGTGGCACAGCCAGGCATTAGTGCCATTTTGGCAGTGGAGGAATTTAAACGACTTACGGAGGAGGTGGCGACACCCAAGCCTAGGTCCCAGGCCAGGTGGGCGGAGCTGCTTCAACCCCAGGCGCGCCGGGAAAAGCCCAGCGCCGGGGACCACCACGGGGAAAGACTGCCTTTGCTCAGATGCTCTTCCGGGAAGAGGCAGAACCCTGACCACCACATGGAAAGACTGCCTTTGCTCAGATGCTCTTCCGGGAAGAGGCAGAACCCTGACTGGATGGCTGGTGCCTCTCCAGTCCTCATCCGTTCACTGCAGAAGAGCCAGGGCGAACGGGCAGGTACAAGGAACACGGTGTTTGAGAGTTACCCTCCACTGTCCCAGAACGACTGGGGCCTAAAGAAGGGCTCCCAAGAAAAGCCTTTAATAGAGATGGACAGGGATAAGCTGGTGTCACCCAGGAACTTGAATAAGAAAAGAAAAAAGTCTCGGGTCCCTCAAGAGCAAGTCCTGGAAGATATCAGGCAGCCTCAGGAACAAAAGGTAGAGGGCCAAGCTCAAAACTCCTTTTTAGAATGCCTGGTGATCAAACACATCGACCACAAAAGGAAGGACCACGTCCAAGAATGTGAGGCCACAGAGCCGAGGCGAGCTGCCTCCAGCTACGCTCAGCACATTTCAGACAAGCAGTCACAGTTCTGGAAGGGCAGGGAGATCCACACTGCTTCCCATCAGCAGCTGCAGACAGCAAGCAGGCACAAGATTCTTCCAGAGAGAAACCCGAACCAACAAGTCCTGGCCCAGGTGGAAGAGGCAAACCAACCCAGCATACACCGAGGAAAGACCAGCAAAGCCCCGGGCACATTGGCTGGGCAGGACGATTCAAAACCCTACCCAAACATCAACAGAGAAAACCACCGGCTCTGGAGAAAATTAGAGCAGCTCGCTCAGGACTATTACACTGTAGAAGCTGCGAGAAGACAGATCCTCAAACAGAAGCAACGGCAGAAGGAGCAGCAGTGGGACTCGGTGGTCAAGGGGACATCCATGACACTGTTAGAACGGAAGCATCGCCTCCACAAGCAGTGCCCGAAAGAAGAAAGGAGCATGCCAAACACCCGCATGTGTTGTCCCCTAGGCCTCAATTTCCGACTAAATCCGATGTGATCCTCATAACACCAGAGTGAAGAGCGGACACCAGTTTGCCTTCGACCCGAGCAAGTGGCAGTCCGACCAAGGCAAGTGCCAGCTGCCTCCTCCTAGGATTGATGTCCCCCACCCTCCGGCCCCCCAGGGCTGACTCTCACAATGGAAGTCCCAGTCACACTGCTTTTGTTTCTGCCAAGGAATAAACGTCCAAAATGGAGCTCCAAGTGGCTCGAAGAATTAAGAGTAACCCTAAGTACTCCAAAGATTAGAGTAACTACTCTGACCAGTCAATATGCCAGTGCATGGTGAAAAAAAAAAGAAGGAACCAGAGAAGGGAAGCTCTTCTGATGTTCCATGCCAGGTAAAGTAAAAGCGGGAGCAGAGAGCAGGTAGTAAAACCCCTCAGGACCCCAGGGAAGAGACATCTCAAGTGGCCTGCTGAGATAACACTGTATTAGGGTTCAGAAGGGAGCTCTGACTCCTGATAGACTCTGGAGCAGAGTGTTATGTCACCAGCCACGCCCCTTTCTCTGAGGTGCACAAAGGGGTCACATCTGAGTCACTAGGAGCCTTAGTGGGCTGCTATAGGCCTGAGGAAGAAGGTGAAGGAGACCTTGGTTGGATTCTGTGGGTGTTGGGATGCGGATGAGGAGGAGGTGGGGAATAGAGACAAATGAGAAAGAGTTTGTCTCTCCACATGAAGGACACACTGGCTCAGGCCCTGGTACACCAGTGAGTCATTTTCTGTGGGCAAGATGCTTAGTCTTGAATTGTGTTTTGAAAAAGGGCAGTGAGGCAAATTTCCAGAAGGTATCTCTGTTTTCTTCTGCCATTACAAACAGGAAGAATGATTACCCATAACAATGACACACAGGCCAAACTTTCAGATTAATTAAAAGCTGTGTAATAGATATCTTAGCCAATTATTAACTCAACAACAGCTATAATTATTCCCAATCAGAGATTGTCTCAAGGCAAAGATATTGGGGGACTTCTGCAGATCAGGGTTCATATTCCACTTCTGTACTGTACTGACCAAATGCAATATGAGAAGGTCACATTACCTCTGAAACTAACACCTTTAGAAAGCTAGGAATGCTGCTTAGTATGTAATACTCAACATACACTGTTCAGTCATGGACATCAGCTACTGCATTAAGAGCAGTAGTCATGTACTAATAAAAGCCTCTCACACTGTCTATTTCTACATGGCACCTTTGATGGATTACAAGGCATCAAGGTGTTAGGCATGGCCCTCACTCCTGTCCACACGGGTGCCGAATTCTGTGAAAAATGCCCTGGAAGGAAGAAGAGATCCCTAAGGTCTACTAGCCCTTATATTCAAGAATATTACTAGCCCCCCCCCAAAAAAGAAAGAAAAAAACATGGAAATTTACACCAACACCCATGAGAGAGAAAAACAGAAAAGAATTAGAACAGATACCAGTGCTGAGAAGAGCCTCTGATGGCAGAGAAGAGGGAGGGACCTGCAGACAGAGGTCTGAGAGGACCAGAAAGAGGCTAATATCGCAGCTGAACTGAGACCCACCAAGATACACTCTGTGTCACACTAAACTGCCGCCAAACTCTGTTTCTCCCCAAAATATGCTCCATCTTTCCAATGACACACAGTTTTCTTAAAGAGCCCTGATAAGTGTGGCCTCTCTAACTCAAGACCTCCATATTGCACACAAACTGCACATCTGGACAGAAGTATGGGGATTCTGGTGTAGGTAAAAGGAAAATCTGTCTTCTAGTCTCCCTGGTCTCCTTCCCTTCCCCCTCCCCTGTCTTTTTCCATTTCTTTTCTTTCCTTTCTTTTTATTTCACATACAAAAAAAAAAATCACAAAAAATATGCCATCACACAAATACACCAGAAAATTCAAGTAAATATTGCTTTGGATTTTGGGTACATGATTAATGGATGGATGGATGGATGATAGACAGATTCGTAGAAAGGCAACAGGTAGACAGCCTCCTACATGTGGAACAGTATTTTGTGGTATATGTGTGTACATGTACCGTGTATATATGAACGTTGATTCTTCTGGAATAGAGTTTTCATTCTGAGAACTTCTCATGAAGAGTATTCCTCAGCAAACTGGAACAGCGGTTCTGACAAGGATTCAGCACACTATAACCTGCAAGACGAGTCAGGCCCACCACACGTTCTTATAAACAAAGTGTCCTATGCTACCTAGCTGCATGCTATAAGAGAAGAGGGACATTGATCTCCTACAACCACTTATTATATCTGAATAATTGCTGGTTAGTAATTTGCCACCAGCTATCCAAAGGTAAAGGAGACGATTTTGTAACACAAGTTTCCTTGCTCCAACTTGTGACGTTACAAAGTTCAATTAACTTTTTTTGTAGATTGGCCTCATCCTGTGTTTGTTGGACTAAAAAATGGTCAAGATGGAGACGGGTTAGAGCTTCCTGTAGGACTCTTGCCATAGGCATCCCAGGCCAGGTTTTTGTTACAAACTGTTGAGGTACAAGTACTTAGACCACACAATTATCATCACTCTAAATAATTCAAACACAGTCTCTGTAGCTGCTGGCTCCAAACCAAATATGAGAAATTATGTAATTAGCAGCAGTGCACTTAAAAGACAATTTAAAACATGCTGATGATTCCACCACGTTAGCACAAAGCTTTAGAACATGTCATCTTTTCCTGCCCCCCACCGAGCATCCATCCAGAGAAACAGCCTACTTTAAAAAAAAAATGTGTTGGCAATCAGAATAGAACACTTTTTAGTCTATATTCTCTTAATTTTTTTAAAAGGATATTTTTTTCATGCATACTTTGTGCACTAGAATACTTTCTTAATTGTGTCATTCTAAAGTGCTTTAAGTTGCTTATTTCCATCTGGATGCATGTTTTGATTAACAGAACTTTATAGTTATTATCTTTTAGGTCAAGAGTATTGTGCACATTTTGTTGGTTTTATGTTTGGGGAGCACTCATGAGTCTGATCTATTTGCTGGTAGATCAGTTAATGTATGTGGACATTACCATCACATACTCATCCTCTATGCAGAGCAAAGAAAACATGCAGGCCTTAGAGCACATACAGTTTACACAGGCACCTCAGCCTATGCAGCGCTGTTCTGCTTCCAAGGAGCTTCTTTCTTCACCCGACCTTTCGGTTTGTACAGGAAGCTGCCTAGCTGCAGGAAAGAGCAAGAGTTGCATGTGACAACAGACTCTAGGGTCGGGGGAGGAATGCAGTCACCTCCCAGGAGCAGGAGAATGGTGCCTTGGCCTCTGTGCATATGCCCGAGTTCTTTATAAAATAATGGCATGGTGTTGGGAAGTGACCTACATGTTGCTTTTCACACACTTCAGATAGTTTCCAGATGGTTTATGATACAGCATATACGCTATGTTAACACTTCTTCTCCTGTATGGGCCAGTTATGATAGGGAAAAATGATTGGGAATGTTCAGTAAGCTCAGTTGTTCTGCCCTAATGTTTTCCATCCATGGCTGGTTGAACGCACAGATACATATATGGTAGGTATGGACGAGCCCCTGGATTTGCAAATCTACTCCTAATCTCGGAGACCCCACTGGCACTCTTTCTCAACAGTGTGTCATGTGCTGGAATTTCTGGACCAAAGAGGAAACTCTTTGGGTGCAGATTCAATCCAAGTTTCAAAAGCATAGGTGCCAACAGTGGATGGCTTCTTTCTGGGGGTTGTTTAGAAAAGACTTTTTTTCCCCATCAAAAATCAGGGTTCCACACATCCACAAGCATATTGTTTAGATAAATATTTCTTAACTAGTTCAAAATGAAAGAACCAAAATCTGTTCCACCGTAACTAAAAGACTAGTTTATAAATTAACTTAATAATATAATTTTAGAGGCAGTGCAGTGAGAGTAAGACAGGGAGGAAGAGACAGAGGGAAAGAGAAAGAATTGGCTGCCCCGCCTCAGCCACTGCAATCCAACTCCAGACACTTTTGCCACCTAGTGGTCACGTGTGACCTTGCACTTGCCTCACCTTTGTGCATCTGGCTAACATGGGATCTGGAGAGTTGAACATGGGTCCTTAGGCTTCGCAGGCAAGCACCTTAGCTGCTAAGCTATGTCTCCAAACCAAGATTAGGATTTCTAAGCAATCAAATAACACCAAGTTACTAATACTTGTCCATTACATTACAGCCTTACAGATCTCTGTGGATATTGCCCACATCTTTTGTTGAATCTTTATGACAAGGTATTGTGGTTGGCATTAGATTGTCTCTCCATTTCTCCAGTGGACACCAACTCAGAGAGGGTAAGTATTTTGTCAAGGGTCACAGTACCATGACCCCCTTTGTCACAACAGTGCAGACTAGCTGTCCTTTCAGTGGGACCCCGCTCTCTTGCAGGGTCCCTCCCACAGGCAGCCATTGAATCAGATGACTCTTCTGAATGTGAGCAAGGGAACTAAATGTAAAGGTGGATTGTCTCTGAGTCACACTGGGGCACTCTAGTGACCTCTGGCCTCTAATTGGCCTCTTCCCCTGTGCCGATGCTTGTGGAGTCTCTGCCGCCCGTTTCAGGCATTTCTTGTTAGGTCTGCTGCTTCTCCATGGTGATGCATTCTGCATGGTGCCTGGGATTCACACTACTTAGAGAAGATATTCTTCATGTCTGTTTTAGGTCGCCAAGAAAAGTGAGGCTTATGATTTCATAGTGATTCTCTTCTGCCTCTTAGAAATAAAGATATCACCCATACTTTATTATTTTTTTCTTTACTGAAAACTGAGCCCCTTGTTTATGTTCAAGAGTTGTTGAGAGAGAGAAATCTGGCCTAAGGTAATGCAAAACCACACAATACCCATGTTTTATTATGTCTTCCTCAGACCACTCACAGAAATGAAAATATATAAAAAGCTGTCTCCACACATGCCAAATTACCCAGTTTTGGAAAGTGCATTTAAAAATCATTTCCATCCCAAGTATTGTCCACAGTGATTTTCATTTTTCCTTCAAGTAGACAGTTAACTTTCAGAACTTCCTTTGCTTACAGCCCAAGGGTGCTTGATACACACTAGGCTCTTCACACATGCATTAAGAGGGGAACTGAATTGGTAAATTTCAAAAAAGAATGAACACCTCAAGTGCACATGACCTTGTACCCATACTGTGAAGAGCATCCTGAGCCACCCTCGTATATTCAGGGGCACGTGGGTCAGCTCAAGGGACAAAAGAATCTTCTCTTTTCCTCTGTAGGACTCAAAAAAATTAACTGGGAGCCACTCAGGCTATGTTGAGATGCTGCCTTGCAAATGGAACTCCAGGTCACAAAAGGCAAAACAAAACTTAAGCCTAATACAAACAAGGCTACTGTCTACTTTAACCAAATGCCACCCTCCCACTGTGCCTCTCTGGGGGAGCTCATGCCACTTTTGGTTTGGAACTCTATCCAACTCATGAATTTCTGTGTACTCAGACACATTTCTTAAAAATGTACTGTGCCCTAGTTTATCTTTTAACAGGTTGTTGTCAAGCTGCAGGCAGAGGCTGATCCAAAGATGGGCACTGGGCCTGCTGGTACCCACCACTGCTGCCCACAAGAACACAGATGAGGACTTAGGCAACCATGTCACTGGTGTGTGGCTAGACAATCCCCCAGATACACAACATGGTTAGGAAAATAAGACCTTATTCAGCTCCTTCCTCTGCTATTACAGGTCCCCAGAAAGAATTTGGCTACTTAAAACATAATGAATGACTAAAATTAATAGGATGTTATCTGGAATGAATCCAATGAAAGCATTAGATCAAGGTCCAAATATACCATTAGGCAAGTGAAACCTGGCTGGGGACCTCAGCGGAAAATCCCAAAGGGTTCAGCTGGCCCAAAGCTGACCATGAGCCTACATCATTTGGCTACTGCTAAAAGAAACCACAATCCCTCTTATGCTGTATCTGAGTAAGTTTGATGCCCCAAATTAAGTATGTTTATATTGTCTATGTATTTTGAAGCTTCTAAGAAGGACTGGGTTCTGTTTGGGTGTCTTTTTTAATCAGCAATATCACTGGCCATAAAGTTTATATTCTGACCAGAGAAATGTAACCAGATCAGTAGGGTGGCCCTCAGTAAAACGGCTGAAGGAAATTTGCCTTAGAAAGCTGGAAAACCCAGACTGTGGAATGTCTTGGTCTGTCCTCAAGAGCCTGAGTGGGGGACGACAGCTGGAATAGTCTTCTGCTTTATCCAACAACCCAGCTAACATCCTGTAGGTCCGTATTACACTCATAATACTGTGAAATATAGAGATTAAGGATACTTAGTCCCAACCTGTATGCATGTATAATTAAGTAATAGAACATAGAAACTGAGACCAATTCTGTTGCCTTCGGGGTATGTGACTGTTGATGTCTTGTGGACATGACGGCCACAGAGCACTCAGCTTGCACCTGGCTTCTGAGTGTGTCTGTGAAGGTCTGTCTGGATGAGACTGCCGTTTGGACAGAAGGACGGGTAAAGTAAACTGCCCTCCTCCAGGTGGAGGGAAATCAGCCAACCACATGAGAGTCTGACATGATCAAGAAGAGGGAGGAGAATTCATTTGCCCCTGCTTTATCTTCTGGTTTCTTGAGGGGGACATCTCATTCTGTCTTCTCCTGTCCTTGGACTGGAATGCATTATGACTGGGTGGTTCTCAGTCTTTGCACAAGGGCTGAATTTCACTGCTGGTCGTCCTGGAGCTACAGCTCAGATTCTGAAGATCACTGGATCTCTCAGCCTCTCTAATGACAGAATAATTCATTTCTCTCCTCTCTATTCCTCCTTCCCTCCCTCCCTCCTCCCTGTCTCTCCCCTTCTTTCTTTCCTTTCATCTTTCTTTCTTTCGTTTTTTCTTTCCCTCCTTTCCCCCTCTCCTTTTCCCTCTCCCTTTCCTTCTCCCTCACTTTCTGTCTTTCCTTGGATGACAGAAATATATGGATAACTAGGTATCCAGTGAACACTAGTGTAATAACTTTGAGTAATTTCTTTGAGTATGGATGTATCATGTGTTAGGGATGATCTCTTAACTGCTGGTAATTTCACTTCTTTTGGAAAACAATATTATGGAGTTTTTCTGAAAAGTAAGTATGATATTTATAAACCATATTCATTATTTTAGGGAGGCCTATAATATACAGTAGAAGCAGCAAAAATTATAATAGAAAAAGGGGGGAAATCTTGAAAATAATGAGAACTCAGCAATTGACAGAAACTAAGTTGACAAGGTAAATCTTTATAAATTAAGCATTTTCCCCAAAGGACAAGAGGCATTGTGAGGAAGGTGAAAAGGAAGAAATGTTCCAGGGTTAGGACAGCATAGGACAAAGTGAAGATACTGAAAAGGACAGGTTTTGGGGAGAACAATGAATAACCTGGGTGCTGGCATGAAGAGGAGAAAAAAAAACAAAAAATATCTGGAAGGATGTGATCAAGTTGGGTTATGACTGCGCTCAAGTAGCCAATCATTCTGAGCGCAGTGCAGGGCAGAATCCAGGGAAATCAGTCTGTTCAAACATGGTGTGGAAGGACTAAAGGACGGAACCAGAAAAGATGTTAATGAATCAAGAGAGCACATGGTAAATGTTTCACATTACCAAAACAACTGTTTTTCTTCTAATAGTTTTTCTTTATTTGCAAAGAATGAGAGAGAGAGAGAGAGAGAGAGAGAGAGAGAGAGAGAGAGAGAGACTGAGAATGCCAGGGCATCTAGCCATTGCAAACAAACCCCAGATTCATGTGCCACTTTGTGCCCCTGGCTTTACGTGTGTACTGGGGAATCAAATCCCAGTCACTGGGCTCTGCAGGGAAGCACCCTAACCGCTTAGCAATCTGCCAGCTCCCATATACAGTCCTTGAGCTGATGTGAGGAGTTAGGTCTAGAAATATAGATCGAGAAGGAGTACATTGGGAGGTTATGAATGTGTTGTCAAGTAGATAAACATCAGTTTGAGTTCTGCCTTCAACGCTAGCTAGCTGTGTGGCCTGTGACAAATTACTTATCATCTCTAAGCCCTAATTTCCTTAATTGTAAGATTGGGAAAACAGCACACTTCAAAGGCTTTGCTCATTGTGTACCATCTGGTTGCCATTTGTCACCATCATTGTCTACCATTCCCATCACTGCTAAAGCCATTAAAGTAGATGAACTTGGCTAGAAGTAAAGTAATTAAGTAGAAGAGAGGAGCGAGGAATAGGTCTTAGGGAAGTTACTAAGCGCTGTGCAGTAGAACCGCAACACTGAAAGAAGCTCCAGGCAGAATGGCCAGGCTACGGAACGTCAAGGAAGGAGGACAGAATTTCAGGAACAGGATCATAATAAAGGCACCTGCTACAAAAGTCAAGGAGGCTAAAGATAAAAGTGAAGAGAGAGGGCTGGAGAGATGGCTGAGTGGTTAAGGCGCTTGCTGACAAAGACAAAGGACCAGAGTTCGATTCCCTGGTACCCATGTAAAGCCAGATGCACATGGTGGTGCATGCACCTGGAGCTCACTGGCAGTGACTGGAGGCCCTGGTGCACCCATTATCTCCCTCCCTCTCCCTCTCTCCCTCTTCCACACTCTAATAAATAAATTAAAAATATTTTTTAACAAAATGAAGAGAATATATTTGATACCAGTGATTTGAGGGTCAGCCTTGTGAAATGGAACTGTTGTGCATGTGGTAGGTGTGGAAGTCAATTGAAAATGTGACAGGATTCACAGATGGGTGGGCCATCTTCCTGAGCTTTCAAAGCAGCTTTAAACAGGCCCAAGCTTTGGACCCACAAGCCTCTTTAAGAATAGTTAAGCTCTAGGAAAGAAAGGGGATCTGTGAGAAGGATTCTATTATTGTTGTTCTTGTTAACTCGCTGCTTTTGGTGACGCTGGGGATGAAATGCAGAAGCCTGAAGATACTAAGCAAATGCTCCATGGCTGAGGCACTTTTCCAGCACTGTGCGAAGAGTATCTGTTGGAAGCTGGCCTCTGACTTGCATAGTTCCAAAAGAGGAGATTCTCCCCTTTGCCTCCCCGGGAGCCTCATGGGGAAGGAGGCTGACAGTGCTGGTCAGATGACGCTGTGAAGTGAGGGACATTGAAAAGGACTGGGGACAACTTGCTCTGCTTTTCCCTCAGGAGCCACTGGGCGCAGAGTGAAGGGAGCTTGGGTGCACTGGCTGGCCTTATGAGCTAGGAATGCGGGTGGCGGGAGGGACTTGATGGGTCTGAATTCACGGTTGGCACGGGGCTAATTTAAATTTTTCCTGAGGCTAGCAAAGTGAATTAAGAAACAGACACACAAGGACTGAGGCAAACAGTCAACAGTCGAAGCTGGAAGACAGTGACTTGGGCACATGGGTAAGGAAGCCTGGGATTTCCCAGAGAGGTTTCACTAAAGAACTCTAGAGACACCAAGTAGAGAAGAGAAGTTGGCTTTAAAGATCAAGGGTTGTCTTTGAGAAGATTTTGCCATCTTCCTAGAGCATAGTTCATGAAGATGCCCCTCCCCTCCCCTCTCCCTGCCCCATCACATCAAGTCCTGGAGCGGGGGGGGGGGGGGTTCTGCAATGGCCTAGAACAAGTGAGTTGAATGCATGGATCCCACCCTTCCCCACAGAGAAGGGGCTCACTGTACAGAGCCCTTTACAGATGCTGGAAGATAATTCCAGTTTTAAATGAATGTCATGAAGTACTAACTTTCCATTTGTGAACGTGTCTAGAACATTTTTACTATCTTAGGAAGACCAGAGAAACCTGAAAATAAAAAGCTGAAGACAATTTAAAAAAAAAATTTGTTTATTTTTATTTATTTGAGAGTGACAGAGAGAGAGAGAGTGAGAGACAGAGAGAGAGAATGGGTGTGCCAGGGCTTCCAGCCACTGCAAACAAACTCCAGACGCATGCGCCCCCTTGTGCATCTGGCTAACGTGGGTCCTGGGGAATCAAGCCTTGAACCGGTGTCCTTAGGCTTCACAGGCAAGCACTTAATCGCTAAGCCATCTTTCCAGCCCCATAAAGACAATTTTTAAAAAGTTGATGAAACTCCCCAATTTTTTGTATTTCATGTAGCAGTAAACCAAAGTTATTTTTTTTTAAAGTGGGTCAGAATAAGGAAGTGAAGGCTTCAAAGACGATAATTTATTGTTTTTAACAGTGTGAAAGTAGACCCGACACAGTGGCTTGATGAGCTGACAGTGATGGTTGAAGGCACCTCCCCGAACGGCAGGAGATGGTTTGGCCCGACTCAGGGCTGATGATGGAAAGAGGGGAGACAGGGAGAAAGCAGATCCACAGACCAGGAGGCAAGGGCACAAGGCAATGGGGAGAAGTCAAGATCAAGAGCATTATTGTAGCTGATATGAAGGGAGACTCCCTTTTATTTCCCTAAAAGGTGAGAGGAACAGGGGTTGTGTTGGGGAAGGGGGAGATGACTACTTAGACATCTCCAATAAGAAAAGGAAAATAAGTTTTAAAATATATTTTATTTATTTATTTGAGGGGGAGGGGCGCAAAGGGATTGGCATGCTAGGGCTTCTAGCCACTGCTAATGGGCACCAGAAGCATGCACCACCTTGTGCATCTGGCTTTATGTGGGTACTAGGGAATTGAACTCGGGTCCTTTGGCTTTGAGGGCAAGTGCCTTAACCAGTAAGCCATCTCTCCAGCCCAATAAAGGGAAAATAAGTTTTACAGTGAGTGACTTTGATAGCATTACTGAATTAGAAGGGAAACTCTCTAGGAATGAGGGAAGGGGTGATCATTGTCATCTGGAAGGGCAGAGTCAAGGTCACTGAGTAGAAGTTAAAGAGACTAATGAGGGCTCAATATAAGAATGAACTTGTTAATAATCTGCACTAGTTGACATGGAATAGTATAAGGTGTGAGTTATAAGTTGTTGTTAGTTGTAAGGTGTCATTCACAGAGGGTTGTTGCTGGGGATGAAACTGAAGAAGCAGTCATGATTTGGGGAGGGTTTCTCCATGGAAGAAGGGGATATGTTCAGGGACACATGAGGACCAAAAGAGAAAAAAATAAAGCAAAGATTGCATGTGTCATCCAATGCCTTGGTTCCCTATATAGAAAGTTGTAGCCAAGGAGCTCATTTGTGCTTGATATGGATCCTGTCTCCAAAGTACCACATTCTCTGTCTCTCTACAGTTAGTTAATTAAATTTCAAATATCACTAAGTTCTAGGAAACTTTATCCTTATGCACATGCTAAAAGATACGGTGAAGAAAGTTTTCAGATCCCCTCCACCCCATGCGGTTTTTCCACTGCCAAGAGACAAGTAGGAAGGACAGCGTTCACTCCTTCTTCAGCTGTCACACCCCACGATGAATTCCACAGACCGATGCAATCAAGAGTGAGCACGCCCAGTGCTACATTCTTCCCCAATAAAACAATGTCTTGGTTTCTAGCTCACTCCTAGAACTTCTGTTGGAACTGTAAAATATCCCAGCAGCAACCAGTCCCAAGGCAAAGAAACGGGCCCACAGATTCAATGTACACTGGCCTTGAAATCCAGTTAAAATTTGATTTTATAAAGAATTTCCCATCTGCCATTAGTCTTTCCACCATAATGTTTTTCCTAGGAGATGAAATCCAGGAGGCTGAGCAGCAATAGTTAATATTCTAGGCCAAAGTTCAGCATTGAGGAGGATCCTTTGACATCTTCAAATACAAGCAATATTACAAGTCAACACAGAGGGCCATATTTGGTACATTACTTTCTACAGTATTTGTCCATGACACAGTGCATGCTGCATAATAAGTTAGTTTACTGAAGGAGGAATGAAACAGTGAAAGAATGAATTTTGTTAGCAGTAGCTCCCGAACCATTATATAGGGAAGCCTGCACTTAACCCCGACTCTGCTTATCTGTCAGGGTTCCTTGTGACCCCGTGGATTTCTAGAATCATCAAGTCCAGGGCAGACCTGTGGATCCAGAGCTGTTTACCTGAACCAACACAAACACCCATACATGCAGGCCTGTGCCGGCACCCTAGGAGCTGAGTCTCTGGAATTTCTGTCTCTTTATAGTCTTATTCGTCCTTCTAAATGTACATTGGGTTAATCTTCCAGATATTTCCTCCAGAGAACAGTGGGGTTAAGCAAAGACCTCTCTCACCTCTAGCACACAAGAGGGTGAGAAGAAAGCAATAGAAACTATTTTCTAGTTCTAAAGCACACTGAGAGCAAATCTTGGGAACATCTGCCCTCAATTAATTCCTGCAAATGAATCTACATGGCTGAGTCCGGCTGCCGTCCACCAGGAGGTATATTTTAGGTGAGGTGTCATTCTCTAAGTAATGGGGAACACAGTTTTGAGAGCACTTTGACATTTATTCTCTCATTTGAGGTCCGTTACAAACCACAGGATAGTGGGGGTGGGTTCCAGAATAAGAAGCAGGGTGGAGACCCAGAGACCGCGCAGCAAGTGGGACCTAGAGTTTGGATAAGACCTGTGTCTTCTTAGGCTATTCAATGCTGCCTCCATTCTGTCTCTATTACTGTTGGCTCCAGTCCTACTTTCTTATCACTCAAGAGTTTGGGAAAGCAGTTGAGATTCCCCCATAGTGAATGGTACCTATTACAGCTACTGGGACATCAGTCCCAGGAATGTGGTCAGGGTAGAATGTTTCTGGAAACATGTACCAAGCAGCTCCTGGGTACTCAACACCATAGGAGTCCTTATGACAAGCTGTGGAAATTTACCTCCTAGAAAGAAGCTCAGGGGCTGGATAGATGGCTTAGTAGTTAAGGCATTTGCCTGACTGAGCCAAAGGACTCAGATTCAATTCCCCAGGTCCCACATAAGCCAGATGCACAGGGTAGTGTGTGTGTCTAGAGTTTGTTTACAGTGGCTAGAGGGCTTGGTGCACCCATTCTCTCTCTCTCTTTCTCTCTTTATCTCCCTCTTTCTATCTCTGTCTCAAATAAATAAGATAATATAATATAATACAAATTTTAAAAAAGAAAGAAGCCCTTAGTCAGGAAGAGCACTGTACTCCAGATAGGCCTGTCTAGGGACTGGTAGATTCATGTTCTACAGAGAGAAAAGAAAATAAGCATGCACATGCATGCGTGTACATACACACACACGCACACCATGTCTCAAACTTCTCAGAGCAGCTTGAGCTGTGAAAACCTCAGTAGCATATACACTAAGTTGAGCTCAGTTCTTTCTACCTGAATTTATAATGCTGTAGAAGCTGAGGCAAGAGGATCTCAAGTTAAAGATGAGATTTCCCTGCATCTGGCACCCAAGGCCAGCCTGGGGTACACAGTAAGACTGTGTCTTAGAAAACTCAAATAGAACACAAAGGGAAACCTTACACATCTTTACACATCAAAAGTCATTTGAATGCTTGTTTACATTTATTCTATGTTTCATCTCGGGACTGTTCATATATATTTTTTTTTATTTTGAAATTTTTGATTCCATCCCCATTTACTATCCCCAATAAGAAGGTTGGAAGCCTTTTAAAATATGTGATAAACTGACACTATACATAACAAATAATTACTGCATAACAACTCTACATCAGTAACTTTTGGGTAGGACAGTTTAGAGAGTGGATGAAACCATCAAGACCTTGGGTCCAGCAGATCACACCGTTCCAGCTCAGAGAAGGGGGTTCAAGAGAGGTGAGAACTATTTAGCCTCATAAGTAGGAAACAAGGCAGGCGGCATTAAGCCGTCCATGGCCTTGAGCTAACCATGTAAAGCAATAGTGCAAAAGTGGGGGGAATTAGGCTTTGAGGGTGAAGGTCTGGACAAAAGGTGACATCTAGTGTCAGTCTCATTACCAAGGAGCTAATTAAGTCTCTTTCAGGTGGACATCAAAAAATATTTTATTTATTTACTTAGGAGAGAGAGAGAGAGGCCAATGGGGAGAGAATATGGGCATACCTGGGCCTGTAGCCACTGCAAACAAACTCCAGACACACGCACCACCTTGTGCATCTGGCTTACATGGCTACTGGGGAATAGAACCTGGGTCCTTAGGCTTTGCAAACAAGTACCTTAACACTAAGCCACCTCTCCATGGCTGCTCCCTCACCAAGCACCACTTTTTTTATTTTAAAAGAAAATCCTATCACTTTTGAATGGCAGCACATCATGCAGTCATCAGTTTATTGTTCATATCTTAGCAATGTCATGTTGCTTCCTGTCTCTATTTTGGCCTTTTACGAGATTGTTCCACCATCATAGACTAGATAGCAGGCTACTCAAGGGAAGGGTCTGCAGGCCCTCACCTGCCTGTGTATACAGTTCCTTCATCACCATTTTTGCAGGTGCTAAGATGCCAACTGGCAGATCACTCTGGTGCTAACATGATCGTGTACTGAGCTAAAACAGGAAGGCGGTCCATTCTGTAGGTGAAAACCTAGGGGAGAAGAGGACCCCTTGCCATTTTAAAGACTGATCTGGCTCCCATGTGCCCTGTGAAATCCTCATCTGTAATGGCAAAACGCCTCACTGGAAGGACCTTAAGTGACACCCGCAGGAGCTTTCCTCACAGTAATTAGGAGGATGGATTATTGCTAATCCCAGACACACTGGGGGTTGGGTTCATTTTGAAAGATAAAATGTGAGTGCTCCGCCCTGAAGCCAAAGGCTACTTTTTGGCACCATTAAATCAAGCACAGCTCTGCACCGGGCAAGAACATTAATTCTAAAAACTCTATACCCCACCCACTGATATGCCTTTAAGAAAGCTACTCTGGAACCATACAAATGCAGCATCAATGTGCAAATACCATATTGCAAGTACAGATAAGCTAGGCTAAATCATGCTCAGAGCGTTTATAAAAAGACTCAGATTTTAATACATTAGCAGCAGAACATGCTGTACGAAGCAACTAGAAAATTGCAGTTGTCAACGTGTGAATTTAGTCTCAGGGTAAGTTCAACCAAGGAAGTACAGACTCAATTTAGACCCCCCTCTCCCCCAGCCAACTCTGTCCCCTCTCTCACCCACATGTTTCTTCTAGAATGGGGGAGGACATGTGACTCAGTAAATGCATTATTTCACACCAAGAAATGGGTAGGGTGTATTCATCAGAAAGAGGATGTGCAGTGCACACCAAAATGGTTTGACATGATCTTTCAAAGGGCTAATGGGCAGAAATGAGCAAGGAGCTCGTGTGTGTGTGTGTGTGTGTGTGTGTGTGTGTGTGTGTGTGTGTATGTGTGTGTGTGTGTTAATGTGCCTGTGTATACACATGCACACAGAGGTGCACTTGTCCTTTACAATACTAAGGATCAAGCCCAGGGCTTCACATAAGCTAGGTAAGGGCTCTACCACCGAGCTATGTCTTTTGCTCACAAGGGGAACAGGCAAGATCTTTTCTGGCATTTGTCTGTTGGGCTTCTCAAGCCGATCTGCTTGCGGGGGTGAGTGAAGGGAGGCAGACTGCAGCTCCTGGGCCAGCCGTGGAAAACCCAGCTGCGTGGGCTTCCCAAGCTGGGCCAGGTCTTTCTGATGGCTTCATAGAGACCCAAGGGCTTGGAAAACCAGCATCTAACTCTGCTGACTTGAAAGTAAGCTGTATTCCTGTTCAAATTTGACAGGCTGTTTTCTATATCAAAGCAACAAATGGACTTTCATTTCAGAACACATCTGGTCTCTGTGACCATTCTATCAGAAGCAGCTATTTCCTTTCAATTGAAAGTCAAGGCAGTTTTTATTCTTCTGAAAACTGTGCTGTCAGCTCTGCTCCCTGACTGGAAACATTTACTACACAATAGCGAAGCTGCTCTGCCTTTGTTCAGGGGTGGGATAGGAAGACCCTCCCTGGGGACATCTTGTGAGTGATACATTCACGTGAATCTCAGCCCCCCAAAGGACATGGTTATCAGTTATGAAGGTGGAATGTATTTAGAGAAAACTTATTTAGGGGAAAATAGATGCCAAATTATTCTTCCAGTTAGGATCCCAGAACTAAAAAGTAAATCTTGCCATGGGGTTACAACTTTGTCATCTGTATGTACTTTCATGGTGCAGTTGAAGTTCTCATGATAAAGGGGAAGTTCTCCTACCTATAGAATTCATGTGAATCAATGAAGGGTTAAGTACATGTAATTGATAGATCATATACACATATATGCATATATATGTATATATACTTGTATATATATATTATATATATAATATCTATCTATATCTATATATAGATATATAGATATAGATAGATATTATATCCACTGGTGCGGATATACTTTGAGAAGTGTGTGGTTAGTTTATGTAATTGTCGTGTGTAGTGCAGACATCATAGGCTGTAAGTGCTGGAAGAATATCGGCTTTCATGTTCCTAAGAAATGCATTGCCATGAACTTCCATCCTCTGTAGGACCTGCCATTGACTGAAATGTGAGGCCGCCCACGCATGCACATGCACTTAATCCAGACAGTACGTGTGAATAAGCAACTGCAGTGCTGGGCGGGACCACTACGCTGCATCAGCGCTCAGGCACTGCCCATCCACCTTGGCAAAGGCTCACTGATTCATATTTCCCATAGAATGTAGCAAAAAATATCATTTCATAAAGCATTTCCAACTAGACAGGATTTGAATGATATGTATGTAATATTTTCCTAACTCATTTAGAAGAAATATTATTAAAGTAAACTCTCTTTGGCATAATAATGTTGCCAGGGATACTATAAGGTTCCGAGATGACTCATGGTACCAAAAACTACCACTCTCCATATCACAATTTTTCACTCTCACTTCCCCATTTGTCAGTTGGCCCCTCTATCAATCATAGAGGGCCATTTTTAGCTTACGATCAGAAGGAAGTCCCCTTCTTCTTTTCTGATACTTCATAGATATTAATGACACATACATTCCAATGTGTTTAAAGGAAATAGGATACCAAATCATTTTCTCAGGAATTAAAAGAGGCCACCACATGAAAGTTGAACAGACTTGATAATATTTGATTCCAAATCCCTTCAGTATAAATGTTGATGGAAAAAATCTATAATTAAAAATGCAGAAATCCATACCATAATTTTCTATAAAGCACTGATTTATTATTAAGTGGTAATAAATAAACCATTAGTAATTTATTCTTCCATATAACTTAACCTCTCCAATTATCATTTCATCTGTTTTCTATATTAAAAAAAAAATCAAAGAAATTTAAGATATAGGAGGGACATGCCGGTGGAGGATCTGAAACTGATTTGGTGGCTTTGGAGTTGACATAATCTTGGCCGGGCGCAGCTCATTTTGGAAAGCTGCCTCAAATTTCCCCTGGTTTTGAACTTTTTTTTTTTTTTCCTTACCACTTTCATCTAGCAAGAAATCATCCTGGTAACGGAACTTCTCCGGTCCACATGCAATAAAAATGTCATCGTCACCAAAAAAGTCCTGAAGGCACATCACCTACAAGAGAAAAGCGTGGTACTCAGTGAGGGGTCGGCAGAACAGCAATTACAACACTGCTTCCCCCCAAGTAGACATCTGCATAAAGCTACTTCCCCTCTAATGGAATCAACAGGGCAGCTTCTCCAGAGGAATTTCAAAGGAAGGGCTCAAGCATCTGTTATTAGTAAGAAACATGTTAAGTTCCCGTTCTGCAGGCTGGCGGGTAAGGCAACTAGACCCAGTAACTGTCACATTTACTACTTGATACATCAATAGGCTATGAGGTAAGAGCTCTTTGTTTCTATGTAGAGTGGATGGAGCGGCATGTGAGAAGGAAGCCCCTCATTCTTCTGGATGTAAGTTCTGATAGCAATAGCCTCCCGTGCCTCTCCTCTGCATATGAGTTCTGACAGCAGTACCCCGCCCCTGTCTCTAGATGTAAGTTCTGATAGCAATGCCTTCCATGCCTCTGCATGTAAGTTTTGACAGCAGTGCCCCCCCCCCAATATCACTAGATGCAAATTATGATAGCAATGCCCTCCCCCCATGCCTCTGGATGGAAAGCTCTGATGACAAAAAAAGAAATGCGTTTTTGGTAAGTGACACCATTTATATGCTCATGACAATGATTGAAAAACAAATACTTGTATCATGTTATAAACACAATGATCTCCTTTATATCCACTCCATGTTCTACCTCTACTTGAAAGAAAAGCTAAACTCTTTATAAGGAAGAATTTGAAAATGAGGTTTTCTGAGGTTTCTATATGCAGAATACAGTAACTGTATGCCTCTCCCTCAAGAAGCAAACCTACCAGGTCCTCCAACTTCTTTTTTTCAGTGCTGGAGACCAAGATATTTTACACATGGTGGTGTGCACTCTCACGCTCTACCACTGAGCAATCAGTCACTCATTGTTTTTGTCTTGCTCCCTTTCTTCCTTCCTTCCTTCCTTCCTTCCTTCCTGCCTTCCTTCCTTCCTTCCTTCCTTCCTTCCTTCCTTTCTTCAAAACATGATCTTACTAAGTAACTCAGGCTGGACTTGAACTTGTCATTCTTCTGTTTCAGCCTCGGGAGTGCTGAGATTAGAGGTCTATGCCATGGAGGGCTATTTCTCTCTTCTTACAGGACAAGAAAAATTTAAATTTGGTATGGTTGTACCTGCCTTGGGAGGCTGAGGAAAGGGAGGGTGCCCTTCTTGACTTGGAGGCTAACCTGGACTGTATCATGACATTGTCTCCAAAAAGAAAAAAAACTATATAATTAAAAAAAAATTTTAGCTCATTTTTATTTATTTATTTGAGAGTAACAGAGAGAGAAAGAGGCAGAGAGAGAGAGAGAGAGAGAGAAAGAGCGAGAGAGAGAGAGAGAGAGAGAGAGAGAGAGAGAGAGAGAGAGAATGGGCACGCCAGGGCTTCTAGCCACTGCAAATGAACTCCAGATGCGTGCACCCCCTTGTGCATGTGGCTAACATGGGTCCTGGAGAATTGAGCCTCGAAATGGGGTCCTTAGGCTTCAAGTGCTTAACCGCTAAGCTATCTCTCCAGCCCCCAAAATAATAATTTTAATGCAAACTTTTTTCTTTTTTTAATAATTAGTTTTGTATTCGGCAAATACAGTCAGTTTGGTACCATTATTAGGCTCATCCGTGACTTACCCCCTCCCCTTGGCCCCTCCTTGTTGAGGTATATGGGTCATGCATTGGCAAACTTTTTTCAACCTATTCTACTAAAAACTTTAGGAAAGGTAAATATCATTTTGCAGTGAAATATGGTTCAAATGAGCCATTTTCCAGCATATTGCTGTCTGTCTTTGACGAGGCTTGAACTGCTTTGTTCATAATACGTATGATGCCAGGGCTAGGAACATTGCTGATTTTTATCTATTTTCAATTTCTTCTCATCATTCAGGTAAATAATTAGTTAGTCAACTAGAGGTGCCCACTGAGAGCTATAGAAAGTAGACTTTTGAATCGGAGTTCCCCCTGGGTACCTGAGTACCAGGGGCACACTTGTCAGGAGTGCTCTATTCCCCTGTCCTGTGTTTGCTATATCTCCTCAAGGGATTTTGTCATTCCTTGAGACTTAGAGAATAGTCCGTTGGGATATCACAGCGTTATCGACAGTCCCAGGTATAATGGCATGTGGGCTTCCAAGGGTCTTTCCAAATAATGACTTGGCTGAAATTTTTAAAAGGCAATTTCTTCAACAGTTGGATAATCAACATTAAGCATGATAAGCATGATAGGATGGTTGTCTGAGCTTATTCTGCCTATGAAAGCTTGAAGACGCAGGTAAGAGGAGGAGCAGGGGCCACGGGGCTTCAACACCAGCATGCTATCAGAATGTCTGGAATTCCACGTGATTTCAAAAGAAGCCTTTGACTTCAGCACCTACCCTCCAGGTCACACCTCCTCCGTAGTCTAGTCCTGAGCTTGCTCATCCTTACCTGCACGCTGCCCCAACTTTCCCTACTGGTGTCATCACCTGACCCGCTACAGACCGTTGTCTTTTCCATGCATGTATCTACACTGAATGCCTGCCTAGAGGGGAAGTTGGACCTGGCATTGGCATATAAAACTGAGTAAGACATGAGCTGTGTGTTGGCCAAAACTGTGAACACCAAACAAAAGAGCAGTGTTTCCTAAAGGGCAGAGGGTGAATGGATTCTGTGCAAAAGCAGATCATATGACCAAACATATCACTGTTTACTCATTGTAATCAGGTCCTTGCTTTCTCAACTATAGAAGCCCTTGACATGCTAAGGTATACCAGAAGAGAGAGGATGTCTCTGTATTACCCAAACTCATTTGATTCCAGAGCCAGTTCTTACATGGATATATACAGATATATTCAGCTAGTGTTCATACAGGTTTTCCCTTGACAGGCACAGTGAAAAGAACTCAGAATCCAGGTGTGATGGCACACGCATATCATTCTAGCACTTGGGAGGCTAAGGCAAGTGAGTCTGAGTCCAGTCTAGGCTACTCAAAGTGTTTCAAGAAACATACACACACACACACACACACACACACACACACACACACACAACTCCTCAAATTCAGGGAACATATAAAACAAAGAACAGCTACCCGCTGTCTCTCTAAGTAGCCATGTTTCTCTAGCAAGATTAATGTATTTAATCACACTTTTTTGACAGGCCTCCTCTGTGCCAAGCTAGGCTAAATCATGATGGAAAAAAACATCTCTCATAGATTGGGTTGGTGAGATAGCTCAGTCGGTAAAGCGCTTGTATTGTATGCATGAAAACCTAAGTTCAGTCCTTAGAAGCCACATTTAAAAAAAGAAAAATAAACCAAGATGGGTGTGCCGGCGCACGATCATTACCCTAGCACTGGACATGGGGAGAGAGGCTCACCGTTCTGCCAGTCTAGTCTAAATAGGTGGGCATCAGGCCAGTGAGAGACTATGGTATTCCCAAAAAAGAAAGACATGAAAAAGAAATGGAAAAAAAAGAAAGAAAAGAAAAAGCTAGTCAGCATACCTGTGGAAACTAAAGGCACTAGAGATTATCTTCTGACCTCTACACATAAGTACACACACAAACACACACACACACACACACCACAAAAAAATCTCTGCTACATCAAAAATCTTGCTTTCTAAAGGAAATAGTCCTTTCTGCATGTTTCCACCACTTCCATTGTAGAATATCTGGTGACTAACCAAACCATACTCATCTATGTGTGTATTCAGTTTGCTAAGTGGACAACCAACCACCGTGAGGACTGTAGCATGTTATAAGCATGTTGCCAACCACCCCCTCCCATCGTTCTGTGGATGACCACCCTCTAAGCCTGAGGCTCAAGGAGCACAGCAGACCATGGTCTATCTTAGACAGGTTAGGCACAATTCTATTGGCAAGTAAGAAATAGAACCATGACTAACTTTTGATAATCTTTCCAACACCAGGATTCCAGGCCTATTAAAGGAACACAGTGATGGCTTAGGAAGAGTATCTGTCATCACCCAGTGCAAAAGACACAGAAGAAAGTCGTTCCTGTGTTGAGTAGCGCTCCCGCTTACAGCTCAAGCTTCAGTGACCAAAACCAAAGAGTGTGTTGAGCTACCAGGCACTTTGGTGATTTCTGCTGTATATCATTTTACCTTTTTCCTGCTTGCAACTTCCTGCTGGGATTACAAGGTCAGCAGGGAAACCTGCTCCTTGTGAGAAGCTACGGAAAAAGAGTTTGGGACAAAGATTTTGATCCGAAGTTACAATCAAGGTAGTTTTGGGGACATTGGTGCATTTTAATAGTCCCTGGTCTTTCACTCTGTCCTTGGTTCAGAGGTCACAGTAGTGCAGTCTACCTAAGAGAAAAGGGTATCTAACAGGGGGAGATTCATCCCCCCTTCCTCTAGGTAAATTCATCTGAGAGTTGTCCTAGAAATATTTCTAAGCATTCTAATATCAAGGGAACATGAAAAGTAGAGGCATGAAAAACATGTTTTGCAAAATAACCATATATATATATATATATATATATATATATATATATAATGCATATATGGATACATAGATAGATAGATAGATAGATAGATAGATAGATAGATAGATGGTGTTAACCCTTTTAAAAATTTATGTACTCAGATATCAAGTGGATAGCAGCTTTAAAACCTCAGTGGCCACCAGCCATTGGAAGTATTCATCAAGGTATGGCAAGTAGAAATAACAAATCTGAGAAAGGAGACATGTCTGGCATGTGAAGAGCAGCTTCTCAGGTTTCTGGATCATGATCATCCTCTTGTTGTTTCCCCCTCCCAACCCCACGAAGAGCTGGAGTCCCCTGCTGGAAGAAGAGTTTCTGCCCTTCTCCTGTCTTGCTGTGGCTATGGGAAATGCCCCTGCAACATCTCTGAAGCCCAAGCCATCCCTAGCCTCCCTTCCCATAGCTGCCATCACCACGTCTGCCCTGAGCTCATCCTTCCCCCAGGGACCTTGGCATCCCTCTTGTATGGAAGTGTTCATTCCTACACCCTTCCACCATAGTCCATCCTGTTCCTTAGAAATCTTCAAGTGACCACTCCACAGCTCAAAGGATCAATGGCTTACTATAATCAAGTTAAAGTACATCTCTGTGAGGGAGGAATTCCAGATACTTCCAAATTTGCTTCTGGCCCACTTGTCAGGGCTCCTCATTGCTTTAGTTAGGATGGATGGATGGATGGATGAATGGATATGTGGGCACACCATGCTCTAAAATGAGTGATACTGAAATTTATCTTCTTATTCTCTAACAAAGGGTGTATTCTATTCTACATTGTGCTTTTAAAAAGTTGATTTTTATTTATTTATTTGAGAGAGACAGAGAGAGAGAGAGAGAGAGAGAGAGAGAGAGAGAGAGAGAGAGAGAGGGAGGGAGAGAATGAGTACACCAGGGCTTCCAGCCACTGCAAATGAACTCCAGATGGATGTGTCACCTTGTGCATCTGGCATACATGAGTACTGGGCAATCAAGCCTTGAACTGGGATCCTTAGGCATCACCGGCAAGCGCTTTAACCACGGAGCCATCTCTCCAGCCCCTACATTTGTGCTTTTTATATTTAAAAAAAATCTCCTAAGGCTGGAGAGATGGCTCCATGGTAAAAGGAAAAAAACTTGCTTACAAAGCCTGCCAACCCAGGTTTGATTTCCAAGTACCCAAGTAAAATCAAATGCACAAAGTTCGTTTGCAGCCTCAGGAGGCCCTGGAGCTCCCATTCTCTCTCTGTGTCACTCTCCTTTCTGTCTGTCAAATGAATATTTTTAAATGTCCTATTTTGAATCAACTCCTACCTATTCTTTAGCTATTTAGGTCCGTAGTTTGGATCAAGGCTCAGTTACAGATCCAAGCCTATTTCTCTATTCACTTTAATTAAAAGTGACTTACCCCTTTTCTGAAGCTGTGGCCATCATTCAATAGATGTTAACTCAGCACTTACTATTGGTCAGCCATTGCACTAGGGAACATGACTGATCTCACCTTTCCCACTTCTTTTCCAGTTTATACGTCTACAGACAAATTCACAACCGTTCCTGACATTCGGTTATAAATCAGTAAGTTGCAAAGAATGACTTCCGTGAGATTTCAGTGGTTTTGCTGAAGGCCTGCAGTGAGATGATCAGAATGTCAACTCTTGTTCCATAATCAGTCAGCTGTCCTCAGCTGTCTGAAATGAATCTTGTTTGTAAAGTAGGAAGGGCAGAGAAGGGTCTCTTGGTTGCTGCCAGTCTTGGCCCTACTGACCTGCCAGCTCTGGAATTTTCCCCTCAAGGATAGCACTACTGACTGCCCGGCTCTTCCAGCTCAGATGGGAGCCCCTTTGCGCCTCAGTTTACCATATCAATCCTTTCTTTTTTAGAGAGAGAGGCATAGAGAATTGACATGCCAGGGCCTCAGCAACTACAGTCGAACTCCAGACTCTTGAGCCAACTTGTGGGCACATGCAACCTTTTGCTTGCCTCACTTTTGCGCCTCTGGTTTATGAGGGATCTGGAGAGTTGAACACAGGTCCTTAGACTTCACAGACAAGTGCCTTAACCGCTAACCTATCTCTCCAGCCCCCATATCAATCCTTTTAAGGGTTAGCTGATTTTATTCCATGAACAGGAAGATTAGAAGCTCAGTGAATTTTACCTATTGTTACAAGGCAAAATCTTATCTTCAAAGTAAATATAAATTGAATATATCTGGGCGTGGTGGTGCACGCCTTTAATCCCAGCACTTAGGAGGCAGAGGTAGGAGGATCACCATGAGTTCAAGGCCACCCTGAGACTACATAGTGAATTCCAGGTCAACCTGGGCTAGAGTGAGACTCTACCTTGAAAATCAAATTGAATATATACCTACTATGAGTTAACGTTTTCTCTAGAAGCAAATATGGTATGGCTGGACACCATAACAGAGCAAGCTTCTTTTCTAAGTAGATTTGGACAAAAGGTAGCAAGTGTGTTATTGCTTTGGGAGTAAGGATTCTATCACTATTATTTTGATGAAAAAGCCTCCTTTATGTCAAGGATTTGGTACAAAGCTGATGGAAGCTAGTGACACAAAGCTGGGCTATGGTACATGCCTCTGACTTCCAGGAGGGTTCACTGGATAAGGCTGTGTAAAGCCATAGTCAAGTGAGCTCATCTGGTAGCACAGCTTTAACTCCAGGAATCATTGTCTAAACTCAGAAGCTCTTGGGATCTGTCACCAAGGCCCAGATTTGTGGGAACCAGACAGTTGTATTAGTTTGTGGAAGTCCTCCCTTGTTGAAGTGCCTCTTACATTAGAAAAGAAACTGTGTGTATTATATGTGGTCAGAAAGTATTCATTTGTGGTAGTCAGTACTCAATTCCTACCAATTAATTTTAAGTTCTTACCTATTGTTTTAGTTATTATACGAAACCCTAAAGAAAAATACCTATTTATTGAATCAGAATTTATCCCTGACAGTGCTTAGGACAGTGTGAAAGCTGTAACACTTCAAAAATATCTAGGTGATTAGAAATGTCAGCCATGCTGCAAAAAGCTTGTGAGGATACCTGGGTTCTGAGTCCAGATTTGCCATGATTGTCAGAACTTAGAAGATTTTCATTAAATTCTCTTGCTTATAAGTTTCTGTGTTGGATCTACTATGTTATTCCACAGTAACTAAATGGTGAAGACAAAAAAAAAAAGAGTGAAAACCATTTGGTCTGATGTCACAGTAACAGTTCTGTATGTTACCATATTTTCCCTCTGTGTTTACAGTGTTGGGGATGGAAGTTAGAGCCTCCCGCATGAGAGGCATATGCTCTACTGATGAACTATATCGCCAGCCGCGTTACTGCATCCGATCCTTCATATGAATTGCTGCATGTATTCTTCTCCACAATGAAGACAGACTCCTTATGTCTTCGAAGGTACTGTGTACCCTCATCTCCTCTCTAGCTTCCTGGGTCGGAGGCAAGCACCCTTGCCTCTCCTTATCCTTAGTCCTATCGTGATACGCAGCCTGTTGCAGGCCCTAAGCAACAGGGTTCACCAGTTCATGGACAGAGACCTCCAAATTTGTGAGACAATTAAAAAAAAAAAAAAACTTGTCTCTTTAAAAGCTGTTTTTTTCCCCCCAGACACTTGCAATAATGATAATAAGATTGAAGCCGACACGATTCTGGCAGCATCTCCATTTTGCAGATAAAGAAGATGTAGCCAGGTTAAATACAAGACTCGTAGGAATTTGAATACAGGTAGGCTACAGTTCAAAGGCCAGACTCTTAACCATCAAGCTGCATGGAAACAAGTTCACCCAAACGCCCCCAGACATGTGGCCTGGCATTTGTGTATTAGAAATTTAAGTTAAGGAGTCATTCCAATGAATAGTAATCACATATACTGTGCATTAATGCTATGTAACAAGCGTGTCTACTAAAACGCCTTTCTTTTTTCCTTAAGGGATGATTGAATGATTTCTTCGGCTCAAGAAAAATATTCACTTATCTGACGGTGGAATCTGAATTCGCGTTTTCTCCATTAGTTCCTCATTATGGCCCACTCCTCCCAGGAGGCTGAGCTGTGTACAGAGGACGCAGAACACAGCGACAAATATGGGCTTCCTCTCCTGTGCACATCCGGCCTGAAGTGTCCTGAATCTCTGCACGGGCAGAGATTCAAACAAAGGCAATGAAAACGTGGGCTGTTCACCCAGTTCCAAAGCTGGACCAGAGAATCCTTTCCCTTTCAATGCTGCAATGACGTCTCCATGGTGACGCTGACTTTGGAAGCTGGGCCAGTTTCTCAGCAGGGCCCCCAGCAAATATATTTTC